>NW_004567104.1:55978114-55992286 GCF_000260355.1 Condylura cristata | reverse complement strand
TATATATATATATATATATATATATATATATATATATATATGCATTTTGGTCTGTCTTGTAATTTTTCTCTTGCTAAGCAGACGTGATTTACTGGATAAAGGGAATCATTGTAAATAGATATTTAGTAATGTAGTGGTGGTGTGTATATGGATTCAGTGAGAAGGAAAACATTCCACAATATTAGTTTTCAGTCTTTTAGTGAGTTTTTGTCTCTGGACTATGAACTTAACAAGTTTTCAATTTTTGTTTTTTCTCCCTCCTTAGGAGTAACAGATTGGCTAAAGTTGGTTATTTCTTTTTACTCAGACCAGTTATCCTAACTATTTCTACGTGAAGGCAGACTTTGTTAAGAACAGACTTTCCAAAAATGGTTTTCTTTTCCCAGCCCTGCCAGAAACAGAGGGATTTTTCTCAGATACTTACTCTAGTAACCTGGTCAATCTTTTGGAGGTAAATCTCATAATAGTACAGGGGTCTTTGAAGACTGGGTTCCATTGTGTCTTTCACTTTCATATTTGTCTGTACTCACCTCCACTAATTCATTGCTTTCCTGGCTTGGCAGTGGTTCCTGTGTTGGCTTCCACTTGTTAGCTGCTGCTTGGGAACGACCTGAATCCATATCATGCCTGTGTGTTTCTCCAATGTTAGAGGCAACATTTGCCCTCCATTCTCCCCTCTCTTACAGGTGAGAAGTTAAACATTTTTCAGCCTATATAGTTTTTCACCTGTTATTAGAACAGTAAATCCATAGTTCCATACACAGAGTCCACATATTTACTTGAGATAATAGAACCACAATCTGAGGGCATATTTATTCACATACATTCTTTGTGATGGGGCACTGACTAGGTCTAAGCAAGCGAGATATCTTATATGTGTTGCCTGCCTATTAAATGTATCAAATATATAGAAATTAATACATAAATAACTGTACAGATGTTTGTCCAAAGTAATACTCCTTAGTAGCTATAAATAAACAACAACTTATTATATTACTAAGAGAAAGTAAACTTAAGAAGAAACATCCTTATGGATTTAGCTAAATATGGAATTAATAACAAATAGAATTTTAAGTTAGCCTTATATAAATACAAATAGAAACTAAAATCAATGTTTTTAATTGTTTAATTGCTTAAATAAATAGAAAATCTATTGAGTAAGATAAATCTTTTTCAAAAATAACAAGAAAAAATTTAATTAAATCTGGAAGTATTCCCAGAAAGAGAGTAGATTAATCACATTTTTTTCTTCTCTTTAAGACAAACACACACACACACACACACAAATGACTGCAAAGGCTATTTATAAATATTAACTAAGATAATAAGTGAGGAGGCAAAAGAAATAGGATAACTGTATTTTTTTTAAGTAGGTCAGGGATACATAGGTTAGTAAAACTTAAGAAACAATAATTCTAGTAGAGCTGAACATTAAATAGAAGTAAGTCATTTTGTCTAAAAAAAAAAATTGAGCAATATAAAACAGCAAGTATCTTAGAATACTAAGGTCAGGCTCAACTGGAAATAGAAGCATTTATTAAATATCTTTAGATACAAAAAAAAAAAAATCTTTAGATACAGTGACTAAAGCCCAGACTTCTCAGAGTATTCACAAACATGGAATTTCCTTGATTTTACCCCAAATCTCATATAGCCCCTTTTTCACTTCTGTCTGCCACTGTTCTTTAAATGAAACCAATTCAGAATTTTGGTGAAAAAGTAAGAATTAGTCTGTTTGCATGCTTAGTACAGAATAGGCATTACACAAAAGCAAAAACAAGTTTAACAAAGACATGCATGAGGAAAAACACAGAAAAATTCTAACCTATCCCAGAAAGTCTCCTGTAGCTAAATTAGAGAGAGTTAAAATGACATGATCACAAACTTGTGTTTTGGAAAAGCATGTTGATAGTCACAGTCACACTCTAGGAAATCTCCCTAATTCCTGCTTGCAACATGACACAGATCATATTAAGCAGGAAACAGGTGAAACGATATTGGTGTCCCCAGAGTGTATGAACTGCTTAGAGGCACAGCAGCTTTGGTTAGTTCTTTGTTTTAACAAACAAAGCACAGTTTAACTACTCTTTTAGCCAGAAGGGATATTTGAGAGGGCATGTTAAAATTGTTATGTATTTGAATTTTACTGTAACTGTACTGGTGATGACATAATATTTTAGTTATGATAGCTTAGGGTTATGCTACAATAGTAAACTCTAAATTCCCAGTAGCAAACAGTAAAACTATACTTGTTCTCGCAAGTTCTGCCACAGATAAGAGCATTTCTCCAGGGCAAGTGTCTTCTGCGTTAGAGCTTAGTGATTCAAGGTATTTTGGTTTTATAAGATAGCAAGTGAAGTGAGTTCTGGAGAATCTCTTGTCAATCAAAAGTTTTGATTTAGAAGTAATACCAGTTTCTGTCACTGATGATCGTTTCAATATAATCATATGATCACCTAACTTTAAGGGATCTAAAAGTATAATCCTCTTGTGACTAAACTTGACAGGACCGTTGAATGCATGGAACTTGAAATCTCTACTGTACTATAAGGCTTCTATTTAAGATACAGAAGGAAATATTAACAAGCAACTTTTATGGAATTTAAAGAATCATTGTAGGAATGGGGATATTAGTAATTCATAAATATATATTCAAGTATATATTTATAACTTATAATATTATGAAGTTACTGGTATTATCCTGAGCTTAATATTCTTTGTATATTTCTGAGAGAAAAAGAGACAAAGTATTAATGGGCAAAAATTATGGAAGACATGATTCTTGATTAAATTTCTGAAATTTGATAATGATGGCATAGAATCTCAAATCTGTCACTTCAATATTCTCTGTGTAAGATAGATGGCAAACGTTCTAGGGAATAAGGATCTCACAGGTTGCTTAGTCTTTGTCCTTGATATATTGATTCAACAGATGTAATTTTAGTTTGGATATCTTTTTCTTTTTCTTTTTTTTTTTTTTTTAAAGATTTATTTATTTGTGCATACAGAACTGGGGTACAGGCCAGAGGCTCAGGGGCGGTGAGAGGCTTCACCAGATACAGAGTGGGGAGCAGAACAGGCAGATCGACGAAGTACACTGCTGAGGGGAGCAGCAGGCGGGTCAGGAGAGGTCTGCCACACCATGTGGTCACCTCCGGGGCAGGCGGGAATTGAACTCATGCAGAAGCGGCTTTAGATTCTCAGTGCTGTGCTTTAACTCGCTGCGCCACCAGGGAGGGCCTTTCTTTTTCTTTTTTAAGTAAGCGCTCCATGTGATTGAAGTCAGTTGAGTGATAAAGCTCCAGTAAAGTATGCTGTGGCAGCGGGCCGTGGTCTAGGCTAGCTTATGTGGGCTATGGAAGAATCCACGAGACAGGTTAGAAGTAAAGCAAAGTTTTATCGAGGTGCTTTGCAAGGGAGGAAAGTGCAGATGTCAGTAGTTATCTGCCAAAGTTAGCAGCTGGAATCTAGCTTTTATACTGAACTTTCCTTTGCCTCATGGTTTCTTTATTCTCACTTTGCAAACACAGTGCTAGCAAGTCCTGGGGACTGGTGGTGCTTAGGGGGGGAACTAATTCACAGGGCCCCGTTTAATTTTAAATTTTAATTTAACCTCCTCCTGTACGTATTTTTCTTTCTAATTCTGTTGGTCCCTCCTCATCCTATAAGCATAATGCTATGGGTATTTTTCCATAGAGAGGCAAGTTTTCAGCTTTATCAAGTAGTTAACTTCAGTAGCAATTATTTGTTATAAATTAATCCCTAGAGGCAAACCTTAAAAGGACAATTTAGTAGTTGTAGAGGTATGTGTTAAAACAATAATTGGCAGCACAAGTTGGTGAATCCTATTGTTCCTTCTGCTTCACATATGTGTCATAAACAACTATAAATCTTCCTGATTTATCTACCATTAGTTAATCAGATAAGAGATTATTGCTATAAATTAGAATTATTGTTCTGCCTTCTTGAGAGGAGTTAAATTAAAGGAAATTAGACCTCTAAATCCCTGCTTCAATATTTCCTCTCATCTACATGAATGTTTCTTGGAGAATTGCCATTTCAGCCTTCAGCTGTTTAACTTACTGATGGTTTTATCCTTTTTCTGAGATATTCAATACTTATTCACAGAATATGTCATAGTATTACAGTGATCATCTGTTTTCTTAATCCATGGTCAAAATGCCATCTGCAATTAATCTAGAATAAAGACTCCATCAAGAGTATCATCTATCAATATTCAAAACTTGGACTTTTTTTTTACACCTTCAAATTGATTCATGCTTAAAATTAAAGTGGTATTAATGTAAAATGAGCAACCATTCTAGTTATAGTAGTTGATTTTTTTGATTTCCAAGCTTATTATGTAATACTTTTGTAATTTAGGACACTGTGTTTTCGGATATGTTGATATTTGTATTTGAAGTCTTAAAGTTGTGGCATTATTATATTGAGAAAGCAAATGATAAACTTACTTTAAATTATGCTTTTAGTAGTTAAGCTAATCGGCATTTCATTTTCAAATTTTAGCTTCATGTCATTATCTCTGGATTATGATTCAGAATAATTCACATAATTTGATATTATTTATTACAAATTTAAGTATTACACAGTCACAAAACTATAAAAAGGATTTATTACAACTAAGGAAAGTTTAAAGAATAAAATATTTACAAATCATTTTGTAAATATTTACACTCACTGTCATATACATTGGTCCATGTTTTAATTATTGGGGGAAAAGCAAGTTAAAAATCCTATGTGTGGTATGATTATTTCCAATATCTTTTTTTTTTAAGATTTTATTTATGCATACAGAACTGGGGTGCAAGCCAGAGGTTCAGGGGCCATGAGAGGATTCACCAGAGACAGAGTAGGGAACACATTAGACAGATCAGCAAAGTACACTGCTTAGGGGAACAGCGAGTGGATCAGGAGTGATCTGCCAGGCCATGTGGGTCACTTCTGGGCCCTGGGATGGACCTTGCACAGCAGTGGCTGCTGTTAGCTTGCACTGTTATGCTTTAACCCTCTGCACCACCAGGGAGGGGCTATCTTTTTGTTTTAAATCTTCATTTATGCATACAGAACTGGGTTGCAGGTCAGAGGTTTGGGGTTGGAGAGCTGATTGACCAGAGACAGAGGGGAGGGCAGACCAGGCAGGTAGATGAAGTACACTGCTGAGAGGAGCCTCCCATGAGACAGGAGAGGTCTGCTGCACCATGTGAATTACCTCTAGGGTAGGGTGTGGAACTCTGAAGTAGCTGAGCTTCACAATGCAGTGATTTAACCCATTGCACTGCGAGGGGGGACCCTATTTCCAATGTCTTTTACTCTTCGTGATTACTTTTTTTAAAATGCTAAATCATAATACATAATGCTAATTCATAATACTTAGTACAGTATTTTCAGTTTATGTGGTATAAATCACTTCACTTATTTTATATGCTTCTTTCAATGATTCTATAAGGTACATGAAACTCATTTTATCATTTCCAATTTACATTTAAGAAAGGGAAGTCTCTTAGACATTAAAAAGTTTCGTAGATTTCAAACCCACGGGGATTAAAATTGAGATTGAAAAAAAAATGTACAAAATGATGTAAAAATAAACTATTATATTTATTTAAAAAAAGTTTCCTAGATTCATAAGGTTTAAAAATTCTTCAGAAGACAACTCCAACTCATATTCTCTAATTCTTACTCTGACCTCAACCTGAGATCCCAAAAATCTAATAAGTCTAAGAAATTATGATTTTCTAGATTTTATGTTTCCTTGTAAGCACTAAATCTTTTGATGAAGGATCAGACAAATATTCCATGTAAATTTAAATGTTTAATTCCCAGTATAGACAAATAAAAGTAACCCAAGATTATTATTATTACCATTTTAAAATATTGAAGAAAATATATTTTCTTCCAGGAATAATTTAAGAACAAGTTTGCAGTAATTTTTATGGTGTTAATTTCACTGTTAAATTCATTGATAGATAAATTTAGATTGTATTTGTTGATAAGCATCTTTTAGCATGTTGTTTATATTACCTTAGTTAGTCCTTAATAAATCTTTGCAAGTTATTTACTATTATTGTCCCCAATTTGCTAATGCAAAGCAAAAACAGACATTTTCCCCTGGGTTACGTTATATTGTAGACATTTTCCCATTATTACAGCTTTGTAATGATCTTTTAAAAAAGTTATTCCTTGCCTCTTAACTGAGCTTGCTGTATTCCTCTTCAATGCACAGGAGAAAAACCACCATGGAAAAAAAGCACACATCTGGGGCCTTTTTCCTCAGAAGATGCAATGATCTTAGAAACTGCTTCTTCAAAACAAAGATGCTGGAGGCTCTGCAGGGCTGTGTACTAACTAGGTGCCTTCTGTCTTATCCCTACTTGTCCCTTTATTGCTCATTAGGACTCTGCCTACCTCAGTACCTGTTTGTTTTTGTTTGTTTGTTTGTTTTGTTGTTTGTTTTTTCCTTTAGTTTTTATTACTATTTTCTTTTCTTTTCTTTTTCTTTTTCATTTTTGAAGCACTAGGCCCAGATACAGTTTCAGTTGAACTCTTTCCAAATGTGCTAGTATTCATAATGCTAATATTATGTCAGTTCTTCCACATTATAACAAAAGTAGCAAAGCTTACTAATTTTTAATTTAAAAGTAGTAAAATGTTGATGAAAATCAAACATAATAGTCCAACTTAACCTGTGAATATATGTGCAAAGAATGCCAATAAAATATTATGAAATTGAATATCAATATTTGCAGTATTTCAGAAGATTAAGGTACATGATCAAATAGGCTTTCTTTCATGATAGCAAAGATGACTAAAAAACAGAACTCATTGCATCAATGATTTAAATAAATTTTATGTGTGTGTAATTCTATAATTAGTAATATAAGTCACGTGATTCAATTCAGCAGAAAAAATTTTAAAAGATGTATTTATAGATGCATGCAAGAACTGGGGCACAGGCCAGAGATGCAGGGGGGGGACAGAGTGGGGAACAGAACAGGCACTGCTGAGGAGAGCAGCCGGCAAGACGAGAGAAGTCTGCCACATCATGTGGGTCACCTTCCTGGTCAGGGATGGAAGTTTTGCTGTGGTGGACAGCATCATAGTGCTGTACTTTAGCCCACTGTACTACCAGAAAAGCCCAGTAAATTTTTTTTAATAGTTTCACTTTCATACAATTAACAATCACATTTATATTTTCTCCTCCACATTTTATAATTTAGGTATCTGTTACTTCAGTATTTATTTTGCTATTACTATATAATAGCCATTTAATACTCTTTTTCATGTATATTTGTGTTGATAAATCTCTGTGCTCTGCAAATGTAACTTCAAACTTAGTGATTCTATGCATTCCTTGCCTTTGTCCGTTGTGAGGCCTTCTATGGTTTTATTAAGTATTGACATTTTTAGATTCATTCTTTCAATTGTACTTGGAGTTTTATATTTCTTTTATCATCTTTGAATCAATTATTTTCTTCTAATTGAGACAATACTGGTTTACAAAACAAGGTATGATTCAGAGATACAGCATCATACCTCTTCAGATATATGCTGTCACACCACACTGGCCAGCAAAGTCCCCAATGACCCATACAATAGTCCACCCGTTACTCTTCACACACTCTCTTATCTATGTACTTATCTGCCTTTTTTTTTTTTTTTAACAGCCTCATTTACTTGTAGGATTATTTTCCAGCCATTTTCTTTGAGTATCAGTTTATCTCTCTATCATCTTGAAACAATAGAAAGTTGGGTATTATTTTCTTATTCACTCATCCTCTTTGTATCTTTTCATTGAAGAATTATGTACATTTACACTTTGGGTGACTGTTGACATATGAGGTTTTGCTAATGTCATTTTGCTGATTTTTCTGGCTTCATAATTTCTTTGTTCAGTTTTCTGGGTTTTTTTTTGGGTGTGTGTGTATGTATGTATGTTTTTGTCTTTAATTCAGATAAAACACCCTTCAACATTTTTCATAGAGGTGGTCATTTATTTGTAAACTGCTTTAGGTTCTGTTTGTCTTGGAGGACTTGATTTCTCCCTCAGATCTAAAAGAGAGTATTGTAGGATATTGTTCTTGGCAGAAAGTTTTTTATCTTTAAATATCTTAAATATATCATTCAATTCTCTCCATTCTTGGAGGTTTTGCTCAGATAAATCAGATGTAAGTCATTTTTCTATTTTTGTTTGATTTCCTTTTTAATTGAATTCAAAAGCCACAAAGTAAGACAAAGAGCAGTGTTGAGCTCACAGCCTATATTCTAAGCATTTTGTGGTTTCAGGTTTTAATTTCAAGTTTTTATTATTTTTAGTTTTTTTATATAGTTTTATTGTTTTGCTGTGTTTGTCCAGTTATTGAATACCATTGACATGGGTAATGGGTCTGAGTATATATGTGAAAGCAGATAGAGAGCGTACCAACAAGTAGATGAAGAAATAGTCAACGTCACTAAAGATTTGGAAAATGAAATGCACAGCTATGGTGAGATGATACTTCATATCTGTTAGTTGAACTATTATGAAAATGCAAGAAAAAAACAAGTATAGGATGGAATGTTGAGGAAAGGAAACTTTGTACACTATTGGTGGGAATGTCAATTGCTGCAAGCACTATGGAAAAAACTACGGAGAGTCCCCAAAAATTTAAAACTAGAGCTACTGCATGATACAACTAGTCTTGAGTATTTATCTAAAGAATATGAAAATTTGGTTTGAAAGATATGATTGCTCCTATCTCATTGCAAAAATAATTCAAAATAGTGAAAATATGGAAACAGCTTAAAGGTCCATTAATAGATACATCTATAAAGAAAGAAGGTACAATACACACACACACACACACACACACACGACAGAATTCCAAATGCTACAAGTTTTAAAAGATTGAAATCTTACCATTTACAATATTATACATTATACATATAAATTTAAGTGTATGTAAAGCGAAATAAGTCATAGGTGTGAACTATTATAAAACAATAAAATGCAAAACAAATAATACAAAACAAAACAAGCTCACAGCTAGACAAAATGGATTGGTCGTTCTAGAGGGGAAGGATGTTGGTGTGTACAAAATGTATAAAAGTGTCATTTGTATGGTGATGAATGGATAATAGATGTGGTTCATGATCACATTACAGTGTGTACAGATACTGAATTACAGTGTTGAACACTTGGAACATAAAATAGTAAAATCTAAATTTCCTCAATGCAAAAAAAAATGTATAACACCATCCTTGAAAATATGATGTTGGGGTAAAAGAAATATATTAGATACTTAACTAATGGATATTTTGTGTTAGATCATTAAAGTAATCCTACATACCAAAAGCAAAAATATGTAAACAAGAGACAAAAGAGATGAAGTCTTTTTTTTTTTTTTTCCCAGACAGAAAACACTAATGGAGAATGAGTTTACTCTCCTTGGTAATCAAAGATATGCAAATTAAAATCATAAGGAGACTTCATTTTACATGTGTTTTAAATTTATTCAACATTTATTTCACTGAGTATTCATTAAATACAAGGCATTGTACTAAGAACTCCAGGGGCTATAAAGTTGGAGAATGCAAAGCAGGCTAGCTGCTATTGCCGAGTTTCTGAAATGGTGGAGGATAAATGATTCCTATGGAGTAGGGAAAAAATAGTATTCCAGCTTAAGGAGATAATATCGATAAAGCTTATTATTTTAAACTATTGCTGATATATGTTTTAATTCTCTCAATACATGGTTAAAACCTTAAGAACAGAATCCCACTTCTTTGCCTTAGAACAAGGACGCTATCATTGAATCTACCGTATAAAAAAATGTGGTTGCATGAATAAAGTATAGTAAATCATTTATTCAATGTAATAAAAATTAAATTCAGAATAAAAAATACTGACTTTCTTTGGTAGACAATGAAACTCAATGAATATGGAGTGGCATGACCAAAACCATATTTTAAAAAGATTAATTTGCCTACCCTATTCTTGATAGACTAAAAAAGGGAAGCAAATAAGTTACAAGACAATTAATATATTCCATTTTGAGAGATAAATATCTGAACATGGATAGTAGCAGAGTAAAGATGATGAAACCATCAGAAGTTCAACTAAATAATAAATTAAAATTTTAACAGCTCATCAGGTGGATTTTGATGACTAGGAGAAAACAAAAGTATAAAGGATAAAGAATATTTATTCAGTATGAAACTTCTCTATAGTTTGTTAAGTAGATCATTCCATTTGTGTGTTAGAGAAATTAATCTAGCAAACCTGTTGAGACACAAACACCAACACAATTGAACTGTGTGTCAATTGATATATAGGGCACCTCAGAATAAAAAGAGAAAAGAAATGTTGATTGTGTATGAAAATATGCAAATTATTCAGTGTGAAAATTATTTCTGGAAAATGAATATTATATAGGATTATATTAACAAAAGAGTAAATAGAATTGAAAAATAGGAATAGCAGATGTTATCTTTTGTTTCCTTTTTGTCAGAGTCAGCAAGAACTGCTTTCTCAATATTATGATTTAAATTCCTATTGCTCACCATTCACTAGGCATCAGGTGTTGGAACTTAATCTCAATACTGCATGGGAAAAATCAAATGAAAAGTGCCACAGTACTCTGGATGTATTGCTACTTAAGTTTTTAAAATTAGAGTCCTATATTGTCAAATTCTTTATATATAATTGGTCAATAGGAAATAGGAACATTGTAATATACTTTAAAGTCTAAAGAACTGAAAAGTCCTTTCTGTTTATTGTAGTTCTGTCTACATATACATAATATGTGATCCTTACTCTGCTCTGTATCTATTCATATAGTTATAAATACATATAGAAATAGATAATATCTTAGATAAATTATTCCTGAACATTCAGAACTATACTCTTATTCAAGACACAGAAATTAAATTATAAAATGCTTTTTTAAAAAGATTTATTTGTTTATGAATGCAGCACTGGGGTACAGGCCAGAGGTGCAGGGGTGGTGAGAGGCTTCACCAGAGACAGAGTAGGGAGCAGAACAGGCAGATATATGAAGCACACTGGTGACGGGAACAGCAGGCAGGTCAGGAGAGGTCTGTCTCACCATGTGGGTCAGTTCCCGGAGCTGGGGATCGAACTCATGCTACCGTGGCTTTAGCTTCTTAGTGCTGTGCTTTAACCACTGCACCACCAGGGAGGGCCCATAAAATGCTATTTTAAAATTTCCAGCATAGAGAATTTTTTTTATATTCAAAGTAGGAAATAACCTGATAGATATCTGAAAATCTCAACTACTTTCCAGCTTAGACACAGGTATTTGAAGGGATCTGTTTTATCTTTAACTTTAAATTGCAAAAGTGTATAATTCAAATTAAAACTTGACATGCTATGTTGGTGAGTTTTCAATTTTTCTATAGCTAATGTGTGGTTTGCTTATACTGCAATGAGGTTTGCTTATACTGCATTGAAAGAATAGTCAATTGATGATTTTTACCTGTAATAAAAGTGGAAGTAGGTAGTACTTACCACATCTCCAAAAATAATTGAATTTTTCCTGTTACTTGGAATGGTCAGGTAATCAGGTTTTCTAGGGAATTAAGTATCCTTTTTATTAGAATTATCATGAGAATAATCTATACATGGCCTGTCAGTTTGCACAAGGCAAATAAATAGTAAAAAAAAAAAAAAAAAAAACTCAAACTCTAAATACATCAATAATCCATATATATATATACACTCCAATGCTTCATAAATTATTCCAAAACCTCATAACACCTGTGATAACCAATAGTAACATTATATTAACTTTTTCACAGTAGATAAGTATTTTTGCCTCATTTTTTTCTTTTCAATTAATTATAGTTTTCACCATAATTTTTTTTTAAAGATTTATTTATTTATTTGTACAGAACTGGGGTACAGGCCAGAGATGCGGAGGGTGAGAGGATTCACCAGAGACAGAGTGGGGTACAGAAGAGGCAGATCAACGAAGTACACTGCTGAGGGGAGCAGAGGGCGGGTCAGGAGAGGTCTGCCTCGCCATGTGGATCTCCTCCGGGGCAGGCGGGAATCGAACTCATGCAGAAGTGGCTTAAGCTTCTTTGTGCTGTGCTTTAGCCCGCTGCGCCACCAGGGAGGGCCCTTCACCATAATTTTTAATACGATGGGTCTTATTTTAGCTGTTACGTGGCAGAGAAAAAGTAATTTTACTTGTCCCTAGAAATTTTAAACTCATAATCATTCAGGTATGTCAGTCTTGTTTCACAATCCTCATGTTGAATCATAATAACTGGGTTAGATAACTTTTAAAATTCATATGTTTCTATCGCAAGTATAAAAATAACTCACAATGTAGCATTTTCAAAATGTGAAATGTCCCAATTAAAATTAATTAGAAAGGGGCTCTCCCTGGTGGCACAACAGGTTAAAGTACCGCATTATGAAGTTCTCAGAAGCAACTGCAACACAAGTTCAATTCCCCGCCAGGCAGCTGACCGACCTGGCATAGCAGACCTCTCTTGACCCACCCGCTGCTCCCCTCAGCAGTGTACTTCCTCTATCTGTCTGTTCTGCTCCTGACTCTGTCTCTGGTGAATACTCTCACCCACCACACCTTTGACCTGTACCCCAAGTTCTGTAAGCAAAAATAAATAAATCTTTAAAAAAAATAATTAGAAAGGTATATTTTCCATTGATTCTTCTCAGGATGAAAATAAGTAGAAACCATCCAAAGTACATAAATATTATTTCTTTTCATAGTCATGGTGAAACAACTTTGAAAATAATTTTGTTCCATAGTTATTCTTTATGATGAATGGCAAAATTAAAAATTAATTTGTATCATCAGAACTTCTCAGTTGATACTTTTTAATTTTAAAATCAAAGAAAAGCTTTACTTTAAAATATTTAAATACATATTATTTTTTGAAGCAAATTTATATTTGGCTTTATATTCATGTAATAAATGGCTTATTAACCAGCTGAAGATCATATAGATATATATATTTGGCCATTTCTATTTTTTTCACTTATACGACACCTAATTTTAAAAGAATTCTATTAAATTTTTGAAATAAGTTCAAGATTACCATTTGTATTGCCCACTTATATTTCAGTAGTTTATATAAAATATTTTAGATGGTTTTAAATAGCAAGCACTTCACACATTATTTGATATTTTTCTATGAATGCTTTAAACTTTCCTCTCTCCATACACATTCTCTCTATGTGGAGGTAAAATTGGGTTATATAGTAATTTGTGTTTTGGAAATATACAAAATCCCCCATGCCATAGGCTCCCACCACCAAAGCACCCATAATCCACCATTGTAGTTCATTGAGCCCCCTCCCTGCTTTGCGCTTGCCCCTCCCCCTCATTGCCTCCTCTAGGGTCTGTTTTCCATTGATACTTTTTTTTTTTTTAAAGATTTATTTATTTGTGCAAACAGAACTGGGGTACAGGCCAGAGGTGCAGGGGTGGTGAGAGGCTTCACCAGAGACAGAGTGGGGAACAGAACAAGCAGATCGAGGAAGTACACTGCTGAGGGCAGCAGCGGGCGGGTCAGGAGAGGTCTGCCGCGCCATGTGGTCACCTTCAGGGCAGGCAGGAATTGAACTCATGCGGAGGTGGCTTTAGTTTCTTAGTGCTATGCTTTAACCCGCTGCGCCACCAGGGAGGGCCCCACCCCCGGGAGGGCCCCCCCCCCAATTGATACTTTTTGAGTTTGGCTTTATCAGATCCTTTTTCCGGTTTCGCAATATTCCTCATATGAATGACACCATCTGCTATTTGTCTTCTCATGATTTATTTTCTTTAGCATAATCTTTCTAACTCCAACCATATATTAAAAATATTTTCTGCACAGCTAAAATATATATATATAACTAAGACAAAAAGTTACCCCATTGAATGAATGAGACAAAATACTTACACACCATATATCACACAAAGGGCTCATTTCAAAGCTACACCAAGAACTCATCCAAATTTCAACAAAGGAAAACACAGTAATTTTTTTTTCACAGCCATCATTTTTTTAATTTAAGATTTATTTATTTATTCATATAGAACTGGGGTACAGGCCAGAGATGTGGGGGGTGTGATGATTCACCAGAGACAGAGTGGAGAGCAGAACAGGCAGATCAACGAAGTACACTGCTGAGGGGAGCAG
>NW_004567104.1:55974714-55977799 GCF_000260355.1 Condylura cristata | reverse complement strand
CCTCCGGGGCAGGCGGGGATCGAACTCATGCGGAAGCGGCTTTAGATTCTCAGTGCTGTGCTTTAACCCGCTGCGCCACCAGGGAGGGCCCACAGTATGATTTTTATATCCTTAAGTCAAGGCATTTATTTTTAAGGCATCTATAAGTCATTAAAATATTCTTTTGTTTACTTGTTTATCAGTAAATGCACAATTTCATTTGTAATTTTGTTTTTTCAGTATCATAATTTCTAAGTAATTCCATTTTAATATGTGATCTTAATACAAGATCATTTAAATTTTTTCATGTTAATAAATCTTCCTAATATGTTTTTTTACAAATTAATGTTTTGTTATAGTCCTATATTCACAAAATAGTAAGAATTTTAAGTGTACAAATATATTCTTTGACAGTTATGCTTATACATTTAAATGTTTCTCCTCCTACCATTTTATTTTATGATTTATGTCCATTATTTCAAGTAACATTCATAATGCACACACATGCATATGTAAGTATATATCTATGTAGCTTCCATGTATGTATGCATCTATACACCACATGGATACATCCTATAGGTAGACATATTTATGGCCTGAGCAGACACACCTTTAGTTCTATTCTTTATGGTATAAAACTATGTCCATTCTTTCTGAACAAAAAGGTCAAAAATGTATAAACAACAACAGAACAATTCAATTTTTCTACCTGCTGAAGAATAAAGGTGTATCATGATTAGTTTGACATTTTTCTTTTTATAAATACAACCTTAATAGAAGATAGGAAGCTGTATAAGATGATTTCCAAAAGTACAAACAGTAACAAACCTGCATTCTCTGGGAGTCCTGGAATTATAACAAACTCACTGTGTGACTTGAGATTTAAAAAAAAAAAATAACTGGACTTTAGATTCTTATGTTAATCAAAGCACCGGAAAAGAGAGGTAGCATTCAAACTATTTTTAATGTTTTTTTAAACTTCCACATTGTACTAAGTGTTTTTAAGAATAAAAGATTAGATAACACCAACCCCCTTTCAGAGGTCGTTGAGAAAAGATGTGGAAAATATTCAAAAATACCTGCTTGAAAGAGGTGGCAAATTGAATACACAGCAAAAAAGGTCAAAATTGGGCAATAGATAGAAATTAAAATTTATTAATTTGACTTGGAGCCATTTTACCTTATACAAATTGCTTATCTTGAAGACATACATTAGAGATTGTGCCACAGTTTTTATACACTTGATGTTTTTGTGTGACAAAAATTAAGATTCAGGAAATATATGAATTCTCATCACTTTGCAATAGAATAAAAAAATATAAGTTCTAGAAATAAAAGGACATAAAAAAAGTAGTAGTTAAAATTGACTGGAGTCCAATTGTTTGGCATCAAGATGACCTAGAAAAATTCAACTCCTGATAAGGAGATTGCCTTGATATTGCCTTTCAGCATCTGTCAGCGGTAAATGGAATTGTTTTTCTATAGGTGAATAACATCATATTAGAATTCAATTTATATCTATCTATCTGTCTATCTATCTATCTATCTATCTATCTATCTATCTATCTATCTATCTATCTATCTATATTAATACAATGTCTATCTCACAATTATTGGGCCCAATATTGAAATGATCAGAAAATTAATATAAAAAATGTAATTCTATGAGATTGAAAATTAAATATTTCAAAAGTGAATTTAAACCCATCAGAGCATAATAGAAACTTTGAAAATGTACTGAATAGAAATTATAAAAATTAATATAATATCTAAAATTAAAATATTAGTATAATTAGCAACTGAAATCAGAAATAACCTACAGTTAAATGACTAAAAACTAACTAGAAATCCCTAATATGTTTAATATCAAAATAAAGTTCTCAATAACTTTTAGTCAAACCCTGCTTCTGATTCCATTAGCTCTGCCACTGTGTTGTGTAATGTTGTTTGTAATTATGCTAATGGAAGGAGCGTGTCTGATAGTCACCATAGATAGGAGGATAAAACTAAAAGTAGGAATGTAACCGGGTGGCTGAGCCAAGGACTCTTACAGGTGGTGCCCCTCCCTGAGGGGTTTGGGCAGCCTCAGGGATAATGTTAAAAAGTATTGATTTGAGGAGCGGCTAGATTGGAGGAGAAATAGGAGTGGCTGGAGCAGATGAAGAAAGAAAGAGAGGGAGAAGGAAGGAAGTTATTGTTTGTCTGGGCTCCAGAGTTCCAGGTTTGAAGTTATTACAGCATTTTGGGGGCCAGTGAATTTAAACCCCTGCACCCAGGCTGATTTTGGAGAAGGCTGCAGAGGATCTCAGAAGGTGGATGCCAGAGGAAGAGGCTTTGCAAGTAATGGAGCTACTGAAAAAGTTCCTGGTTTTGGTTTGGATACAGCCTGGGTTAACTGTGTGAGTGAGGCCTTCGGCAGGTCATTTTGGTGGCTGTGGCTGTTATCCTGAGCGTCCCTCGTCTGGGGCTGTGCTCAAGTGTCCTGCAGCCCAGCAAGTGTCTCCTGTTGTCTTCCTGAGTTGGAATCCAGCCTGAAATCTGGCTGCCGTGTGCCCCAGATTGGCACAGGCAGGAGGACTCCATCTTAGGCCTATTGTTTGGGAGAGGTGCTACACATCCTCATTGACTAGAAGATGTTTGTGCAGGACAGTACTGGACATGACAACCTGAGGAGGCTTGCAATTGTGTGCATGAGTGATAAACCCACAGAGTATTTGGCTAAGTGTTTGGGCAGCAGGACCTTGGCCAGTTCAGGGTCCCCTGCCACGTGGTATCAGTTGGCATCCACAACAGTACCCATGGTTGACCAGTCTAAGGGTCTTTTTTTTTCCACCCCCTGTTGTTTTTACTCTTGTAGTCATACACTTTGAGAAATTTTGTGAAGTCTGGTACTGAGAAGTTAATGTCTTTATTGCTGGGGTTTACATGGGTATAAAATGGAAATCTGCCCACAAATCTTGGACATGTGATTATAGGAGCCCTGGTTATGTTAGTATATATACTCTTTGGTCAAAAAAGAAGCAGAAATTTTATGAAAAAAAATTGCAGGGCTACTTTTTTCTTCCTTAAAAGATCACTTTTCTTTTCTTTTTTTTTTTTTTTAAAG
>NW_004567104.1:55908562-55974516 GCF_000260355.1 Condylura cristata | reverse complement strand
GGGCTTTTTTTTTTTTTTTTAAGATTCATTTATTCATATAGGACTGGGTTACAGGTCAGAGGTGTGTGGGTGAGAGGATTCACCAGACACAGAGTGGAGAGCAGAACAGGCAGATAGATGAATTACACTTCTGAGGGGAGCAGCAGGTGAGACAGGAGAGGTCTGCTGCACTATGTGGGTCACCTCCCTGGCCAGGGATCAAATTCATGCTGCAGTAGCTGCTATAGCTTCACATTGCTGTGCTTTAACCCGTTTCACCACAAAGGAGGGCCCGCTCTTTAGATTTTTTTTATCATAATTTAACATTATCTGCTTTATAAATTTATATAAATGTAACCATATGACATGTATATTTTAATATAAGGCTCCTTTCACTTATTACAAAGGCTCTGAACATGTTGTTTGTATAGTTTATTTTTTGATGGAATATTATTTAATAAAATGGTAATCACTGTAAGTCATGAAACATGATCAATAAAACAATGATATACATTGCCAGTAAAACGTATTGAGGCAGTGTTACAGACCTCGGAAAAATTTTGCAAAACTCAGGCTTCTTGTATCATTCATAGAGCATGAGAGGAAAAGTTTAACACCCTTGAACAGCAGGTACAGTATCATGATTTGCTGCTGCTAAAAATAAAAGATCTTTGTCTATTGGCAGTGGTGTTCCACAAATGTCAGCATGATGCTTTGTTTTTTAAACTTTGTCAATAATATCAATAGGACTCTACATGATTTTGGTCACCCTGAGGAATCCAAATACACACTACTTCCTCCAGGGCCTCCAGTCCTGAAAAGAAGACATTAAATAGAACTAAAAAGAAAGGTCATAGGGGATGTTAGGAGAACTTATAACCAAAATAAGTCAAAAACAAATAAATGTGTGTTTTTTTACATGTATTAAGTTTCACAAAATCATATTATAGTAAAGTCCTACTTTATTTTACTGATACCTGACTTTATGATTGGTGATAGATCAGAAAATCAGGTATATTGTGATAGCTCCTATTGCTATGATCTCTGAGATTTATATAAGCTCAAGTACTCCTCGCAGCTCTTTTACCCTAAGTCCAAAAAATTATACAATTTTGTAGCTGGAAATAAAATATATGTTTCCAAATTTTAGTGAGATATTAATAATTATGTTCATGATAAAAAGCTTAATGTAACCATTAAGCTTGAAAAGTGTTTTCAAGTAAATTTAATAGTTTCATGTATTTTTGGACTTCTCAGATAAGTTACTATCTTAAAAGAAAGTAACAAAATATTATTATGAAATACATTTTAGAGGTTAAAGAAGGTGCTCAAGACACAAATGTTTAAACAGGTGGGAGCTGGTATTTCATGGCAACTTAAGGTCACTAATGTAACACAAGAAATCCTTAAGGTGAAGCTGGAGAAACAGGTAGAAATCCAATTATGTGCACCTTTTTGGTCATGTTGTGATTTTCATGTTATTGTAAGAGCAATGGATGAGATTTGAAATATTTCAAACAGAGGAATTAATAAATGATAAAGGATGAGTCGAGCAATAACATAGAAGATGAATTTAGTTTTATAGAAAGAGAAAGGAGAATGCAAGAGAGCAGAATGGTGTTTCAAGTAAGGTGAAAGATCTTTGATCTAGAGTGATATAGAAACATAAGTGTGTCCCAGGAATATTAGTAATTGATCTATATGTTCTTTAAACGTTATTTGGTGCCTACTGAGGAAATGAACCTGTTCTAGTCAGAAGAGCTGTAGCCTCTCCTAAACAAGACAGACCAAGACTAAACAAGACAGATAGGGGCTCTTCTCTCTTGGAGATTTTCTATTCTACCTGTAAATCCCAAAAAGACTTAAACACAGGAGATGTCTGAAGATAGCTTTATATTCAGTGAAAGAAAGGGTAGGTGAGTAGCAGATTGAGGTGTTGGAAATGATCACTATAACCCCAGAGATCACTTTATTTAACATTCTGGGGGGAAAAATTGAATAGTGAAGAAAAGAGGGATTATATAAAATTAAATTTAATCTGCAAGAAGTTATAGTTTTGCTTATGTTATCTAATTTTTTTATTTTAAAAGATTTCTTCAATATCTCTGTAATTTCATACAGAAGTTTCGTGTTACAAAGTATGAGAAATAATTTGTAACTGGTTAAAAGTATGCTACATTTAGTATATTAGTTACTAAGGAATGAACACTATTACAGGGGCTTATTTAAGACCAAATCCTCAAAAGGAGACTTACTGAAAAGGATGTTAAGATTTGAAATGTAAGAAAACAATGCTCTAGCTCTTAGAATCATGATGCTTCTTTATATTTATGGGACCCTCTTAAAGTTTAAAAGCATTTTCAACTTGTAGGTTCCAGGATACAACTTGAATAAATTGTTAACAAAGAATATTTTTTTATACTCTTGCAGTGGTAAACTTTCAACCATTCCTTGCAATTTTTCTTCATTTTGTATATTAATCTCTCCATAGTTTTCCTGAGGTGACTTTGGAACGTGCTATCACCTAGTAAGCAAACTGCAACATATGGTCCTACACTGCACCCCCAGTTTAAAGTTTATAATTTTGCATCATTTGCATCACTAAGATGCCTATACTATTGCAAAAGAACTTGACTGTTACATGTTAGGTTCTTCAGAACATGTTTACACTGAATTTTAGAAGTGAAAAATCCCACCTATGAAGAAAAGGGTGAGGAGGAGAAAGATGACAAGCCACAAAACAAGCCAAAAAAAGTGTTGGCCAACTTAGCATGGGAATTTGAAATGAATGTTGCCCATCAGAGTGTTCTGCAATGGGCTGAAATGGCTGATTTTTTTTTTTTTAACTCCCCTGTCTCAGCAGACACAGAACATAGAGTTATATGATAGGAAGCACAAAGGCTCTCAGTGAGAGTTGAGAATGACTAAATCTCTATCTTAGTACCAGGTCCATGTATCTTTCCTTTTAAAGAAATCTTACCACAAAAGTTATCTAATTTTATGAATATGTTGCTTGCTAAAGGATAGCAAAATGTCCTCACAAATTCTGGTCTCTGAGTTGACTACTAAGTGAGGTTTCAACAGGTTCCAACAATGCTTTAACAAAGGAAGTTTCTGGATAATGGAACATGTGATCCTGTAAACACATCCTACGTTTATGATTATATCTCATTTATGAAAAAGGGTTCACTGGTAAAACATGAATTTATGTGATATTTCATGTTGAATAAACAAGCACCTCTGCAATTTTTCATATTGTAATACTAACTGGTCTCCACATGCAGAGAAGGTCAACATATGAATAGAATTTGTGTCTCTAGGAGGACTGCTTACTTCAAAATGGAAGAGCCCCAATGTATCCCATTTAAAATGTGTATTTGGTCAGTCTGTTCAAGAAATTGTGCCATATCACGGACTCAGAGTTGACTCAGTCCCGGCAGGTTGTACATTCAGTATCAGCACTGATAGTTCAGCTTTAATAAGTATGGGTTCATAATGTTGGTCAAAGGGCAGTCTCCAATTTCCTCACTGTGGCATCCCCGTTCATGTCTACATTATGGCAAGATTGGACTTCCCAATGATAGAAGGCCTTATGGCAATAATCTGAATAATTTTGCCTTTTCTGTGGTGGTACTTTCTGGTGGGCATTGAAAGGTTAATACA
Organism: Condylura cristata; assembly: GCF_000260355.1. NCBI lineage: Eukaryota > Metazoa > Chordata > Mammalia > Eulipotyphla > Talpidae > Condylura > Condylura cristata. Next base: position 55,970,874 of record NW_004567104.1, on the reverse strand, counting down.
AAGTTTTAAACTTTCATGTCCACTCATCTAGATCTATGTTTTTACTTCTACCCATTCTTAGCCAAATAATCTTGCTTCTCAGTCTTTGAGAGAATTTTCTTTCCAAAAGCTTCTAACGAACACCCTTAAGTGAAGCTGCAATTCAGTTATTATTCATTTCCGTTAACACTCACATTCTGAAATAACCAAACACTTGTATTCATAAGCTAAGGCATTTTTTTTTTTAAGATTTATTTATTTGTACATACAGAACCGGGGTACAGGCCAGAGGACGGCGAGAGGCTTCACCAGAGACAGAGTGGGGAGCAGAACAGGCAGATCGACAAGGTACACTGCTGAGGGGAGCAGCGGGTGGGTCAGGAGAGGTCTGCCGCGCCATGTGGTCACCTCCGGGGCAGGCGGGAATCGAACTCATGCGGAAGTGGCTTTAGCTTCTCAGTGCAGTGCTTTAACCCGCTGCGCCACCAGGGAGGGCCCAGCTAAGGCATTTTTAATTGTCTCCTCCCTCAGCTGTTCACAGAGATTCTTCTGTTTGTGCTGATAGAGCGATGTCTAGAACCCTGTCACATAGCCTCTGCTTCTGGCAAGGATGTTCATAGGTATAGTTTTCTACCTGAGCTTATTGGCACTCATTACAGTGTGAAGATTTCGTTACTCTGGCAGCGAGAAAGCAGCCTGCAGTGTTTACCACAGAGCATGTTTAAATTTTTCAATGACTGGCTCTCCCTGGTGGCGCAACGAGTTAAAGCGCAGCACTGTGAACCTGGATGTAGCCATCTCTGTGCGAGTTTAATCTCTGCCCAGGACGTGACCCACATGGCATGGGGAAACCTTTTGTTTCACCTACTGCTCCCCTCAGTGGTGTACTTCGTTCACCTACCTGTTCTGTTCCCCACTCGGTCTCTAGTGATTCCTCTCACCACACCTGTACCTCTGGCCTGTACCCAAGTTATCTATACATAAACAAATAAATCTTTTAAAAAAATTTAAATGACTAACCAATAACTCTTAATACTTTGCAGATGCACTTTATAGGGAAATTTAGTATTTTTAGCATTATACTTCGTATTACATACATATTTCATTTAGTTCATTTGACTGTAACCAGTTTAAATAAGTCCTTTTATCCTGAAATGACCTGACAGTTAACAAAATAAAGTCACACATATCTAATACAAGCCTTCCAAACTTATAAACATGCTTCCAAGTTAAAAAAAGAAAATTATTTTTTTGCAGTTATCTAGTATAAAAACATGTTAACCTTTTAGACCAGATGCTGCTGAAATGTGCCATAAAATTTCCTTTTCCTCTTAGTATACAGCAATAGTAGATGACTGATTTGGGGGGTAAGAAGGAAAAATAAGCAAGATCACACTAAATAAGTGTATCAGAAATAAAACAGAATCTCAACAAGCTAGGGCCGATTCCTGACACCACTTAGACTGCAAGGGGACAAAAAGGCAAAAAAAAAAAAAAAAATGTGGCCAGGAGGTCATTCACTGTGGCACAGTTGAAATTAAAATGTCCAACAAGATGTGGTATTTAAAGTGAGTTTTACTAGAAACTCATGGAACCTCTATCCATGTAAAATAGCTGACAGCAATCATTACTGGGGGTTTCAATTTTTATCAACTTGTTTACATAGGCTTGCAAAGAAGCAGACAGAGTCTGAAAGTCAGAAATTTAACCAAGTTTCCTCGTGACTTAGTTGTCATTTGTGAAATCTCCAACAAAACTGAGGGATTGTGTTCCTGAGGATGTCCATTTTCACACAGGGAAATCCCACAACTAACAATGGTGAGACCAGAGTTATCCCTTTCTGCCCTACTAGAGGTCCTTCTCTAACTGGCTGCAACTTTCTACCCTTTTCCTTTGTTCACCTTGAATAATTTAAATGAGTCTGATTTCAGAACCTCTTATAATCTACACAAAGCAATTTACTATTTCTTAGAGAAATTTTATTTCTTTTAAAATTTTATAATGTTAAAAAATGTCACTTCTGCCACCATTGTTTCAAATATAGCTTTCTTCCATGAGACAAACTAATAAAATCAATTGTGTAGCATATGACTATCCTATTTGACATATAATTTATTTAATTAATATCACCTTAAAATTATGTTAATAGTAGTCTGCTTTCTTACTTGTCAATGAGATGCATGACTGATTATGTGAGAGAAGAAAACATTAAACTAGGCAGATTGTTACGTGAGAGAAGAAAACATTAAACTAGGCAGATTGTCAACATTATCTGAGCCAGTGTAGGCAGTAAGTGTGATGTTGAATGCAAACTGGCTGATTAGTCTGAGACAGAGACTAATCTTTGACTTGAATGGAACTCTCCAAATGCTATCATCGTAAGGATGTAGCCTGAAAGTTTTGGGTCATCTATCTCTTACTTTCCTAACATGTTCTGCATATACTGAAAAAAAAAAAAAAATAACCTCTTCTGTGTAAGGAGACTTTTATTTCATAATCCAAATACTACAATTTTTCAAGTAGACCTTACTTTTCAGCCCATCCTCTTTTTTTATATTTTTAATAAATATACGTTCAAATTGATGCTTGTTCTGACTTATATACCTATGAAGGAAACAATGAATGCTTATAGTTTAAAGAATTATTTTTAGTCAGGCAAACAAATGCTCTTTTGATTTTGGGACAAGAGAGTAAACTAGCTTCACTTTTACTCTGGCTGTCAAAAGGGACACCCATTAAAAGTGTCCATAGCCTTTTAAATATATCATTCAGTGATAACATAGAGAAAAGTGAAGAGAGGCCCTGCCTGGTGGCGCAGCGGATTAAAGCTCAGCACTGAGAAGCTAAAGCCACTTCTGCATGAGTTTGATTCCCGCCTGCCCCGGAGGTGACCACATGGCGTGGAAGACCTCAACTGACCCGACCGCTGCTCCCCTCAGCAGTGTTCTTCATAGATCTGCCTGTTCTGCTCCCCACTCTGTCTCTGGTGAAGTATCTCACCGTCCCTGAGCCTCTGGCCTGTACCCCAGCTCTGTATGCACAAATAAATAAATCTTAAAAAAAAAAAAAAAAAGTGAAGAGAACTGAGAGTAAGTAGAAGGATGTGTATGTGTAGACACACATAGGCACAATGAATGTGAAGCACATAGCATTTTTACTGTATTCAAAAAAACTAGTCCTGTATTTTCAGAAGCAGAGATAGCCCCTATGAAACACTTCAACAGATACCATGTTTTGATTTGATCTAAGATTACATGGATTTTACTGTCACTTATCTGACAAAATTGCAATGTGATCCATTGACATGTTGGTATTGAAAGTTTGGGTTGCAAGGAATACTTTTATAAACATATATTTTTTCTTAGCAAGTGAAGCGGTGGATACATTTTTGTGTCTGTCAATTTATTCCTGGTGTTCTCCTTTCTCCTTATCAATAACCTCTTTACTTTCACTTTGGCCTTTCTATCCCAAACTCTTCTGTTGGACTTTTCAACTCAGAAAACGGCATTATATATTATTACTAAATAGAATAGTTTCTGAACTGTTGGTCCAAGTTGTATAATGCCTTTGTCTGTATTGCCTGGTGTTGTACTATAAGAATATATTTCAAGAACCAATAGTTGATAATAATATTTAAGCTAGAATTAGAGCTCTTCTTAGAAGCAATTAGAAAATTTGAGACTTCCAGCTCTGACCTTCTATATTTCACTACTTGTTGAGAACTGGGTAAAAGCTGCCCTTCTGGAAAGGTTAGATGGTCCCTAGTTCTCTCAGGCTCCTGCAGTCTCTTTCGAATTAAGTGGATTTAGGCTACTTTTCTAATTTACATGAACAAAATGGCTCCTTTAGGTTTTCGAATTTGTGACCCTTATCATATAAAGTTCTTTCTCATCTGTCAACTAAGCCCAATTAACATGTTTATTGATAAGACAGTATATCCCATTGGTACATATTAAAAGAAGTACTTGAAATCTCTCAACATTTAAACCTTTCAAAACCTTAAAAAAGAGAAAGTGGTTAAGAAAAGCATCTGCTTATGTATTCCTATCTCTGAGTGGACTACTGAAAACTAAAGCTTATTGAGATAATGTTATTTACAACATTGTAAATAATAGGTTCACATCTCTCTAAATGCATCTTACCAGTCCTCATCATCAACTATTGAACCACCACAATCCTCCACAATAGTTCATTGTGAGTCCTTCCCTTTTCTTCTCACCTACATACTCCCTTTCTAGAAGTCTCAATTCTGTAGTAAGATTTTTAGTGTATAATTTAGTTTAGTTTTTTTTTTTTCTGTTTCTTTCTTCATTGATAGTCCATATAGGAGGGAAATTATCCAGTATCTGTCTTTCTTCTTTAGACTTAATTGTTTAAAAAAATTTCCCTTTAGTTCCATTTATGTTGTCACACATTACAAAATTTCAACTTTATCTTAATAGCTGAAAAGTAGTTCATTTTTTTTAAATAAATGCACCTATCCATTCATACATTTTCTTCATCCACCATTCTGTCTTGGGTTAGGATGCCGCCATATCTTGAATGAAAAGCATGAGAATACACGGAAAAATCACATGGGGCATATGGTGCTTTGTATCAATGTTAGAGATATATTTGGGTACTCCACTGAATGACAGGGCTAACAAAAGTAAAAAGAGAGAAAAAAATCGAGGGTATATATAAAACCAAATTTCTCCTGTAAAGAAAAATGAATTTTCTTTGAAATGAACGGCCAACCTACTAAATGAGAGAAAATATTTGTACATCATGAATCTGACAAAGAATTAATATCCAAAACACAGAAATAACTCATATAACTCAACAACAACCCAAAATCTGATTTAAAATGTCAGAGTAGCTAAGAGACTCTTCTACAAAAACATATGGGTGGTCAACAGCATTTGAAAGACACTCGTCATGTTTCATTAAATTAATGCAAATCAAACAAAGAAATATCATTTCATAACTGTGAGAGTGATATGTAAGAAACCAAGTGTTGAAGAGGGTGTGGAGAGAAAGAAACCCTTATATTCTATCAAAGGGAATGCATGCTGTTGCAGAAATTGTGGAAATTCCTAAAAAATATATAAATTCGGGTCCTCCCTGGTGGCGCAGCAGATTAAAGCACAGCACTAAGAAGCTAAAGCCACTGCAGCATGAGTTTGATCCCTGCCCCGGAGGTGACCCACATGGCTCAGCAGACCTCTCCTGACCCGTCTGCTGCTCCCCTCAGCAGTGTACTCCATCAGTTGGCTTCTTCTGCTCCCCACTCTGTCTCTGGTGAATCCTCTCACTGCCCCTGCACCTTTGGCTGTACCCCAGCTCTTTATGAATAAATACATAGATCTTTTAAAAAAAAAATAGAAATTCCATTGAATACAATTATTGTCTTTCCTGGTATTTACCCCAAACTTCAAAACATTTCATTTGAAGGGATGCATTCACCCTTGAGAACTGAACCCAATCTAAGTGCCCACTAATTGATGAATGTATAAGGATGTTGCATGAATACAAAAGGGAATATTATTCTACTATATGAAGACAAAAGCCTGCTACTTGCAATACCATAGATGTAATTATCTTAGTGTAAGAAGCCAGGCAGAAATAGACAAACTTTCACTCATATGCAGCATTTAATGAACATATACAAGCAGATGAACTATAAAGACCTATAATAAAATTTTGGTCTGTAATCCCAATATTTACTAAAAGGGAAGGACAGTGATGAGTAAATCATGAAAAGAGGGGTAATGGTATGGTAAAAGACAGCATTGGACTCTTAGAGGTGACCTTATTTAGTATATACACATATTGATTCTCAATTGTGAATGTTTCTAGTTCACATATTAGGCAATAGTACTTTGAAAAAAAAAAAGAAAATTAGTCATTTTCAAATTTTTGTTCAGTGGCAAAACACACTTTTATCATTCCAAAACCTTGACTGGTATTTTTTGCCTACTAGTACCTTTGAATTTCATCTCCTCTAGAACTCTAAGTAGGGAGTGCATCTTTGATACCTGATATTTTTTCCTGTTTTCCTCAAACATTAAGTTTGTTAACAACCTCTTAGATGGAAGTTAAAAAAAAAAAACAAATAAACAAAGACTTTAATGGGATGAATGTGTTACTGGGAAAATTCAAAGATGGTTCCAAAAATTCCTGTTCTTTAGTGTGGATGCATGTATATTTTATTTTCCTTTGAGTATCAGTGGGAATCTAAATCATTTGAGACCTTTTTTTTTTATTAAAAAGTTTATTTTTACATCATTTTTCACATTTTTTTTTTCATCTCAATTGTAATCCCCACGGGTTTCCCATCACCAAATCACCCCTGTGCCACCACCATAGTCCCGTGCATTTCCCTCCCTTCCCCCCCCCCCCGTTTTTGATCCCATTCCCCACTCCACCCCCACATAATGTCTCTGGTCTATGGTTGTTCATTATTTTTGTTATTTTCTCGCCTGGTCCATTATACTCCTGCTATGAGTGAAACCATCCGGTATTTTTCTTTCTCTTTCTGGCTTATCTCACTAAGCATGATCTTTTCCAGCTCCATCCAAGTTGCTGCAAAAGACATGTGTTTCTCTTTTTTGGTTGCTGAGTAATATTCCATTGTATATATGTACCACATCTTTCTAATCCAGTCATCTACTTTTGGGCATTTGGGCTGCTTCCATGTTTTTCCAATTGTAAATAAAGCAGCAATAAACATGGGGGTACAAGTATCTTTTTCAATCAGTGTTTTTGTGTCTTTTGGGTAGATACCTAGGAGTGGGATTGCTGGGTCATAGGGAAGCTCCATGTTTAGCAGTTTGAGGAACCTCCAAACAGTTTTCCATAGTGGTTGTACTAGTTTGCATTCCCACCAGCAATGCAGGAGAGGGCCTAGGCCCTCCCTGGTGGCGCAGCGGGTTAAAGCACAGTACTGAGAATCTAAAGCCGCTTCCGCATGAATTCGATTCCCGCCTGCCCCGGAGGTGACCACATGGCGTGGCAGACCTCTCCTGACCCGCCCGCTGCTCCCCTCAGCAGTGTACTTCGTTGATCTGCCTGTTCTGTTCCCCACTCTGTCTCTGGTGAAGCCTCTCACCGCCCCTGAGCCTCTGGCCTGTACCCCAGTTCTGTATGCACAAATAAATAAATCTTAAAAAAAAAAAAATTAAAAAAATAAAAGAGGGCCTAGAGGACAAATGCAAGGGAAATCACAGTGACTTAAAGTTGAATCAGATGTTTTTCTACTAACTTTATATTAGCAATTGTCGTGTTGGGTACATGGATATGCAACAGGAAACCTGAAAGCATCTGAGATCTGAGAATTACCCTACCTATCTAACAAGAAAATAGGAATGTCTGGACCCTCCATGGTGGCCCAACGGGTTAGGACGCAGCCCTGCAAAGCTGGCTGCTGCTGCTTCAGTGCAAGTTCGATCCCCGCCCCAGAGGTGATCCACATGGCACGGCAGACCTCTCCTGACCTACCCACTGCTCCCCTCAGCAGTGTACTTCATCGATCTGCCTGCTCTGCTACCCACTCTCTGGTGAATCCTCTCACCACCTCTGCACCTCTAGTTTGTACCCCAGTTCTGTATGTATAAATAAATAAAATATCTATCTATCTATCTATCTATCTATCTATCTATCTATCTATCTATCTATCTATCTATCTATCTATCTATCTAAAAGGAAAATAGGAACGTCCATTCTATAACTCCAAAGAAATCAATTCATAAAGTGGCCAGCGAATGTGGAAAATTACCCTGGGCACCAGTAAGAACACATTTGGTTGATATTGGTTCAGCCTTGCCAAGTTCTGACCAGAAAAATTAATAACTTGGTATACAGATGTCAGACCTGTAAACATTATGAAATAATAATAATTAGGCATTTTTTAAGTCACTGATGTGATTTTTCTATGTGATATAAAAAACTAAATGATTTCTTATCAGAGCCAGAGGTGGGAAAAAAAGACAGATTAATATCTCAAATAGTTACAAAAAGATATTTATGATTCTTTCTCATTTAACTATAATTTAACTGAAGGTAAATATTTTGTTTTGGTTATCTTTTTGCTCTAAGTATTAACATAATATCTGGATGAAAATGGGACATGTGCTTTTTTTCTTGACAGTTTATGGATAATATAAACCAGAAAACATTATTTTAAGAGATTAATTATCACAGAAAGAAAGATATATTTAGAGATGATTTGAGGAAATGATAGGATCAAATATAAGACTTTTTAACAGAGTGCGTATTTCAGCACAGGTATACACTAAAATAAAGTATTGCAGTAGAATGTGTAAAAGAACAAGGAAGGTAAATAACCATGTTTTCAATATGACTATTACCACATAATGAAATATGGATCTACTACTTGCCTTTTGTTTGTTTGTTTGTTTGTTTTGGAAAGAACACTTGAGGATATAAGACATCTATTTCTTAGAAACATTTATATATAATACATAAAATAAGTCATTTTACCCTTTACTTGTATGTAGGAACTTATATCGATGAATACACTCACACATAAAGTGAATTAACTGAAAGCTAACATCATTGGCAATTCTACATTTGAAGTAAGGTATGTGTGAACATGAAAGGCAAGAGAGGTATTTCAATTTAATATTATACAGCAACAAAATCTAACACAATTTGAGACTTCATACAGAGAGCAATCATATCAGGGAGTAGAAGGTAATAGTTCCTCTTTACTAAGTTTTTGTTCAGAGCTTTGGGACTACATTGCATTCAATCCTGGGAAATCTCAGGACTGGAAAAAAAAATCATATATATATATATATATATATATATATATATACCTGACAGAGGAAGTAACTAAGTAACTAAGGTTGGGGTACTAGATAGATTGAGACATTTTTGGAAAATAAGAAAATAACTTAAAATGTCTAATTGATCCAAATCATCTGGCATAGGAGAATTCTTCAGTTACATGGAGAGTGTAGTCACAAAGGACACTGAAGAAATTACTAGCTCAATTCTCCCCAAAGGTTACCTTGAGAACAATTTCTTGAAGAGTCTGAATGGACTCTAAAAAGCAATTCAACTTTAAAATTTTTCTCCCCAATGATCTTCCCTATCACTTACCATGCTTCATCTCATTATTTAAAATTCTCTACTTTAGCCTTTCTTTTGTGTTAGGCACACAAAAGAAGAAGCCCTTTATTAATGTTTTGTAAAATACTTTACCATTATAATCATTTTTATATTGTTTACATTTAACACTTGAAACACTTTTTTTTTGAAGATATATTTATTTACTTATACAAGAACTGTGGTACAGGCTAGAGGTGCGGGGGTGGGGGGTTGTTTGGGGCTGTTGAGAATATTTAGCAGAGACAGAGTGGGGAGCAGAACAAGTAGACCAAGTGAAATACACTGCTGAGGGGAGCAGTAGGTGACACAGGAAAAGTCTACTGCACCCCATGGATCAGCTCCTTGGGTGGGGAGCTAGCTTCTGCTTCAGTGGCTGCTAATAGTTTGTTAGCACTGTCTTTAACCCCTGTGCTACCAGCGAGGCCCTGATGAACTTGTTTTTTGTTTTGTTTTGTTTTGTTTTTTTATATCCTTAGAGTGTTATTTCTTTTTTTTAAATATACTTATTATGTTTTCAGTCATTCTTCATTTTATAATGTTCACTTTTTCATCTCAGTTGTAATCCCTGTGGATTTCCCACCACCAGTTCACCCTTGTGCCATCACCATAGTCCTGTGTTCTCTTCCTGCCTCAGTTTTGATCCTGTTTCCTTCTTCATCCCTGTAGAATGTCTTTGTTTTATAGTTGTTCTTTATTTTCATCTTTATTGCAATTGCTTTTTTTCTTTTTTCTCCCTCCTTCCCTTAAGTGCCTACTGTGAGTGAAACCATTCAGTATTTTTCTTCTTCATCTTCTTTTCTTTTTTTTCTGGCTTTTTTTCACTAAGCATGATCCCTTCCAGCTCCACCCATGTTCTTGCAAAAGGCATGAGTTTTGATTTTATTTCTTCTGAAAGAAGTAATCCTGATCTGTAAAAATTTAACCTGGTGGGGATTATTCAGGTTTCTGTAAAATGAACTTCTTGCATTCCCATCTAAAGAAGTGTGCATGCTTTTCCATGCCCTACAGGGCTCCTTTTCCTTGCTCTCCACTTACCTTACAATCTACTCCTAAAAAACCAGTCATTCACAGATTTTTGTCTCTTTTCTTTAGGCTTTTAGAGATGGTAATTATTACCATTGTGTCTGTAGAGACTCAATGTATTATTTGCCTGCCACTTGAGGGCTAAACTCAAACTGAGCAATGGTTCCTGTTCAATGAAAAAAATGTGAAATTGTGTATTCTGCCCTCTTGTTCCATCCACACCCCACCCCCTGGGGAGAAATTAAAATGTTAACACTATCAGGTTATTTCCAGTCATTGTGCTTGAGTTTGATTCCAGAAGGAAACTGACCTAAATGGCACAGCAGAACACTTCCTTTTCTCCTGCTACTCTCCACAGCAGTGTATTTCAGTGAATCTGTCTGTTTTGCCCTCCACTCTGTCAGTGGTGAATTCTCTCACTCCCCTCCCCCGCCCCTCCTTGCCTACATCCCAGTTTTGTGTGTGTGTGTGTAAATAAAAATAAGTCTTTTTAAAAACTGTACATTCTTTGGAATAACTGTTGCCTTTTACAAGTGAGTTACTTTTTACCAAAGCTGTTCAAGGACTTTAAAGCCGTTGCATAACAAATGATTTTGCTATTTATTTATGTAGCAAATTCTTTACAATTTGTTAAATTTGGTAAAGTTGATATGTAAAGGAGGGCAGTTAGTACTTAATGAATCACCCCTTAACCAGCCCTGCTAATTGATTTCAATCAATGAAAGGTCTACACATAGAGGTGTTTCAAATTATTTTCATAATACTAAAAGCTACACTATGTCAAATTCCCTTTGCTGATAACTAATGAATTCACTTAAAAAAAATCAGTTTGATTCTATTTTTTAAAAGTTTGTTGGAGCTGGTATTTATTGCAATTAGATTTCAATCTAAAATTCATTTCAAAAAAATAATCCCTCTTACTCTAACATTGGTCAGACTTATAGATCTGAATTGAGGCATGGGGTTATTTATTATACAATTCTTTCCCTCTTCTTGTCTATTGGTGAGAAGAGTGGAAAAAGGAAGAGACACCTTAGGCCACTACCTTGATAATTAGCTTAGCTTCCATGTTCAGAATAAATTATATATACTTTGTGTGTGATTATAAAGGCAGGATTGGTGACTTCTTGTACCCAAAGTAATCGTAATCCATGACTCAGTTTGTGCTTCAATGTAGTATGTGTGGAAGAGGCCTTGCAGGTGAATATCAGCTTAGACCTTTGAAGATATAGTTGTATTACTCTACATTTTTCCCATACTGATACCACATTACAGTTCTCACCAATTGCATATTTTGTAATCGCAACGTTTTTCTAAGTCTCTGACTTTGAGAATATCAGGCAAAGGTAGAAATAATTTTACTTATCTCTTCAAGGCAAAATATCCAAAATTGGTATGTGTCCTTCTGTGTTACCCTTCACAATAGTGTTTTGTCTACACTTTTTTTTTTTTTGTCTTCATTAAGAGAGAGCAAACCAGACCATAGAAAAACATAAATCCAGCTATAATGAGATATTGATCTTAATTTGTAGGACAATTACAAATTCCTGAGTTTTTTTTTTTATTATTATTCACCATTGTTTTTAGAAGTGAGTTCCATTTGAGTACTATCCAATATATACATAGAAAAAAAGAAAATACAGCATTCCTTCACAAAAATTATACTTTGTCAAGAGTCAATACTCCACCTTTCGAAAGTTGGGAATCTACTAAGTGGCATTATTATACCAAGAGATCCAACAAATATGCCAAAATGAGCAATTTTTACTAAGAGGACACTTACATACACAGCAAGTGATCTCAAATATGAATGAGTAGATGTGTGTTTACAAATGTCTAGTCCAAAGCATTTAATACCCTAAAATATTATAGAGTATTTAAAAATATATGATTTTATGGATTTCTAGTTCACACTAGAGCTATTGAATTTCTAAAGTCAATTTTCATTCAAAATATATTTATCATGGAGAGACTGTAAAAAAAAAAAAAATCAACTGCAGAAGAGTATTAGCCATTGATATAAAGGTCAGGTTTTGACTTCCTAGTGATATTTATCATACTTTTGTTACTCTGTTAATAGATAAGTCTCCACAAAGCAGCCAATATAATTATTTTTTGACTTCGATTAGATTAAACCCTCAATGGCTGCCATCAATCTAGAATAAAGTTTAAACACACTTATAACTGTTTGAATGTACCAATATAATCATGATCTATGATCTGTGTTTTAGACCTGGTTTCTTTCTGTTACTTCCCTATTATGTTTTTCAATCTGAGTCACACAGATTTGCTTCCTGTCACTGGAATATATCAGTTGATTCGTATCTCTAAATTTTGCCCTTCCTGGTTTTTATTCCAAAAATATTATTGCCTTACATTCTTTACATTCCTTTTTTATTATTATTATATATTAGAAGAACTGGGGTGTAAGCCAGAGTTGGAAGGGGGTGAGAGGACTCACCAGAGATGGAGTTTGGAACCAAAAAAGCAGATTTTCTGAAATACACTGCTAAGGGAAGCAGTGGCAACATAGGAGATGTCTGCTATGCTATGTGGTCACGTCCCTGGTTGGATCAAAGTCTGGCCATAATAGTGACAGAACTGAGACTTAACCCCTAGGCCACCAGAGGGGCCTGTTCCCTTAGTCTTTTATAGTATATGCTTCTTCTAAAAATACTATGAACTATTTTTTACAACTCCACCAAAATACACACGTTCATATGTTGAAACCCTAACCTCTTATGTATTTGGAAGCAGTGCTTAGAATGTAACTGAGGTTCAATTAAGTCATTAATATAAGGTTATAATTCAGTAACTGTTGATCTCCTAAAAAGGCAAAGGGAAGAGGGTTTTTTTTTGTTTGTTTGTTTTGTTTTTGTTTTTGTTTTCTTTTCCCTCCATATGTACCCAGCTTGGAAAGACACTTGGGGAAATGGCAATCACCTATGAACAAGAGCAGAGGTTTTACAAAAACCTGCCTACCTGATGTTGACTCTGGAAGTCCAGAAATTCACTTCCAATCAAAACAACATAGCAAAAGTGATAATTTCATTTCCCAAGATTCAGTTTTAAAGAGAATGAAGCTTCCATCTTGCGTGATCTCTTACTCTTTCTACTTCCTCACTCCAATAGAATTTAACTGTCATGTTCTGAACCTATCTCTGAAGAGACTCATAGGACAAAGTTGTGAGGGAAGGCTCTGAACATAACTGAAAGGAAACTGAACCTCTAAGTACAGTACCTATGAGCAATTGAATTCTGGCAACAGTCATGTGAATTGAGATCAGGTACTACTTCAGAGTTTTCAGATGAGACAATGAGAATGGATACCTACCTCCTTATGACCCAGTTGAAGACCTAGTTAAGCCATACCCTGATTTCTGACCCACTGAAATATTTAAATTAAAAATAAATTAATTAATTAAAAGTTTATTGTTTTAAGTCACTGTTCTACTGTGCGTATTTATCAGTACATATTAATGTTAATTTCCTTATTCTTATGGTAATATGATTATGTAAGAAAATGCCCTGGTTTGTAAAATATGCACAGAAACATTTTGATCAAAAAAAAAAAAAAAAACACTTACTTCTAATACTGTGAAGTTCTATTATTTTTTTTAAAAAAAGAGTTTAAAATTTAAAAAAATATATGTACCATATATTGTCCTTACTATTTAATTTCCTTCTACTTGGATAGGTTTACTTTTAGTTGCCAATCCAAAAAAAAAATCGTTTGCCTCTCTGGAAGCCTACTTGTTTTCCATGGATTTAAGCAAGGAGAGTTCAAATATCAAAGTGAATGAAGGGGAATATGGGAATTCAATAACTACTCCTGATATCTCTTTTCTATTTATTTCTGGGTGAAGCTTTGTTGACGCAGAAGATACTTAATAGAATATATACCTTCTATATTTTCTGCAGAAATGCCTATTTCACTAGTATAGATAATCAAGAGTTAACTGAGCAGAAATAAATTCGTAATAGGAAGTGGAAAGAGAAAATCATGACCTATAAAACAAATTCTTTCCTTTTCTAATCCCATAAAAAATGTTGATTGGGTGTAGAATTTTTAATTAATGGTTAATTTTCAGATTAAATATTTAAATTATTATTTTCTATAAATATGTTTTAATCCATGAATTCCAATTTTTCCATGTTTATGTTTTTCCTTAGGTAATACTTCTCTTTAAATATGTCTATTATGTGGCCCATTTTACCTTAAAAGAAGAAAGGAAGTAGAAATGTGAATGCACAGTAACCCATACCTATCAACTTTTTATTCCTGAGGTTATAGTAACTATTTCGTATCTGTTAGCTTCGTATTTGTTATCTTCGTATTAACAAACTATTTATTTTGTATGGAGGTTTTCTTTAATTATTTTTAAACAATTTTACTAAGTGGCTGATAACTCATTATCACTTCCTGAGACAAGTGTTATTAGGTTGACTTCATGAAAAGTCAGTGAGATCCTATGGTCAGCACAAATTCTATAAAAATAACAATCATATAATGTAGGTTATGTGCAGGCAGCATGCATGATGTATTCTCAAGAACGGAAGTTAATTCTGTTTACTTTTTGGTCCTTTCCTCTTTTTGTATTTAGTTTTCAGTGCTTTATCTACTGCTTTCCTTATTCAATACAGTCACTCTGCCACCTTTATTCTGTCTTTGTTTCCTGACTTTCCTATTTTTTTTTTTCCTCTACTTGACACTGTTCTGCAATGATGGGTTAGGGTCAGATACTTATGTCTCACTCAATATTACTTAATGATAGGAAAGAATTTATGGAACCGAAATATTAAAAAAAAAGAAGAAGAAGAATTTAAGAATGTTAGCACCAATTCTAAGACCGACTGTTATGTTGGAATTTTGTCCATGTTGGTGTGTTGTATTTCACAGCCAATGGTACTCCTCGTAATGTCTGTTTGAGTGAAGGTGTAGTCAGGGAGAAGTCTCATGAGATAATGAAAATATACCCCCATGCCTCATCTTCAGTGAGATGGAAAACTCCAAATATCTTGCTCTTCTCTAGGAGCACAAGTGATACTAGTTATGAAATTTCATTAGAACCTTAATCCTGAGAAATTTTTCATAAATCTTTGGAAGTCTATGGGGCTTTTTGTAAACATCTTAATTTTAGGAAATTTGGCAGGATGTATAATTACCAGAAGGAGATCATACTATTAATCAAATTTGGAATTGCTACCATTACAAATAAATGATTGTAGGCAAATTGAGGATTTAATTACTTCTTTCAGACACAACATTCTGTGTGCTTTCTCTTTTGAAATCTCCCCCCTGTGAAGACAGCACAATAACATCTTGAAGGAAATACTGATAAACCTCATTTAATTTGTTTCCATCCCCTTTAAGATTTTACTCCTATTAAAAAAGAATGACTTGTTGATAAGAAAGCAGTCTGGTATTATGACAGATTCAATCTCCCCCAACAACTGACTTTCTACTTGGCTCTAGTGAAAGATTATTGCCTCAGATGAAATTTATTTTGTTGACTCTCATATAGTTTAAAGTCCATAGCTGAGTCAAAATGTTAAAAGAATAAAATGGCCAGAGAACACTGAGCAATGTTATTAATTTTGTAATGTTGAAAGCTTACTGAGGATTTTTTGTTTCTTAAAGCTACTGTTTTGAGCAAGTCAGAAGGGATACATTTCAACTGCTGAAAAATAGGCAGGGATTTTTCTGGTTTGCCTATAGGAAATGGCAAATGTGAGCTTAAGGATGTCTTACAGAATTGCATCTGATTATTTCACTTGTGATTTTGAAGAACAACATACCTATATGTAAGCACATATACATATATGGAAGTGAATATTTAATAACAAAATGTGAATAGAAAATATGGTTAAACCACATGAAGAGAATTACATGCAGAAATATTTTCTAAGCTCATTTGACTTTGTATAGTATTGGTCATGTCTACTATGGTACCATTGATAAAAAATTGAGATAAAATCAGTTTCTCAATACAAATACTGTTGCTTTTAGTATTGACACTTATGAATGTAACTAATTTTATTTTATTTTTTAAAGATTTATGTTTTTATGCATACAGATCTGGGGTACAGGGCAGAGGTGCATGGGCAGTGACAGGATTCACCAGAGACGGAGCAGGGAGTAGAACAGGCATATTCACAAAGTACTGCTGCTGAAGGGAGCAGCGGATGGAGCAGGAGAGGTCTGCTGTGCCATGTGGATCACCTCCAGGCCTGGGATCACACTGGTACTGAAGTGGCTGAGTCTATCTTGTAGTGCTGTGCCCTAAGTGCTTGTGCCACCAGGAGGGCTCTATCACAATATACTGCTAAGAGATAATATCTTCAAGCAGCATAACTTAAGTTTTAACTGTAAATAACTACCAAAAGAGCAATTGTTTTATTATTTTTTTAAGATTTATTTATTTATACATATAAGAACTGGGATACAGGCCAGAGGTGTGGAGGGTGAGAGGATTCACCAGAGACAAAATGGGGAGCAGAACAGGCAGATCCACTGATATACTGCTATGAGGAGCCAAGAAAAATTATTAAATGGTCATCTAGGGAAGGAGAAAAACAGACATGTGACAGATACAATTGCTTGGCACCATTGGGACCTAACTTGAATTTCATGGTAGTAGATAAAAATTTAAATCCATAGAGACCAATCAGCACAGTTTTAAACATCTTTACTGTAGCCTTGTTCAGATGAGCAAATGTCAAAGTCCTTACCGGGCCTCTAATTGTTCCTAATCTTTTACTGTTTACACCAATCATAACATCCCAAATGCTGTTTTCCTCAGACTATTTGTTGGCATGCTTGTACTTCTCCTGGACGATGGACTTGATGTTCTACTTGTGTTGATTTTTTTCTTTCATTTTCTTCGGTTTACTTAAGTGCCATTTCCTCAAAGATACCCCACTTACTCACCTGGATTAACTACCAAAGTCTCCTGCAGTACGATTATTTGCTTGCCTACACTTTGTTGTTCCCTCATTATGTTTGTACCTAACAACATAACAAGGAATCTATTAATTTTCCATATTTATCATTTTGTGTATATTGTGTCTCCTACTATTAAGATTTTAAGCTACATAAAAGCAGGACTTTTTTTTTTTTTCTTTTATTATTCAGCTTGGCAAATATCAAAAACTTTTTTTTTTTTTTTGGCAAGCATATAGTGAGAATCCAAGAAATACGTATTGAGTATACAGCAGAATGGTACGTTCTATGAGAAATGGTAAAGAAGATTGGCAGTGTGACTTGAGAACTTCAAATGGCTTAGAACGGCTGGACTGTATGAGTCCAAATACCATGATTGGAAAGACCCTCTAAAAACTAAAAACTATGCAAAGTCCATTCTGACCACATAGGTTCAATGTAAGGAATAAATTCATCTCCAGAAGACAATAAAGAAAAATCTAAGCTTCATGTTATTTAAAACATGAAAGATATATATTAAAAATATATGTATATAAACATTAATCCTTTTAAATGGCAAGCATCCCTCAGAGATGTACAACTGCCACAGGAGAATATAATGACCTGAGCTTGTTTAGCACTGGTCAGAGAGAAACACTAATTTTTTTTTAACTCTTCCATTTAAAAGGGGGGGGGAATGCCCTAAGGATAATTAAAAGTCTATCCTTCTGCATTCTGCATGTTTTTTTTTAAAAATTAGGAATTACTTCTTCTGGGAGCTTTTTGCAAAAAGCTTTTTTTTTGGAAAAGAAAAGAAAAGCAAAGAAATCCTATTACAACAAGTCTATTATATTCCTGTAGGATTCAAGTTAATTGTAATAACAAGCTATATATGATTTTATAATAGAAAATAGTCCTTGGTTTCCTGTGAGGTGAAGACAAATAGACAGAAAAAAACTACTACTCTCTTTTCTCTCTCTCTCTCTCTGCCTTTCACACCTTCTCTATTATAAATTAGAAATAAAGTTTAAATCACTTAGAAGATTATTTTTTATACCCAAGAAGCCAGGCAGGAGTATAATCTATTCTGAAATTCATGAGAAAATCCTTTAAAATGTCAGACAACAGTTAAAACATTCTATGATTAGGGCATATTTTAATTTTCTTAATGTCAAAACTCTGCTGTGGGAGAAGCTTATGCACACTCATTTGATATTCACATGAGTTGATATTAAAATGGAACCATATTCTTAGAAGTATCGATATCAAGGATTGAGAATATTTTTAAAAAGAGACCAGTTTGACCTTCAGGAAAGTCAGTGCAAAATAAGATGAACAGGAAAAAAATAATTTCTGAATTAATAAATAGAATGATTTCTTTTAAAGGTAGCTGGATGAAAAGGAATAATTTTTCTCATGGATATTGCTCATTAAGCACAGTTTCATTCAATAATAGGGACTTATTTCAGACACATATATTGGAGAGGATGAGTCTGTCCTTCTATAAAGTATGTGGGACAAAAGGTGGTGTCACCAAAATGGTTCCCAAACATTGATAGTGGCAGACAGATTTCGTACTCAAATCTATAAATATTTCTTATGAACATGTGATGTGTCAAAAATTCTTTATTATATTCTACTATACTTATTGCCAGGTTTCAAGTCTTTATATGAACTAGAAAAGGTCATAATGGCAGCAAAATCTGCCATTTTGTGACCTTTGAACATACTCTTCATACTTAAAAGACATCCTACGTAAGGAGCGCAGCAGAAATCCCAAGAGCACACACTCTACTGAAAATTGTGGCAGGGGTAAAAAGAAGTGGACATAGTGAAGTCCTCAGATATTAAATATTATTAAAAACTGTCAACATGGAACCTATGGAATGAAAATAGAAAGAGATCAAAAGTAAAATATATCTAATATTATTCCTAAAACTATGTTTAATATAAATACAGCAAAATTGGTATCATGAACAACTTGAAATGGTTCACATATATTCCAACTCCTTCCTCAGAATCATCTGCCAACCATAATATACTTCTCCAGGATATGCTATGCCAAGTTATAGCCAGGCTTTTTTGGAAAATAATGATTTAGAGGTTTCAGGAAGTTCTAGCATCAAACTCATTTTAAGTGTATGAATAACAACTTTTAGAATCTTATAATAACACACTTGAAAGGTTAATAACAAATAGGCCTTTGTTATACATAAAATTGAAATTGAAGCACTTATTATTTACTCATTCAAATAGAAGGAATAACTTGCATTTTTAGATTATTTTCAGCCCCATTGGAGATATTCAACAGCTATAAACCCTACAGAAAAAACACTATTCAAGTATAAAAAATTGGAGTGACATCTTGACATTTGAATGGATTTATTTATTGTAGTGGTATGTGATTAGCTTAAGAAAAAAAAAAGTTATGCAATATTAAGAACATTTAAATGTAACTAAAGATGTATAATATTTTTATATCAAAATTAAAGAATGATTTTTTTGTTGACTCTTCCCTTGCTGTTTATAGCTTTAAGATTTATTGTTTTACTTACATTTCTTTGCCTTCTCTGTTAAAATCTTCATTTTCCTTTAAAAAAAAAGTTGAAATACAAGTATTTCTAGTTCTGTTACATGCAACCCTTAATTTTTCCATGACCTAGCTTGTTGTGTTATTAATATTACTGCATTGGACAAACATTTAATGTATTTGAGGATACAGTTAGTTGAATTATTCTCATTGTATCTTTGCTATTTATATATGAACAAATGTTGAATTACACTTCACATTTTGCACTTCCATGAGGATATAGACAAGAACTGTATTGCTTTTCCATTTATTCCTATTGCCTTCAGTAGAGATCTGTTGAATGAATGACTAATTGGTCATTTTCAGTTCATCTTGGTTATTTCATCTTTTTAATTCTCACCTTAGTCACAGTCTTTTTTTATCTCTTACTTTATGATATTCCAAAGTTGATCAACATATCCCTTCATATATTCTCCTTCCAGAGATATCTCCACATTTAATTTTGCTTACCTTTATTTTCATGACTATAATTATTTTATATGCTAATTGACTTCCAAATATTTAACTTTAAATTGGATTTTCCTCCAAACTCTATATTTTCTGACATACAACATATTTGATATTTCAATTTAGATGTTTCATGAGCATCTCAAATTTAATATGTCTAAATTGGAATATTTGACTGTTCCACACCACCCAAATCTTATTATATCATGGTTCAACCTAGACATTAAGAAATCCCTTTTGAGTTTTCTGTGCTTATCACCTTGTATGTTCAAACTATCAGAAGCTCCTTATAACTATTTGTTAATTTATTTTCAATTTGTGCATACTTTTTATTGTCACAAACTTTATTCAAGATAACATAATCTGTCCTCCCAATCACCACAATATATCAGCTCTCAGTGTTTTTATCTTTGTAGTTAAAGAAGCCAGAATATGTCACCCCCAAATAAGTCTCTTTGACATGAAAATATTTTAAGCTGAAGGCAGTTAAGGTGGAAATTCAGGAAAAACTCCCATTTTATTACTAAAGGTTGATAATGAAGTTTTCTTTGACTCCTTTGACAGGAGTCATGAGGAAATAGGTAAGTTTATCATTTTCATACATGATGGGATATGATTCTAAATCTTCAGTGGTAGTGATGATATAACTTTTAGTTACCTGTGCTGAGTAACTTACATGGCATACTCTTCTCATTAATACAGAATTGTTGGTATGAAAGGTGGTGGCAGTAAAATTTTTATTGTAGTTTGTTATTTGGCAGTTCTTTTTTTCCATCTTATTATTCTGTAAGCTATCTAGAAACATGATTAATTATTTCCCTGAGTATATTATTATAAAATAGTCATATAATTATTTTATACTAAATAAATATTGACATTGAAATCAACAAAATATATTGTTTCTTAACTATAATAAAAATCAGTAAGAGACAAAGAGTATATAAGCAAATCAAAGGAAAGATTGAATCTGGGAGATAGTCCAATAGATTTTACTCTGCAAAAATTGTTTCAACAATTTCGATTTTAGTTCATGTAGTAACAGTTAATCATTGACATTAAAAAAAATAGAATTATTCTGGCCCTCCCTGGTGGTGCAGCAGGTTAAAGCTCAACACTAAGAAGCTAAAGCCACTTCAGCATGAGTTCAATCCCCGCCCCAGAGGTGACCCACATGGCGCGCAGACCTCTCCTGACCCATCCATTGCTCCCCACTCTGTCTCTAGTGAATTCTCTCACCACCCCTGCACCTCTGGCCTATACCCTAGTTCTGTATGCCTAAATAAATCTTTAAAAAATGGAATTATTCTTGACAGGGAGCTTCAAGTTTTAAGTCAGTTCCCTCTAAAGCTATGTTGATGGTGTTAGTGCCATATATGAACAGACAAAGGCAGAGAGTTAAACTCTTCTTTTCTTAAAAGTGCCCTTTGGAGAAGCCTGGGCAGGGTGCCCATTGTTCAGATCTTCTTTATCCAGCTCTTTGGTCATTTGTGGGGTTGGAAACGACTAATTTTACCTACAAGCAGTAGAATTTGCATAGCTGTTTCACACACTTCACACACTTCAAGCATATGGTTTTGCTCTCTTGTATGCTAGGGCAAATCATTCCCAGACATTGTACAGTGTGTTCACAGTATTAAAAATAATCACTTTTATCATAATAATTATGTATGTGTCTGTTCTAACATTGATCTGTGCATTCATAATATAGCATCAATATAGTAGCATGAATATAATTGTCACCAAGTTACAATATATATATATATTTATATATAGTACATCTCCTATTAATAATATGTATTTGCATTTAAACTAATTTTATTAGTTTATTTATTACTAAATTTATTATCTAAGTTTGCTACTGGAGGAGATGGGGGAGAGAAAAATATAAATGTAAGGAATGGTTTGTATGTAAATTGTAGAAGCTGTTGACCAAGAAATAATCAGGCTGTGATATAATTGTAAAATTGCTTATGTGATAATAGGGTTATTGATCAGGGTTTTGGGCCAAGGGCCTGTCCCAAGGTGTGTTACACCTGGCTCAGGGCTTAGGGAGATTTTTGATTGATCAAGTAAGAAAGTGCTCTGAGCATAGATCATTTATTTTAAAACTTTTGTTTTGGTTCTTAAGCCCTTTGTGTGTCTATGATTGACTGACAAGTTACCAGACAGAGGTTAAGGTGAGAAATTTGTTATGACAATTAGCAGATGTTGCCATATGTCTTTCATAGTTATCATTTGCTGAGGCAGGTTGCTTCAGTAAGTCACCTCGAAGTCTCAATGTATCAGAGACAAGATGGAGTCTGTTTAATTTAAAGAAGCTTCAGTAGAATTGAGGATACATGTGGAAAGGATTGTAAAAGGCAGATATTTTATGGGGGGAGGATAATGAGAAAGTGCTTGAAAATAGCTTGCAACTAGTATTATTACAAACACCCACCAAAGTATAGCTATAGACACCCTCTAAGAGAAAGTGTTCACCACAGTTTCAGCTAAAACAAGCAACGTTTTATTGAAGACACACAGGCACGTGACAGTAAGTGTGTGACAGGAGTTTTAGCCTGGCCTCTTGAAGGGACCTCGGAGGTGGCTTTTAAAGGGAAGACCCAATGGGGAGTTTTGGAGAGCAGAATCATGACATACTCTGGAGTGGGCTGGGCAGGGACTTGCACAGGTGGGTTACACACTCCTTCTGAATTCATGTTGCATGAGCATTTAAAAACAGAAAAGGGGGACTCTCAGGCCTCCCCTCCAGGGAACTGAAAGAAAGTTATTAGTCAGAATCTACTGTCTTTTGTCCAACAAGGTGCTTTTATTCAGGCTAATTTATTTGAATAGGATATTAGGCAGACCTGCCAGTCTTCCATTCAGTTAATCTGTCCATACAGGACTTTGGATGCAACCTGTAGTTCAAATCTGTTCAAACAGGACATTGGGCAACCCTTATCCCATCCAATCACAATTTCTTTTACCTAGGCTATTTCCATATCAGAAGAAAAGAGTGGGGGGGTTGTTTATGAAAAAAACAAAGGATTCAAGTAGGGAAAACCAATCCATAGAGAAGTGAATGCATTGCTCTCTGCTGAGAGTGATGTGCTTAATTTGATTGAGGTCTTCCAGTGAGATTTGGCACGAATTTCACAACGTTCTGCACAAGGAAGAAACTATGTATTTGCAAACTTCTGCTTTCACTCAGGATTCATTTATGTGTGCTACTTCCTTATATCTCCAGTTTGCCTCATGCCTCATGAGTTGGTTTTCTTAAGTACCAGAAATGTCATTGCAAGAAAGTTGTTGGTGTTAGGTATTATTTCAATGTAGACTATTCAACAGTAGAGTTCCCCTGGTTGAATGGTTAGGATGGTAGTCTGTGAGAAGAGGACCTTGATTTCTGTTTTTGCTTCAGTCTCAGAAATGCTCTTAAAATCATACAATATTCACCCAGCTTATTTTTTAGACTGAAAAATTAATCTAGATGCCATTAGAGTAAAATATACTTAGAAATGTATTTCAGTTTGAATATAAAACTGGTAATTAGAGAACTTTGCATATAAAAAAGAAAACTCTTCACCTGAAATAACCCACTGCCTGCTGTTCATTTGCATATCCTTACTTTAATAGTTAGATTCAGTCAGTCAGAATATGCTAATAGCTGCACCCATTTCATATCTTAATACAGGAAACCCAATAGCTCAATGATAGGCATATGTGTGCCTTACAGAGAATCTCTAAAATTACTTGGCAGAGGAAAAATACTCCTTGCAGCTTTGCACAAGTTCTCAGGAAGTCTTTTCAGCATCTCCAGTGAGTGGTCCATCAGCAGCAGTTTTAAACTGCAGAAATGGCATCTTTCTACCACAGGCAATATGTAATCTGAATTTTAATCACTTCCTTTTCTTACCATGTCTAATCCTTTTCTATTTATTCTCAAACAACCAATCAATTTAGCTCTACCTTATAAAGAAATCTGTTACATAAGTTCTATTCTGATATAGGAGAAAAATTCTCTGGCAGCTAATGAAATGTTCTTGGTTCAAATTAGTAAGTAGAAATTTAAAAACTAGTTAACATAACCTCATATGACCCTTTGCTATTGCACTGAATCTTTTTTTAATCTTCTACTTCAGAATGCCTAAATGTTACCCGAGGTATTGTTCAAAAAGTTCTCCAGCACCCATGCCCAGAAATGTAACTGCAGTGACCTGTGTTTCAGTGACATGTATTTCAGTGCTTTTAAAAATCAGATTGGTGAATTTTATATCACTTTGAGAAATCCTGCTTTAGATTGTTTAACAGAAAATGCCTGATTCAGAAAATATGTATGTCAACAGTTTATAGGATTCAGATTATAAATATAGCATATCTATAGACACTGTAAATGTAAATAATAAATATTCGCATATATTCCAGTGACTTCCTTCTCTGAAGTTCCAAAACTGATATAGCGACTGTGAGAACATATATAAACTCTAATTGTAAGTTGGAACATTGATCCCAGCGACAGAGTGTTAGTAAAAGCTGCCAAATGCTTAACACCTGCAAGGTTATTTAGGGTGGTATGCTAAGAAACATTGTATGGAACCTATCACTAGGCCAGAGGGAATAAAGCCAATCAGTGAAGATCAGCTTTATAACTATTTGAGTATAATTTCCCCAAACAGTGAAAACTTAGTGGATGCATTCACATTATAAAATATCTCATGTTTTGTAGCTCATGTTTTATTTGCTTATTCATGTCTGCATCTGCAGTTTCCCCACCTAGAAAGAACTCAAGTCAATGTTTGTAGTCGAATGGATGCATGTTCCTAAATATGTGTTTGGGAACGAAAATATTTGCCTGGTTTACTCAGATCCAAGTAGTATCTTTCTTTATTTTTCTTCCTTATTTTGCATGTCATAACTATTGGTATTAGAAACCAGTTTTGATGGGCCTGGTGGCAGCGTTTCAAACTGAAGATCCCTGCTCAGTAAGATACTTTTAACACCTCGTTTCTTGAACGATATTTTGGAAAAGTTCCCAGTTCTACCTCCAAAACAGGTGGGACTAGGAAAAGATGTGTCTGTCAACAGGGCTCTATAACTACTTCAGTTTCTGTCAAGTAGTCCACTGGCACATTTACTTTCCTTCTTAGCTATTCAAATCCAAGCATCCGGCTGTTGACTGATGAACTGCTTGCTGTCAGTGCAAATGGCAGTCCAGAAAGAACACACATATCTCAGCTGCCTTAACTAGGAAGAAGCTCATTGCAACTCTTCTGTGCAAGAGGAATAATTAATGGTGATCATTTGAAAGGGTCAGAATTTCTGCAAATGAAATAGAATAAGCATCCTGTTGTGTTAGAATTCATCATGTTAAGCCAGCCCACTTTTCTGAAAGATGTTTCTCCTCTGTTTGGTTGAAGTAGGTTTGTTGACTGAAACATAATGGCCAGCTTGCCAAATACACAGAGGTCACCATTTAGACTGAGCAATTTGACTTGGATGGTTAAATGGAAATTTCCCCTACCCCTCTGGGTTCTTCTCAGACTGGCTGAATAATCAAATTAACATCAGTCAAATTAACTGAAGAACAAAACATATTTAATTGCATATATATGGGAAGTCCATGTAGATAAGAGGAATCTGAGAACAGAAAGGTGTAAAATGAAGTTTATATGACATTTTATGCTAAAGAACATCTGAGGCTGCATCAGAGGGGAGTAGAGCTACATCCCAAGGTTCTCACTACACAAATGGAGGGTTATTCATTTGACAAAAGGAAAAGAGCAGATGCTGTGTAATTAGATTTTGGCCTGCCAGGTAGGTAGACAGGTTATTCTAATAAAAAGGTTATTGCTGGTAAGAAGCCAAATTTTGGGTAAGGCCCCCAGTTTGCATTCTTCTAGGCAGAGAAAGGCATGGTAAAACTCTCTTGAAACTGCAGGGCCTGCTTCAATTGATTTCACTTAGAAATAGCACATTTTGGGGAGGCCTGTTCTGAACCCCTTTCTGTTTTAGTCATAATCATTTATAAATTAAATAAAGATTTGTTTCACATAAATAGCTTGAAAAAATAGTTTGAAGTACACCTGAATAATACTTTCTAGTTTTAGTGAAGAAGGTGTACATTTATTCACTTATTTGTTGTTTGCTCCCCATTTCCTATTCATTTTATTTTATACATTGTGTGAAGGGTGTCTGATACTCTAAAGAATTTTGAGTGTGAACTTCGCATTGACATTGTTTTTCTGAAAGACAATACTTACTCTGTAACACAAAATTTATTTTTGACAATGCTGATTTGAAAACATTTTTCTTAGCATCATATCACTAACTTCCTGAGTATCCACTGACAAATTTTAAAAAAATTATAAGTGTAAAAGCATATAAATGCATGCTTCTGAAGTGATTTATAAAATTCTTTACTTAGAATGAAATCATTTTTCATTGTAATATGAAGTATATATTATCTTAGTAACTGTAATAATGTTTATTTGATAAGGTACATATATATATGTTTTAATAACTTCTAGACAAATGGCTAAATCCTGCAAAATTACTATTCAGGTTTTTTGTTTGTTTTCTATTTATTCATTCATACAGAACTGGGGTACAGACCAGAGGTGCAGGGGTGGTGAGAGGATTCATCAGAGACAGAGCAGGGAGCAGAACAGAAAAATCGGGGAAGTACACTGCTGAGGGGAGTAGCAGGTGGGTCAGGAGAGGTCTGACACACCATGTGGATCACCTGAAGGGCAGGGGATCAAACTCTTGCTGAAGTGGCTTTAGCTTCTTAGTGCTGTGCTTTAACCCGCTGCGCCATCAGGAAAGGCCCTCAGTTTTAATTCAAGTTAATTGAAGGAATTAGCCTGAAATATTCCAACATCATAAGTTGAAATAAAGGGAAGTAGAGAATAGATTTTTAGAAATAACACTCTATTTAAGTTGATATTAAGAAGTAAAAGCATTTCACTCATCAATACTTTCATAAACTGAGATACAAAGAAGGCTTGTTATCTATAAGGAGGCAGATGCTCCTGAATTAATTCATGTATCTCACTGGGAATTTGGTTTGTAAGGGAAATATTTATAATACTAGGTATAAGGCAGAATTATTTAAAAGAACTCCTAGTATAGTGGATACATAAAAAAAAAAAAAGGAACTGAAGAAGATAGAAATCACTCTCTTAATTAAGAAATCTTATTGGAGAGTCATTTTTGCTCCATAAAATGTGTCATTGTTCTTGATTTTTAATGTTTTTATAAATATAGTATAATATTTTTAATCTAGGGTTAAATATGACATGTTTAGGAAAATCTATATCTGTTGAATAAAATATAACAAATTACGAGAACAAATTAAATTAGAAACTACAAGCTAATTCTAATATGGGCAGGGTTGCTAAAGTCAGTTTAGTATTACTTATTCAGTAATTTGTAAACTAGCTGTAGGAAATAATAAGGAAATAAAGATAAATTCAAATTATATGTTCACCTAATTTCATATTTGATACAGGGCAGTACTGTATTAACACACAGCCTCCTACTGAAGATAAGTATGCTACCCTAGCACAAGGTAAGACCTCTTAGCAAGAAAGTACCTCATTGAAGTCTGGGAACTCTTAGTGTTCTCACGGAAGCAATAAGCGTTTTGGGGTGGTTATTGCAAGAATAAAGAGATGAAACAAATGCATCCCAAAGCTAGGCTAGAGTGCAAATATATAAGAAAAACAAACAATAAAAAAAAACAAAACTTGCAAGTGATGATAGAGAAAATGACAGACATGGGTGCATTTAGTAAAACTTTTTCTCTATTTTGAGTTTTCTTTTAGTTGTGACATAAAGTAATTTTTGAAGATATCAATAAATAGATTCTATGAATTGGAAAAAAAAGAGCTTTTTTTTTTTGCACAAGATATTTCAGAAATGAGGGAGTGACTTCTTTCAGTTTGTTCATAAAACATTTGTCAGGAAAGAACCTGGAGATACTGCCAAATTTGCTTTAAGAATGCCTGTCATCAAACTGAGAAAACACCGATTATCTGCTACTGCTGTCATTTTTATCCTCTGAAAGCCACATGTTTTACATGTTTCTTCCTTCCATCCAAAGTCAAATTTAAAAAAAAAAAAAAAAGCATAATTAAAAGGAGCATCCTGTTTCATTCTTCCAACCCATGGTTTTCTAGCAGACTATTTCCTTAAACTCCCAGATATAATCTCAAAGTAAATAAGTCACTTTTATTTTATATAGACAATTGTGTTTATTATTTTATTTACACTTTTATTTCAAAGTGTTAAAATTATTTTCAGAAAGATATTTCATAGTAATGAGAATTACTGTTTTGAAAATCTAGGCATATGAAAAGTGAAGGCTATAAAAATAAAAGAAAACCTCATATTTTTTTCTCTTTGCTATTATTTTAATAAGATGTTAGAAACATTTACTGTAGCAAGTAAGACAGTTCTTTAAGACAGAAATAAAAATTAGAGTAATTTAAGAAATAGTTTTAGACAAAACAAGAGTGAACCAAAGAGGAGTGAGAAAGATAAACGTAATTTTTTTGTTGTTGTTGAATATTTCATTATAATCCCCTAATGCTTAGGTTAAACACATGGGACTAAACTTTTGTTTGTTTTATTTTGCTCAACTGCACAAAACAATTTTCTAATATTGTAATGTAGGTATGTAACAGGGCAACCCTGATAAGAAATGGGTTTGCCTGACTGTGGGTCCTCACCCGTGAGCCTAGAAGGGGCTTACAGTAAGACTCAATTGCAGGCACACACAAAAGATTAAGGTTTATTTACAAAAGATTTATAAGAGGTTTATTTACAAAAGAAGGGGAAAAATGAAAAAAAAAAAAAAAAGAAAAACAACCTCAGGGAGAAAGAGAGGGAAGTAAATTGGTGAATGGGTCCTACCAGTTCCACTGAACTGGAATCCTCATAGCATGCCAAAAATTGGCAAAAACCAGGAGACTCCCCAAGGCCCATATGTCTGGTTTTATACCAAACCTGACTGCTTAACTGCACCCTCAAATCCCAGCTGTCCTCCCTTTGTCCTCCCTTAGGTGATGATGACATTATGGAACTTGAAGTTCTTGGTGTCTTGGATCTCTTTGGTCTGGCGTGGGTGTGGAGTCCATAAAACTGATCTGTGGAGTTTATTCAGAACATCCTTTCCCCCTAACAGGTAGTGAAATTTCTTTCATCACACATAACTTTAGCAGCATATACTTTCTCTAACAAAAAGAAAATACATATTCTCAAAATTTATAAAGCTGGAAGAAATAGAAATGATTACCTGTTCAATCTTGAATTATAAAGAACATGAAACCTAAAATATCTGTATCTTCTCTATGAATAGTTAATACAATGTTTAAAATAGAAAATATGACATAACTATATAATACCTATCTATATAGATCTGTGACTCATGTATATTTCTATTCTACTGCTTTTTCTAATATGCCTAAACTTAGTTCTTATCCAAAGAGATATAGTATGCATACTACATATCACACAATAGGAGAGAAGGAAGAAAAGAAACAAGAACAGTATAAAATTTGGAGGTAAAGGAGCAGAAAAAAATGAAAGTAATAAAGGATAGAAGAAAGATTGAGGGAAGCAAGGATGCTAGAATACAGGGGGAGAAAAACTGGAAGAAATTAAAGGAAAACGTTTTAAAAATCCTTTAGGTTCCCTAAGGAAATGTGAGCACATTCTACTACATTTGCAGACTTTGAAGGAGGTTTTGGAATCCCATGTTCAATAAAAACATTTAATACAGACAAGCTTTGGGAGGAAGTTATTCAGTGACTTTCTTATATCTATGAACAACATTTCCCCTGGACTATTTTTTTTTTAATTAGTTTATATAGCATCCATCTGGTTTGGTGGCAAGGAGAATCAATGCAAACAAGAAAATTCATATCATTTGTTGTGGTAGAGTTAATGAAGTCTCTTGTCTTTGACCTATAAATCTATGTCTTTTGCCACTGTCCATGATGTTGTGACAGAGTAAAGTGTTAATTTGAAAATATGATGAAGTCTCAAACTTATCACAGTTTCTCATCAAAGTCCTTTTTTTTTTTTTTTTTTTTTTAGGAAGGTTTCACTGAGAATCTTGGGGGATGCCATTGTCCCTTTTCATGACAATAATCTATAATTATTTTACTCATTGTGGCCAAGTAACTTTATTTCTTCCCCTGATGAGTGATATAATACATGGTAAACTTTTTTTTTTTTAAGATTTATTTATTTATGCATAAAGAACTGGGATACAGACTAGAGGTACAGGGGTTGGTAAGAGAATCCACCAGAGACAGAGTGGAGAGCAGAACAGGCAGATCGGCAAAGTACACTGCTGAGGCGAGCAGCAGGCAGATCAGGAGAGGTCTGCCAAGCCATGTGGTCTGTCATGCCATGTAGATCACCTCTGGGCGGCTATCAAACTAGCACTGAAGCAGCTGTGGCTCGCTTGCAGTGCTGCGTCCTAACATTGGACTGTTTTTTTTTTTTTTTTAGATTTCAATGTAAATGACTTAGTGTAATATTTTCTTTTTCTATATGGTATAATTGATGCAAACTATATTGCTCAAAACTAAAACATTTGTAATGAATATTATCACTCTACCAAGATGATGAGCAAATTTTACTTTGA
The DNA here is from genome assembly GCF_000260355.1 of Condylura cristata. Taxonomy (NCBI): domain Eukaryota; kingdom Metazoa; phylum Chordata; class Mammalia; order Eulipotyphla; family Talpidae; genus Condylura; species Condylura cristata. The sequence continues at coordinate 55,940,160 of NW_004567104.1, read as the reverse complement.
TGTTCTAGACCATAATTCTGACTACAGTTTGGTTAATCTGTAACTATTTACTAGTACAAATATTTTAGAATCCAGCACCTAGTTGAGACTAATTGGTAACTAGTTTATCACATACCTGCTTTTTACAGGGGGCTTCAGATGTTAGAATATTTTGTTAAGCACACAGTGAGATAAAGAATCTAGAGATGCTATTCTTTCCATGTCACAAAAAATTAGAGGTAATATGCTAAAAAGATAATAAACTGTACAGCTGGGTCAATCTTCCAGGCCAAAATGGAATGTCAGAGTGTCAGTTGTGATAATTATAAGATACATTATGATTAAACAGGCTTCCATCTGGAGTGCTGGCAAAAGAATTATGCCTTGAGAAATTATGTCTTCAGAGATATAACTCACAGGGCTGATGGCACTTGGTAATGTGTAACTCCTAAACACATTCAGTTGACTATATTATGCAATTCAGTCTGATAGTCTCTCCCCAAATTTGCTATTCTGCTGAGACTGATGTGATATGCATAAGTTATTTGATTATTAACCAAAAAATAGCAAAAGACCATTCACATGACACTGAAAGCTAAGAGTTTAAAACTTAGGATATGTATTTTAAATATTAATTATTTAAATTATTTTAGTCCAAAATAAATTGTCCTTTTACTGCCTCAATTGGAATTAACAACATATTTGTATACAAAAAGCAAAGGTTACATTCAAGTCTAAATTATTTCAAATAATACCACCAAATATATAATATTTATATTTCTTATAATAAAATTATTTATGTGAACTTTACCTGTTCTTGCCTTTTCTGACCACTTACCACAATTTTAGTAAAATTTGTACTCATTTGTAATTATTTAAAAAAAAATAGTGGACAATTTCAAACAATTGACATATTTACTATGCACATACCAATTCCAATGTAATAGTGATACAAAAAGAAAAAAAATGTGATTACTGCCATTAAAATGTGATTACAGACAAGTGGGAATACATGATATAAGTAATTGAATGGAAGCAATTAAGTATTGAATATATAAAGAGTATTAAAAGGAATATGTTGTTTCAATCCATAATATTCATTATGTACTAAATATGGCAATAGTTCATTGAGAAGTGAGTGATCAATGAAAAGTTATGCAAAATATAAATCTTAAACTCACTTAAGTATCCATGACTTTTCTCTCTGAACACTTATATGATAGATAAGTTTCTTGACTGAAGATCAAATATAGTTACCATGTTGTGCTTTACATTCTTAGACTTTATTCACCTTATAGTCATATACTTTTAGCAACCTCTCCTTTATTCCCCAGTACCCCCATGCCCTAGTTTCTCACAACCACTTTCCTACTCTAAACATTTGACTTTTTTTTTTTTTAGATTTCAATGTAAATGGCTTAGTGCAATATTTGCCTTTTCTTTTTGACATAATTGATGCAAACTACTACTGAACTAAGAGTTTAAACTTAGTTTTTAATGTCACTACTTCATTAGGAAAATGCAGTTCTTTCTAACAGCTAAATTATATTCAGTTTTATGCATATCTTACCACTTTTATCCATTCGCTTACTGATGAACATTTAGGTTGTTTCCATACCCTGACTTTTTAAAATAAAGCTGCAATTAGCATGAAAGTGAAGAAATCTTTTTGAAATAATGCCTTCATATTTTTTGAATATAACCAGAAGTGGTGTGTAATATGGTGGTAAAATGGTTGTTTTTATTATTTTGAGGGACTTCCTTGTTCTTTTCAATCATGGCTAAACAGTTTGCATTCCCACCAACTGTGTAACATCATCTTTGGTTCTTGTCCTTGCCAACACTTACCGCTTACCTTTTTGATGACAGTCAGTCCAACAAGTGTCAGATGATATCAACTATGCCCTTAATTTAAAAATCTCATTTTAAATAAACGAATATTTGTGACTGGTTTTATTTCTAGAGATTTTTATTTTCTTTCTATCTCCTCCTAATTTGGAGACTGGGATGTGATTTTTACAGATTGTGATATATAGCTATTTTCCATTTTTTCTTTTCCATTTAGCATATTGTATTTCATTTCAAGAATGTGGAATATCCACTGACAGATGAATATTACATAAAGTACATGAAAGGACTGGCATATTTTTAAACAGTTTCTAAGCATTCTTTTTTTTTTTTTTTCCCCATTGCCTTCCTTGGGTATATGCTATCTCTTCAGCAGATACATTTATTTCTGAAGCATCTTTTCCCAATCCCTTATTTCAAATTCTCACCTTGTTATTTTGAATTTAGCTTTCTTTCTTTGCTGATTTTCTGAAGCTTGTCAGAAATGTTGGTAATATGGAAATGAAGTCTGACAAAGGGGTGTTGCGATCTCCTGCTACTCAAAGAGATATAAAATATATAAGGCCATGAAGCAAAATGTTCTTCTGGGTACTGGCAACTGTAGTGCAACTTTCATTGAAGTTAAAACAGTTTAGCCTCCAAATACAGATTAATTTGTGGTTCATGCAGCTGTTCCAACAGATTGTCTTCTTCAGTAAAGTACGAAAGGATAAGAAGTGGTTATTTGTAAGTGAAATCTGAATGTAATTATTTCTTAATTAGGAAAATGTTGTTCAGTAATACCAAAGTACAATTCAGTGCAAGAAAATGGAATCAAATGGCTAAAGAGATTTAAAAGGAAAAATCAGTAATACAATATGAAACAAAATGCAGAAAGTACATGTCAGTGAGGACAAAGAACAGTGTGAGATTTAAAGAGAGACCTGACAGAAGATAAGTTATATCAGGTGCAAAACTCATCATTTTGTTTTATTGCTTTTCTGACACTAATTATAAATGACAGTTCACATGTTATCTAAGTACAGTGTGTTCATAAAGACTGTGAGAAAGTTTTGTATCCTGTAACAACTCAGCTGGGAACAAAGCACACAATTTCAAGTTAATTTTAGCAGGACTATATTATAAATAATGGAGTTAGCGCTAGTCAGGTATTTAAAACATTTTACAAACATTTGCTAATTATTCTGGGCACTGTTGATAAATAATGCTTTGATTTAGTAAGACACAGAAAGAAACAACTTGTGTACTAATAAAATCTCTAAAGGTTGTAAATTTTAGTCAGTACTAAAGCTTTCCCTTTTCATTTTTCACATCTTCATTCATACATGCAAACACATATACTTGAACTTCAAAAAATACTGCCCACAATAAATAATTAGATGATAGTTTTATCACAGAAAAATTACTTCATAAAATTCAGTATTAACACAGAGAGTGAAATTTGTAACCCACAGTCTTTCAGCTCCCTCTTTTTATCTCCTAATGTTCCGAAGTCTAAATTAGATTGCTCATTTATGCAATTAATTAGCACTCTGATAATCCCCTCCCTAACATTTATATCAATTAGTAATTTTGCTTTTATTTGAGACTATTTGATTACATATGTCTCTCTGTTAGAAAATGCAGCCCATGATTTTCATATTTTTTTTTTTTAGAAAATAGGTGTGCTGAACTATTTAAATATTTATTAAAGAAATGGTACCTCTCCAGACATACAATGGTATTACTTTTTCTACAAAGCAGAAATTTTGTGTGTTCTGATGAAGAAAGTGTACTATTATTAATGTGTTTATATTTGTAATATTTAATATGTGTATTTCAGAATTAATAACAATAAACAATAATAAAATGAATTAAATAATTTTAAAGATTTCCTCCATATCCCAATTTTATTTTTTTGAAAAATTTATTTATTTATACATGCAAGAACTGGGGTACAGGCTGGAGGTGTGATGGGAGTGAGAAGATTCTCCAGAGACAGAGTGCAGAGCAGAACAGGCAGCTCTACTGAATTCCACTGTTAAGGGGAGCGGCAGGAGGGTGTATGGGAGGTTTGCTGGGCCATGTGGGTCAGCTCCTTGGCTGGGGATCGAACTCATGCTGTAGTGGCTGTGGAGAGCTTCGTAGTGCTGAGCTTTAACCCATTGCACCACCAGGGAGGGCCCATCTCCCAACTTTAAAAGGAATCATTTAAACCAAACTAAATTATCAGTTTGCTCCTTATTTATTTAAATGTTAAAGAAGGTATTGAATTTTGAAAAGTCACATAAGAGATCTTAAAAGAGTAACAATAGTTATCTTTGATTGTGCCCTTCTTAAATGCCAAACATATAAAGCAGATATTAATAGTATACCAATAGTAAAAGTATGTAATATATAACAGTATCGAGTTACTGTTATAAAGATGTTTGCTTTGCTAGCAAGTGTTCTTCTAGTATAACATAATTTGATTTTTTTTTATTATTAGAAATCATCTTAGTAGAAATCATTTTAGTAGTATTAATAGTCCCATCACTGACAACAAATGGCTAATAGTTACAAAAGAAAGAATTGACAGCTTTAAGTTAAACCAGTTGGGAGAGAAATGATGGTCAATTTTGGTTAGGAGTCTCTGTAGCAGATCATTTTACTCTAATTTATAATAGCCATTGTAAATAAAATCTGAGATAAGCTTTATGCAATGTCAGTGATGCCATTGACACATAATCATTATCCAAGTTCCATAAACATCTATACCAAATAGTTAAGGAAAAAATGAAATGTTATTCAGGAGGATCCTTAACCAAAGAGTTATCTAGGTATATATTCTTGTTCTACCACAATAATTGTATTATTGATATCATATATTGAAAAAATACGAAGCATGAGTCCTAAATTTCCATTTTATTTATTCATCAGTTTAATAACTTACTAGATAAAACATGAATAAAACACAATTCCTAACCTTGAGAAAGTCACAGTCCAATAGTGAAGCCGACATAAATAAGTACTGTAAAATATGAAAAGTGCTATAATACATGCATATGTCAATGATTAAAAAGATAAATCTAATACATTGAATGACAGAAGTGATATATTGATTACAAGATCAATATAGATCAACAGTTTGATGGCTGCCAAAAAGTAAAATACAAACTTTGTCTAGATTTGTATTTGTTTAGTGCTCAAAATGATGAAGAAATTCATTGTATCATATAATTTAAAAATTTTCCCCACCTGGACTGCTTCTCACTTTCGGCTGTCATATTTTAGCACATTTTAAAACTAAGTAGGACTGATCTAGAAATGGTGTCTTAGTGCATAAATATGCATGTTGCCATGATATTAAAATTTGTTGAAGAGAATTATGTGTAGTAGACAAATAATTGCAGAGATGCATGTGAGTGATAGTCAGATTTTGAGGAGTTGCTACATTAATAAAAGAGTTCATGCATTGCCCAAATACAGGGCCCAGAGGAACAGAAATGCTGCATAGAGGAACTTTTTGTTGTATCACAACAAGATGTATTCTAGTACTTATTCAGAAGTTGAAGGGTTTTCTCCCAAACTTGCTTTCTCCTGACTGCGCCAACTTAAGAGTAGCAAATGGCCATTCAGAGTTGTTACAATATGAATTGATGCATTGGGTCATTGGGTGAACTAGGTGACCTGATGTTATTTCTCATCTTCGTTTGTCTCTGTTTCTCTCCTCTCTGTTACACACACACACACACACACTCACTCACTCACTTACTCCCCACAGAGATATCAAACACATTCTTTCAACCTCTCAAAAATTCACCATTCATATACACATTCAGAACTGTACACATACATCATGTGTGCCAATATAAATAGAAAAGACAGATATATCTGAAGTCTTTGGAACAACTTCTGAAATGAGAGGGGAAAAAAAGCATTAACGCCAGAGTATATCAACAAAGACACAGTATTCACTGATTATGTATGACAGTAAGTATGTGCAAAAGAGATTAGTGTAATGACCAGCTTAATCTCTTAAACTGTAACTATTTCTAAACAGGGAAAATTTAAGGACTTCTAAATCAGTAGCTTATAATGTTAGCTACTAATCTGTTTTACTACAGGTTTGCCCTCAATTTTCACTTGGTTCTTACTCACAGACTCTTGCCAAGATAGCCAGTGTGCCAGACTCTTCACTCTATTTGTGAACAACTTTAGATTTTTTTTTACTATTTATTTTTTTTATTTATGCATACAGAACTGGGGTACATGCCAGAGGTGAAAACTGAGGTACAGGCCAGAGGTGCAGGGGTGGTGAGAAGATTCACCAGAGACAGAGTGGAGAGGAGAACAGGCAGATCAACCAAATACACTGCTGCAGAGAGCAGAAGGTGGGTCAGGAGAGGTCTGCTGCACCATGTGGGTACCTCTAGGGAGGAGATCGAACTTGCACTGAAGGGCTGTGGCTAGCTTGCAGTATTTTGTGCTAACCCATTGCACTACCAGAGAAGGCCCTATGTTGAATCTTCTAAGGAGATTTGTTTTATCAAAGTTTTATCATTTTGCATACTATTATTGCACAAATACATAAAAATGGAATAAGCTTCATCAAATAATGCAAACTTAGGAAACAAATTACATTTCCTTTCAGATTGATTTTTGCAGATAAAAACATAAAATCACAGAAATTTCTGTGTCATAATTTCCACAGCTTTCCTAATTCTTCTGTTTGGGAAATACTAACTGGTAAATATTTATTGGTTTATTACATTTTAAAATATATTAACTAAATCTTATGGGTAGTAAGTTAAAGGGACCCCAAAACTCTGTCTAATATTATAGAACCATTTCAGCATATTCCTATAATAGCTTTCAATCAAGTCATCTACAAATATTGTTGCTCTCCTGTCAGCCTTTTAGAAATTTTCACAATTTCAAAGTATGTTTATGTCAATTCAGTGATTTCCATAACTGTATGTCCAGTTTGACCTATTGGTTAACCAACTGAACTGGGGTATACATTCAAATCAAGGTTGCAGTTGAAATTGTATAAACCCCTGATTGTCTTTGAAATTTATTTCTGACATATTCATTCTGTCTTTTCCTAATGACACATTTCAAATATGAACTGCTTCTTGAGAAAACAGACTTGTAAATAAAACACAAACAAATAGTTATTTGTGGTCTTTCTGCTCATTGATATACACTTACATATTTCAAATTCTAAGTGCAGAATGTGAAAACAATCACATGCAGAGTTGCAAAAGGGAAAAATAAGTGTCTCACTGATGTCTTTGATAATAGACAGAAGTCATGGGAAGAGAAACAATAGGGATTGCCTAGGGAAGTGGATGTGTTTATAATAAAACTGAAAATAGTTTAAGATATTTATAATGCAAAAATGGATATGTTATGTATAATAAGATCTCAAGGTTTAAAATCAAATAAAAAATCAGTGTTTCCAACAAGGGGTACAGATGAGAAAATTCTGAAAGTTGCTAAAAAATGAAATTGCTTAGGTTCTACTGCAAACCTTTTGAATAAGCATCTTCTGAAATCTATGAGGAAAGGATAGGTATGTTACAGTAAAAGACTATTTAAATTATAACTTAGGAGAGGTCAAGTTTTATGTAGGCACTGACTTTGAACAAAAGTTTATTATGTTCTTTTAAATCACCCCATGAATCTGCACTGCATTGAAACCATAGTAAAACAATATTATAGAGTAACTTCAAAGACAAAAAAACTGAAAGGACAAATTTCATCCATAATTCTTTGTTTATAATCACTTCCTCTGATTTTTTTTAAATATTTATTTATTTATGCATATAGGACAGGAATACAGGCGAGAGGTGCAAAGGGTAAGAAGGTTCAGCAGAGGCAGAGTGGGGAGCAGGACAGACTAAGTACACTGCTGAGGGGGGCAGCAGGCCAGAAGGGAGAGGTCTGATGCGCCATGTGGGTCACCTTCCAGGCGGGGCAACTAACTCATGCTGCAGGGACTACACCAGATTTGTAGTGCTGCTCTATAACTGGTTGCGCACTAAGAAGGGCCCTGACTCTTCTTTAGTGTACTTTACATTATTAATTTCTCACACCCGTAGAAACAAATAATGATGGGCCCTCCCTGGTGGTGCAACGGGTTAAAGTGTAGCACGCGAAGCTAGTCACAGCCGCTTCAATGCAAGTTCGAGTTCAATCTCTGGCCTTGCCTGTAAGGGAGGTGACCCATATGGCGTGCCAGACTTCTGTGCCTCACCCACTGCTCCCTTCAGCAGTCGATCTGCCTATTTTGTTCCCCTACTCTGTCTCTGGTGAATCTTCTCACCACCCCTGCACTGCAAGCCTGTATTCCTATTCTGTATTCATAAGTAAATAAATATTAAAAGAAAAAAAAGAAACAGATGAGTTGAAACAGCCTAACCAATACCAGTAATAAAATCATTGCAATGATTTTTGTATGAATATATGTCAAGTACTCTTTTTAACACATTATATAAATTAAATTGTTGAGTCCTTCATAAATGCCCTGTAAAATATTATTATTGTGCTATTCCATGATACTCACAATCATTGCCCAATTATATCATTCATTTCATGATACTCATAAGTGCCCAAAGCAGAAAGTTACTATATGAATATATATATATTGACTTTTAAAAATTACTTATTCATTGACACATGTTGTTTTACATTATTAAGTTACTGTACATTTTTCAGACTAGTAGAACAACCCAAGAAAAATTAATCACTATTGCTATAGTCATGATGCGAAAGCCAGTCATACTTTCACTATATTCTTGAAGCTGTGATGCACCATCTCTCTCATTAATCCTGTATCTAGGACACTATACCATGTGGTATCTGTGTATCCTTCCTGCCATCTTGGCTGTGCTAGAGCATGAAAGATTTGTCATGACTATTCTTGTATCTCTGCATGGAAACATACTTGTTTGGAATTTCTACCCCTGATAGGCAAAGTTTCTTTGCTTTCCCAAGTTCATGGTTAATTAAAAATGCCACCATTTTTAATAGAAAAACAAGTATCTCTGCATAAAAAGATATTGTTTCTATGAACAGAAAACTGGATTTGGTTAGAGTGGCTAGTAAAGCAGGTTTAGCAGTAGACAATTCCTTCAGAGAGCTGTCTATTCATTTCTTTGATTGGTGAGAACAGAGTATTTTCCACTTCTAAGCGAATGATCTGATCTCCTGAGGCCTGGACTAGAAATGCTGTTTACAGATGTATGGTTAATAAGCCACTAGGTACGTGTAAGAATGAGAGGCCCTGCATATTAGGACAGATTGGTCAATGATCTCAGTTCAAGGCACTTACCATCTTTCCTTCTTTTGTTGTGTGAGAAACTCAGGGTATTCAGTCACTGATTTGTTTGATTGCTGCTCCCAAGATGAGTTTTATATTTTCAAAATAGCAAGTATATTTATTTGCCAGATTACCTAAAAAAATTGAATGTGCTTGCTTCTCAGTGATGTTGACTCTTTTTTTTTTTTTGCTCTAACACCTTCACTTTGTTTAATTTAGGTATACAATTATTACTTTAAAGGGCTATTTATGTTTTTATATATAGTTAATATCTAAAAACTCTTTATTATATGTAATTTGTAAATATTTTTCTTAGTTTGAGTATCTAGATGCTCTGAAATAGAGTTGTTTTATAGTTTTATACTCCTGACTTTAATTCTATACAGAGAAGACATCTCTTTTCTGAGACAAGGTGATTCCTCCCCTACATCTTTTATTAGAAATGTTTACTTATTTTTTTTTACATCACTGTCCTAATTCCATCTAGTTTTTGTTCTATTGGATTGTAGTCAAGTGCTTTACCTTGCATTTCTTTCTTCTTTTACACTTACTAGAGAAAAATTAAAACAAACAAACAAAAATCTTAATAACTTTCTTTCCTATTGCGTTTTGTACACAGATTGCTTTATGAATGAAGAAACTACATTGAGTCTGGGGTTTAGATACAGAGCTATTTCTGGTTGATTTATCTGAGATAAAACATACAAAATAGAGAAATATTGATTTAATTAAAGAGCTGCTTAAATTCAATATGTTTTAAGTAAATAGTGGAGAGGGAAATGCTTGAAAGAATAAATTTGGACTTTTAGCTGTGAACTTAATGAAGTATATACACCTGTTGATTATTAAGCATGAACACCTTAAACCTATAATGTTATATTATAATATTTTATAAAATGTTATAAAATTTTTAAAATTACAATAAAATTGATGGCTAATCAAAGTTCAGTGATTGTGCTTATATCAAATATGATATATATTTCTTCAAATTAACAATTACTGCATCCTGAATGCAATGTGCTGGTCTCCCAAAAGTAATCATTTAATAGTGATAATAACTTTTTGTCCAGAAATTTAATGTCAAAATACTAGGAACTGTCATACTTTAAAAAAAAACAAAAACATTTATTTATTTATGCATACAGAACTGGGGTATAAGCCAGAGATGCAGGGGTGATGAGAGAATTCACTGGAGACAGAGCAGGGAGAAAAACAGGCAGATTGATGAAGTCCACTGCTGAGGGGAGCAGCGGGCGTGTCAGGAGAGGTCTGCCACGCCATGTGGTCACCTCCGGGGCAGAGATCGAACTCATGCAGAAGTGGCTTTAGCTTCTTAGTGCTGTGCTTTAACCCGCTGAGCCACCAGGGAGGGCCCAGAACTGTCATATTTTTATTGACTGTTTTGTTTGAAAATGTTTCAATGAAGTAATTTTGTTTTGCCCAAACGTATTTTATAAAGCTAAAATGTTCGCATACAATCTAAAATAAATTGGTACTGAATTTAAAATTCAGTTTTTTTCTTTTAAAATCAATTTATATACAGAACTGACTTAAAAATTTTCTATAGTATTTCTAGAAAATCAGAATAAAACTAAGTCAGTTTTCCAGATTATGTAAATTGATTTCTAGGAAGAAAATGTTTCCTTAGATTTCTGTTTAAGAGTTGGTTGTATGTTGGCCCTCCCTGGTGGCGCAGCTGATTAAAGCACAGCACTAAGAAGCTAAAAACCACTTCTGCATGAGTTCGATTCCCCTCTGCCCCGGTGGTGACCACATGGCGTGGCAGACCTCTCCTGACCCACCCGCTGCTCCCCTCAGCAGTGTACTTCATGGATCTGCCTGTTCTGCTCCCCACTCTGTCTCTGGTGAAGCCTCTCGCTGCCCCTGAGCCTCTGGCCTATACCCCAGTTCTGTATGCACAGATAAATAAATCTTTAAAAAAAAAAAAATTTGGTTGTATGTCAGTAAACTTTCCTGAAAACTGCCTACACCTTCCTAGTTTCTTTTTTTTTTTTTTTTAAGATTTATTTTATTTATTCATACAGAACTGGGATACAGGCCAGAGATGCGGAGGGTGAGAGGATTCACCAGGGACAGAGCGGGGAGCAGAACAGGCAGATGGACGAAGTACACTGCTGAGGGGAGCAGCGGGCGGGTCAGGAGAGGTCTGCCACGCCATGTGGTCACCGCCGGGGCAGGCGGGGATTGAACTCATGGTGAAGTGGCTTAAGCTTCTTAGTGCTGTGCTTTAACCCGCTGCGCCACCAGGGAGGGCCACCTTCCTAGTTTTTTAATATTTATGTTGGTGTTTTATTTGTAAAGGCAAATTTCTTGTAACAAAATGTGACTCTGTTGAGAATAATGTAAGTTCACATTGCTAAGTAACAAGCTTATGCTAATTCTTCACACCTTAACCATGAAAACAAACTATTACGTTTACATATAGTTTAACCAGATAATTTACAGAGAAACCTCTTCATAATCAACAGAATCTTCATTTCACAGTTTTCTTCCTATATCATTGTTTATATTATTGATAATTATATTTAATATTAGATCCTGAGTATTGCATGCACTAGATTTATCATAATTTGATTTCATTTTAACATATGGAGGATCAGCTTAGGTAGACATAATGCACTAAACCCACTGACATATGTTTGTCAGAATTTAAGAAGAGGTTAAATCAATGTGTTATATCCTAGATTGTATTCATAATGTAAATTATTGATTTGCCACAATTTAATATAAATATGCAGAGGTGGGGTTTTTTTGTTTGTTTTTTGTTTTTTAATTCATACAGAACTGAGGCACAGGCCAGAAATGCAGCGAGTGAGAGGCTTCACCAGAGACAGAGTGGGGAGCAGTACAGGCAGACGGACAAAGTACACTGCTGAGGGGAGCAGCGGGCGGGTCAGGAGAGGTCTGCCTCCCCATGTGGTCACCCCCGGGGCAGGCAGGAATCGAACTCATGCGGAGGTGGCTAAAGCTTCGAGGTGCTGTGCTTTAACGCGCCACCAGGGAGGGCCCTGCGCCACCAGGGAGGGCCCTTCAGAGGCACTTTTACAGTTGTTTCAGAGACTGTTAAGACTTTCAAGTTGTATACATGTTGGGTACTTTTGTTAAGGGTATTAAATGAAAAAGAAAATTAAATTATAAGAAAATTATAAAGTCTATAGTAAATATCTATAATATAGTTTTAAGTAATGCATTATTCTGTCTAACTTTATAGTTGTGTAAGATGAAATTAGGATTTTCATTTTTTTTTAAGATTTATTTATTTATGTATACAAGAGCTGAAGTATGAGCCAAAATTGTGGGGGGTGAGAGAATTTACCAGAAACAGAGTAGATAGCAGAACAGGCAGATCAAATGAAATACATTGCTGAGGAATTTCTACTGAAAATATTTATAATCTCTTAGCAAATATGGAATTCTTCTTTTCAGTTATGTATTGATATGTTTTGCTAACTGGGAGTTCTTATTTCTAATTAATCTTTTGACCTTTACATACATTCTTATATAATATATGTGGATATGTGTGTTCATCTGTCTCAATGTATGTATGAAAAAGAGAAATTGGCCTCAATATAAACTATAATTTCTACCTTTTCTTTTCTAATGCTAATATATATTTTATTTTATAACGTAGTAGAGGGGTCCAGACTAATTATGATAAACTCTCTTACCAGTTCCAAGCTAAGTAAACCATAATGTCTTATTCTGGTTTTTATATTGAGCCTGTGATTGCAACTAGGTAACTTTTTTTCCATTTTTTTGCATTTTTTATTGATGATATATTGAATTATTTTTCAGGGTATTGGTATTGTTCTTTTTTTTTCCTTTTTGTAAAGACTTATTTATGCATACAAAACTGGGGTACAGGCCAGAGGTGCAGGGGGCGGTGAGAGAATTCACCAGAGACAAGAGTGGGAAGCAGAGAAGGCAGATCGACAAAGTACACTGCTGAGGGGAGCAGCTGGTGGGTCAGGAGAGGTCTGCCACCGCCATGTGGGTCACCTCCGGAGGGGAGATTGAACTCATGCTGAAGTGGCTTTACCTTCTTAGTGCTGTGCTTTAACTCACTGCGCCACCCAGGAGGGCCCTGGTGTTATTCTTTTCAAATTTTTAAATTTTCACAAACATTGATGTACCATCCTCATTTTTTGGTTTTGCTTCTTAAATTATCTCTGCAACTTGTGTTTGCAAAGTGTTGAAAATATTTTGCTGTATTTCTTATATCCTGATAAACTCTTCAGCATGTACATAGACACAATCAATTCTGAGAAAATCTCAAGGGACATTAGTCATACACATAAAAACCTGGTTCAAATCTCATGCTCTAGCTGGTCTCATGCTTATACAATTTTACCAGCATATCCTGCAGGAAACTGTGGAGCAAACATATTTTATAAAATTGCTATTCGCTAAGAGTTTTATTTAGTACTTACAATACGGAAAGTACTTACAATACGGAAAGTATATCAGTGACTATATGATTGCTCCAAAAGATTTCCTCTCGCTTTGTTTTGTTTTGCATGAAGCTTCAGTGCATTTATCATTCTCAGTAAACATTCCTATATTAACAATGACATAATTCTTTGTTTTGCTTTATGAGGAAAACATAAAAGTCATTTAACAGAGGACTTCAACCCTTAATAATGCACTGCTTAAGAAATACAAAATTTATTGATTAAATTTTTACAAAAAATTATCTGAATTTTTACCAAATATTAAAGCACAGACTATCACAGAGAGCCACTTATTGTCATAATTTCTAATAATTCTAGGCTGAGGAGTTTGAGACTCCATATCTGTGGTTACTGCATTCCATGTGCACATGCAGGCACAAGTTGGGACTGTTGAAGTCAACATACTTATCTCCATGCCAGTCAGCTAGAACAGGGAAAGAGCAAGAAGCACATATGGGAGGTTCTTTGAGAACAGACTGAAAACAAGGAATCTTACTTCCACTTATGCTTAATAATGTAGCCAATTTCTACATTTTTTCTTGGTTTTAATACTGAAATCTCCACAACTATCAACAAAGATGGTTAGTGACCCTATTTCCACTTTCACTCCACTGTGGTGAATTTTATCACCCTAAGGCAAGAAATTTAAGATACACTTTCTGTTCAGATAATAGGAGAATGATTATAGACTTAATAAACTACTGGTTGTCATCCATAAAGTGCTCCATTTTATTAACAATAATCCAAACTCTCTTGCTCAATACATGCTTTAGAGTAGCATGTAAGTAAATGTTGGGGAAATGTAATTAACTGAACAGGTATTTTGCTTTTCAATCAGATTAAAAAAAAAGGGGGGGAATAAAACCTAATTGATATATGTTTTTATAGAAACTCTGCTTAAAGTGTTTTCTGAAGAAAAGCATCTCTCTTCATGATTCAGATTGTTAATGAAGCCAGCTTTCTATATTAATGCTCATTTTTCTAAGTTACAATTAATCAACTAGTCTTGATTTTAACTAAGTAAGAAAACTACTTCCCTTAAATGGACTTTTACAAATGATATATAATCACTTTTTTCCTTTTGTGACCTAGGAAACACCTATGTTTTGCTAAAAGTATAAGACTTTAATTGGCAGGATGTGGAATTAGAAAGAACAAGGCTACCACCAGATTTAGGTGATTGGTGTTATCCCTTAGCAGCTAAATGGTTTAAAACATGCCATTGAAATGGTCTGAATCCAATTTCATTAGCACTAAGATTAGAATATTAATATATGTGCTATCTATATCAAAGGATTATGTTGAAGATAAAATTAGACAATGTAAACAGAGTACTTATGATGATAAAATGTCATGAGAGTGTTAGCTCTACTTAACTGTGATGTCTATTTATTGGCCTGTGTACAGCATATTTACTCTTCAGAACTGTTAAGGGATGCAGCCTTTAGAATTCTCTGTGCATTAGCATTCCCTTATCATTGCAGGTAAAAATAACTAATGAATCATTGTGTGTTGGAGATTGTATTATTTACTAGGAAGACCATTTTAGAATGAAGGGAATTATTTTTTCCCCCAACCTTGAACAAGCATTACTTATCTGCATATTGACAGGGGAAGTTAGGTTGATATGTTTTATGATTTGCCTCTAGATATAACATATTGTTAAAAATCTGTGGGATAGTGATTCATTGAGAAAAAAAAAATTCCAAGTGATAAATTTGTCCAGGTAATAATAGAATTACCTGTTCATAAAAGTGTTAAGATAAATATACATAAGGATATGTAATTGATGGTGTTAATTTAAATTGAGGAATAGATTTTACTCAACATGTAAAGCATTTTTATGTTTCAATCCTTTTACATCTGAACTGATCAAAGAAACACTTAAAGAATTCCTTTCCCTTTGTGATAAAAGAGAGGAAATTGAAGCAGTAGAAGGCCAATAAAAGAGGCTGGAATAGTGATTTTTTTTTTTTAAATTATGTGTCTAGAGAAGCTCTTGCAGCCCGAGCAGCTAGACAGAGTGTAAAGAGACAAGGAGGAGCTGAGGCTAAAACTCTGTGTCTTTCATTTCAGCAAAAGTGGACTCCTGTTCTTTGAGTCATGCATCTGAAGGAAAAGAGATTTAAGAGAGTTTGTAAACCACTATTTTCCACTATTTTTTTTTTTAGATATTATAGACAAGCTCTTAGGTTGCAGAAACTTAACCTAATGTCAAGATACTGTCTTGGAGAATAAATACGGATCTATTGAACTGAGTATTAGAGGGTAGACAAATTTGCAAGGCCACCCATTTGACAAGTGGTAAAATCAGGACTTGAATCAGTTTAGTCAATGCTTTTAACAGCAATACTACATTTCTTTTAAATTCATGTGATATTGTAGTATATATATTTTTTTAAGATTTATTTGTGCATACAGAACTGGGGTACAGGCCAGAGGTGTGGGGGGTAAGAGGCTTCACCAGAGACAGAGTGGGAGAAGAACAGGCAGATCCATGAAGTACACTGCTGAGGGGAGCAGCGGCTGGGTCAGGAGAGGTCTGCAGCTCCATGTGGGATCACCTCCCAGACAGGCAGGGATTGAACTCATGCTGAAATGGCTTTAGATTCTCAGTGCTGTGCTTTAACCCACTGCGCCACCAAGGAGGGCCATGAAATGACTGGTTTTTATTTGATTTCCTTAGACCTAAAATGCTCTCGTTTAGTTTAATGGAATTATAACTTAAAAAAATTTGTTATTTTGATCTATTTTTAATTGATTATTTTGAGACAGCATAAGCTTAATGTTTGCATTCATGTGGGCCTCTTTTACCCTATTCTTACAAACAATGTGAAGACAGTAGAATCTGCCTGTTATGAAGGTTTTAAGGTGTAGATAATATATAAAAGTTGAGGCTATGATAGTTTTTTAAAGGCCACCTCCATTTCCATTTCTTATTTATAGATACCTTTGCAATACACACCCACACACCATACCTCATATCTAAAATGTATTATATATAGTACACTATGCATGCACACATTAAATTATATATATTATATGTAAATATAGTACATATAATAATAAATATAATATATGTGTGTGTGTATATATATATATATATGTATATATATATATATATAGGCTAATATATATTGAAGCTATTTAGAGCTATTTCTTACTCTCAAACTAATCCAAAATATATCCTAATGGATGGAATTTTCATAGCCAATGGATGAATGGAATAATGGAATAGTTCTGTGTTCTGTGACTTGATACTATTTTGAAGTGTTAATATTTCCTTTGTCTTTGAGTTCTTACAACAGACCACTTTTCCATTTAGGAAGATGACAGAATGTCAGCTTACTTCTCTTCACAGTATGGTTTTTACATAGAAATGCAGAGAAAAATAGAAGGTCTTGTTGAATTTTGACCTTCACAGAGAGATCTAAATTAAGGGAAGTTTTTTCATGCCATAACGGAAATCAGATTCTATAATACAAAAGCAGACAGCAAGAATTAGGAACACTTAGATGCTCATTAAGACTCCAAGGAAAAATTCTAGAGATGCATTACTCACTCATAATGAGGTCAAACCCAAAGGAAAATAAAATCTTCAGTAAAACTTTGGATATTCAGCAAAGGATTTTGAGTCCTATTTCTAGGTGGAAAACAGCTGACTTTCCAGAGAAAGCTGGAAAATCAGCAAGTTTATAGAATTCTCTCACCTCTTGCTAAGATTCAATACATTTGACTAGACTTTTATTGGCAAGATTTATCCATAGAGAAAGCCCCAGAAACAGCATTTCTAGTTATACTGCAAATCCATGTTTATATGAGAGTCCACCATACTCTCCAAAATAGTCACAGAGATAAAGGGAGAATAATCTATGGACTTGAAGAGTCCAAGTAAAGATAAAGAAAATACTGAGTGATGTGCGTATTCTCTTGACCAGATAGGAGTGAGGATTCTTTGAGGAAGTCAGAGGCTACATGTCAATAACTATGACCCAGAGTAATGGTGAGGGGCAGGGAACTCAGACAGAATTTGAATGTAGTTACCACCCATATCTTTGACATGTGTTTTGGATTTGGATAATATAAAGTATACCTGAACTAGTAGAAAGAAATCTAACTTGATTATGCCTACAATTAACTATAAATATTTACCAGTAAACAGAAAGTTTGAATAGTCTAGTTCTAAAAAGTTAGTGAAAATAAAAATGAGACATATGCACATCTCCAGGAGATTTTTGGCTTGTGTAAGTTATATCCGTTATGGTATTTCATATTTCCCATATCTTATTTGATACACACCTCATTAGCATGGATTAATAAGGAGCACTGTCAAGTCAGATCACCTGATTTTAAACCCTAGTTTGCCAGTTTATGAGCTGTGTGACCTTAGACAAAATTACTTTATATACCTACACTTAGTTTATGCATCTGTAAAATAGGACACTTGGGTTTTCTAAATCGTGAGTTTATTATGAAGAAACACTTTCTTAATACGACAATGATTGAAAGGGAGGATTATTTTTAAAGGAGTTTAGTAAAATTTTCACAGATTTCTCCTGTATTTGAAACAAATCCTCCCTCATGTGTTCACATAACTATTTAATCCCACAAACAATTTGAAAGCATTTATTGAGAACTTATTATTTTTTATATAGTAGTCTTATAGTAACAAAAATAAATGTGATTGTCTTATGAAGCTTGCAATCTATTTGCAGGGCTAAACAACGGTGTAAAATGTTGCAAACTACAGCATGGAGTATTGCCTAGCATAAACAACTTCAACATTTTAAAAGTTGAAAATAATATATGTCAATCTTATCACAAATTGTACAGTCAGTCAGTGGAACCAGGGTAGTATGGGGCTTCTTTGAGCAATTGTTTAGTATCTCAAGCTCTTCCACTGTGTAGTTCTACTTATAAGCTATTGATATGTTCAGTAAATAAGAAATAGAATGAGCATTTGGAATAAAATGAATAGAAACTTTTGGTAAGAGTCAGTCCTATATTACTTTGATTGTACTTCATTGCCCAGAACTCAGTGCTCTAAAGGCTGATCTTCATAATGATCTTCATAGAGGAAACAGAAAATTGGTGGATCTCTAAAACTGTGTCAACAACATGGTGACAATTGCTATGAAGAAAAATAAAGAGTATTGGGACGGGCCCTCCCTGGTGGCACAACGGGTTGAAGTGCAGCACAGTGAAACTAGCCACAGCCACTTCAGCACAAGCTGGATGCCCAGCCAGGAAAGGGACCCATATGGCACAGCAGATCTCTCTTCTCTTGCCCGCTGCTCCCTTCAGCAGTATACTTTGTTAGTCTGTCTGTTCTGCTTCCTGCTCTGTCTCTGATGAATTATCTCACCATCCCTGTACCTCTGGCCTGTAACCTAGTTCTGTATGCATAGATAAATATGTCTTAAAAAAAAAAAAAAGTATTGGGGCAACTGTGTGTATAATGTTTTCAATATGATCTTTAAAGAAGGCCTGATTGGAAGACTTTTTGTAGAGACTTGAATAGGAAGAACAAGTGAATTGTTCAGGTAATTGAAGGATGTGCAACATTACTTCAATAAAAGGAAATCATGAGTTCTGTTCTAATAAGACTACTAAGGCTATATTTTGAGACAGGCTGTTCAAGTCAAAAACAGGAATCATTCTTTTATCCATTTCATCTGAGTTCTTACCCAAATATTCTGTAAAGAACCAGAGAGTAAATATTTTAGTCTTTGTGAGCTACATATGGTATCTGTCTTAACTACTCAACTCTGTCACTGTAGTGTGAAAGTAGTGATAAACAAATACCAAAATGAATGGACATGGCTGTGGTCCAATAAAACTTAATTTAACAGAACTAGCAGAGGGTCATATTTGGCCAGCAGACTATAGTATTCCTCCTACTACTTCACAGCAACATCTGCAGGGTGCACTGCATTATAATTTTCTGTCTTTTCCCCATAATATTTTTCAGACAACTAAGTAAATTATTTTATGTTCAACTATTCTAACAAATACATATTTAAGACAGTGCTACATTCTTCATACTTTGACATGAATAATCAATCAGGACATGAAGCAAATCACTTTAATATTACTTTAAATTACATTTATTTCATACTGATTTAAGTACTATTTATTCCCCACTGATGCATATTTTTTCAGAAGATATTCTCTGTGCTGTTGAAATACAGAATTTCTTTAAAAGTTTGAAACATAAAAGTTGATCACTTTAATGATTACGTCAATATTTATGTAAAGTATATTCTCAAAATTACTTAATCAAAAAACTAAGAGGAAATAAGTCAATAGAGACTGTGTAAGAACAGTTAAAATTTTAGAGTGAGTTTTTATTTTTTCTCGGAACATCTGTCTCTGTTATAAATTTTTAAAATGTTAGTGCCTTAGATTTTTAAATAAAAAACTCTTATCTCTTCCTTGAATATGATTAAATAAGACCAATTTTAAGCTTGACCGAGGGAGCTTCAGGGTCAACCTCCATTACATTTAGCTCAAGGTATTTCTTTTAGCTACTTTTCAAAACTCTCTTTCAATTTGACCTCAGAGCTGTGGAAATACTAATGCAGTAACTTTGTGTTGAAAACAGTGTAATAGAAAAATGAACTTGCTAAATTAATGCTTGATTACTGAACTGCTTATAGTCTGATTGGAAGGCAGTGCAATTTAACTTTACTATATTGCAGAAAAACATCAAAATACTTGTTCAATGGTATTTTTTCCCTTAGATGATATGGGATAAACACATTGATAATAAATTTAGATGTTATAATAACTACATAACAATAAAATTAAAGTATGATGTTAACTCAATTTGAAGAGAAGAGTCAGTTTTTATTTGCATGTTAAAATATATACCAATTTAAAAAGCACAAGTCACTAAGCCAATAAAGTCATAAAGAAAAGACAGCTGCTACTAATGAATGTATGCATGTCTATATACATGCACATGTGTATATGTGTGTGTGTGTGTGTGTGTGTGTGTGTGTAGATATAAATGTCTAGATATTGCACTTCAGTCACCAGGATTCATACCCTTAAAATCTGAATAATGTATTTCTTATATTTTAAACTGATTTTCATTTTAATTGTCTAATCATAACAGTTAACCTAGTCTCTATCAATCATCTATCTGCATTGCCTATGTATCTTATGCATCTTATATCTAGACCCCAGATTCTGCTGCTCTGCCATACTCTAAGATATATAGAAGATTTTGCGAGAACTTTTTGATCCTAGGAGACAGCCTTATATGTCTTCCAACATGTTTCATTGTGTTTCTTGTATGAGTGTATACAAGTAGGCATTGTGTAGATAGATAGATACCATATTTAACATATATAACTGATCTAGGCAAAACATGTTGATGTTTTTATTTACCTCATTAAATTCAAGTTGAGGCTACCAGAGGGGAGAGCAAATGTAGAATGAAAAGGCCGGGGGAAACTAAGTGGTCTTTTGTGTAGGATTATGGGTGCTTTAGTGGGGGATGTAGTATGACAGTCATTTGAAGGCATGTAAACCTATACTTCTGAATCATATAGAGTGTTATAAACCAATATTATGTCAATAAATACCTGAAAAAAATACTACACAAATAATTAATTTTTAAATACCAGTTTGGAATCAGATGGTCAGGGTACTCATTCTTTCACAATCTGTATCATACATATTGCACACAACTGCTTTGTGAAGAGTGTTAGGATTATATAGAGGAAAAATACAAGATTATTATGCTCATAGATATAAAAATTCACAGATATAATTCACTCATCATCAAGTAGTAAGAAGAATAAGTGAGGTCTGTATCAAGGGTTCTGTTCTTACTTGGATACAGACACTAAACAGCAGTATAATATTAAGAGAATCATTTAGTCATTCTAATACACAGATTATTCTGTTGACAAATGGCAAATATACTAGGGATAATGGACTTAGAAAATCTCTTTTGTGTAAACGAATGCAAACAAACTTGTCTCCATTTAGTTAACAATTTAATGAAGAATGATCATTCCAACTAAGATTGTGATTTACCATTAAATTTTTCATCTAAATTAATAACAAATAAGGGTTTTCCATTTTCCAAGTCAAATACATTTTTGACTGAGGTTTAAAACATAAATAAGCTATAATCAAAAGTTAATTTTATGTTGTCTATCATTATGTGTGTGTGTGTGTGTGTAATTTACTATTTTTCAATATTCACTTATTTATGCTTACAGAATTGGGTTACAGGCCAAAGGTGTGATGGGTGAGAAGATTCTCCAGAGACAGAGTGGGAGATAGAACAGGCAGATCAACAAAATACACTATCGAGGAGAGTAGCAGGCAGGTCAGGAGAGGTCTGCCACGCCATGTGGGTCAGCTCCTTGGCTGGGGATCAAACTTGTAGCAATGGCTTCAGAGATATTCATAAAGTACAGTGCTTTAGACTGCTGTGCCACCAGGGAGAGCCCTCATTTACTATTTTAAATTTACTTATTTTCCATAGAAGAAATGGGTTGTAGGCCAGAGGTGCAGGAGGTAAAAGGATTCACCAGAAACAAAGAAGTGAGCAGAACAGGCGAATCTACAGAAATATAACAGTAAGGGAAACGGGAGAGGTCTGCTATCCTTACCTAACCGCCAAACTAAGCCATCATGGTGGTAAATCTGTAACTTAATCCCAGGCCATGAGGGAGGACCCTGTGTTTTATTTCTTAACCAATGATGTTAAAAGGTTTACATCTGTAAGAATGTGGAATTTTCAAAGAAATTAAAAGCATTATTTGGGTCACATATTTCTATAATGTTAGCATGAGAACATAATCTAAAGATAAATTCTTGTTAGTAATTATAAAAAATAATTTAGGTATATATCGAGTATGACTATGGGATTTAAATTAGTCCTAGGTTAGTTACTAGCCAAATATATTTGAGCAGATCTTAGCTTCTTCTTGGATTTTGACATGGGATACTTTTGATTCTTAAGCATTATAGTATGTACTGCGATATATGTGACCTATTTAAGGATTTTTCTTTATAACATCTGGGAATCCTCTTTCTCTGTTTCAGAAACACACAGGTGGGGAGTGAGAGTGGGAGATGTTCATGGAGTCACTGAATGAAAAGGTGTTGGGAAAGATGCCAGTTTCTAATACCCCTCATACTTGGTCTGACAACTACCTTAAGATACTTCTTTTATCACTTTCTGGAAAGTGTTCAAATATTATAAATTATCTCCCTATCTTTGACTTACAAATTGAGTATTGCTTAGGATCATAAATCTTGTTTGTTTTGGCTTGTTAAAGAAATATGAGCTTTTAGTCTTTTAGTCTATTATTCAAATAAACTTAAGTGAAGGCCACACCAGTCATCTTGGTAGTTCGATTTAGGTAGTTTTTCAAGCCCCATCATTCAGGTCAAATACAAATGTTTTTCAGTCATGCACTTTTTTTTTCTCCTTCCTCAATTTAATTTCCTCATCATTCCATTTCACATTGCCTTTGTAAATTAAGCTGTCGTGCTGTAAACCACAGTTCCCCCTTGTCTATCTCCTCAGTAACAGCTTCAAAGTACTAAAAAGCTAAAATAGCTACAAAAGAACAATTAATTTGTGCAAAATCACAGAGGCACTGTAGGTATTAAAAACACTACAATAAGGCTTTTATCAGCGAGCTAAACTGCACAGCATTAAGCTAAAAACTAATAGGGCTGAACATGCAGCACAATGATGAGGATGATAAAGGAATCTCAAGGACACGCAGAGAACTGGGGCAACGTGATTTAGAAGTGATGTCGTTAATTCAAATAAACATCTACATAAGTACATATGAAAAATGCTGATTTGTGGAAAGGCACGTTTAGACAGGTTAGTAAGTTTACATCTATTTTTGGAAAAAATTACATTTTTATGGGAATTAATGTTGAAGATTCTGGCAATACACCCTGAGGTTGCTCAGTATAGACTTGTTGATTGGCCATTGGCTGATAATTTAATATTAAGAACTTAAATCCCTGAACTGTAAGAAAAATGGTGGCACATTATATCTAACACTGCCTAGAAGAATTACATTAAAGCACAATTAGAGGTGCCAATGCCTCCTGTGTTGAAATAACGATGGAAACAATTACTTTAATCATCAATTGTTTATTTAATGGATCCTTTTAGCCCAGAACTGTGTTAGGTGCTATGGGCTGGAAAGGAAGCTAAGCTATTTCTGTAATTTCTAAGTAAATATATTAAGTGTTTCCAGAACTAGATAGAGAAGAATGAATTTCTAATTGTGAAGTAAATACAGTAGATACACTAGGTCCTACAGGGAGGGAAGGTTTTTATTACAGAGTCAATAGGGAATATGTGCCTTTTCCCACAGATATATAGATTTAAACTACAGATTCTTCATTAGCATACTGTGAGATTTTCTGCTAGCAATTCCTTCTCATTGAATTTAAGTCTTCTCAACTGGAAAGTGGACAGAGTAAAACAAATCTCACAAAGCTGTTACACAGTGTCTAGCAGGTAGTAGATATTCAGGAAGTTTATGTTTAGTTTATCTTCAATAAAGATATCTAAATAATAGTAGGTGTATGCCTGCAGTACTCCCTATAGTTCATGGCTTAAAAATAATAGGATTAAAAGTTTTCTTTTCCATTTGTTTTAATGGAATGATACCTAATTTAGAAAAGTGAACCTTGAGATTCAGTAGCGGAATCTGGAATTCCCTCTGAATATGGTCATCACATACAAAGTCCCCCATAAGGAACCAAAAACTATTGCTATGCATTTTGGAATATTAGGTCTAGACTCCAATGAAACATAATAGAATATTACAAGCCTGTTATTTCAATCATTCCTTATACAATGTCATATTGCAAGGAAATCTGATTTATTTATTGCCTAGACTTGAATACTTTCATGATAATGTGGCCACATGTCATATATCCATCTGTTTAATGTATAACAATGTAAATAGTAGTTTCCCAAGTTTATTTAGAATGAATTATGTCAAGCACAGTGGGCAATTGTGAAGCATGATTTCTCTAATAATAGCTCTTTAATATTAGAAAAGCATATCTTAACAAATTGCAAGACATTAATACCAGAGCTTAAAACTTGCATTATATTGTTTGTGACTTCTATATTCTAATTCAATGCATATAAAAAGAACAGTGAATCAAATAATGTTAGAATTCTAAGGAGAAGTACCAGGATATATGATACCAGAATGATTAAAACAGACATAGGCTACATACTTATCATGTATCTCTGTAGAAAAGATTTATTAACTTTGAAATTCATACACCAAAACCATCAGAATATTTCTCTTGTTTTCTTATATGCTCCTATAATCATTAACAACACCAAAGCAACAATTAAATATAATTTTCCATCATGTAGATGTGAAAATAAGTTGATCATAGGATAGTAAAAAAATTCAACTGATATTGAAAATATGTCTACAAGTATACAAATATACATACTATATTTATTTTTTGATAGCATGAGTCTTGATGGTAGAGCTTAAAGCTACGTGTCAGTAGACTACAGCAATAGTACTTTAGATATATTCATATGTATACATTTTATCAATGAAAAATGCAATATACTTTTGTTATGCTACAAAAATCAAAGCTCCAAAGTAAAGACTTGCTTCTTTTTTTTTTTTTTTTTTTAGATTTATGTATGTATGCTAACAGAACTGGGTATAGACCAGAGGAGCGATGGGTGAGAGGATTCACCAGAGACAGATGGGGGAGCAGAACATGCAGATTGACAAAGTACACTGCTGAGGGGAGCAGCGGGCAGGTCTGGACAGGGTGGCCATGTCATGTGGGTCAGCTCTCTGGCCAGGGATCTAACTTGTGCTGTGTTGGCTTTGGAGAGCTTTATCATGCAGTGCTTTAACTCGTTGTGCCACCAGGGAGAACCTGCTTTTTTCTTTTTTTTTTTTAATGTATGCTTTCTGTCCATAGTTATTAACTTTTTTGTCCATTGCATAAATCTAGATAATGGAGAAAACATAAAAACCTGTTCAATATGTTACCTACTCTAAGGGTTCCAAACTTATAAAAAGACAAAAATAGGCCACATGGATGAAGCTTGAAAGAATTAGGCTAAGCAAAACAAGTCAGAAGGAAATAGGTAAATACTGGATGGTTCCACTTATATGTGGAATACAGAGAAATCAAACAAGGTCAGGAAATGACAAAATGCGCAACTGACCATAGATCTGAGGCACACAGCAAGGGAAAGTTGGGAGAGAGGTCAAACAGTAGATGGAAGAATAACAGGATGTTGGTGATAGATTATAGGCGCTGTGGTGGTGGGAAAACTATGGGGACTACCCCTGAAGGGAGAAATCAAATACTGTTCAAAAAATAGCAGTGATATTAAAATATACATAATAAAAAATAGGGGGAAAAGACAAAAACACAGAAATCAATATGCATTAAATGCCAGTTTAGAATCTATGATACTGCTTGGAATAAATGTCATGAATTGTTACTGGTCTATCACAGGAAAACAAGAGGGAGACATATTCAGTATCAAAGCATAGTCCAGGAGAGACCAAAAAAGTGCTAAGTCTCCTAACAGTCTTCATTTTCAGATTTTTAAGGAGCACTTTTTAACAACATAAATAAATTACAAATGCACTCATAGTAATTTATCAAAGACACAGGTGTGTGATCCATTAATTTGGTGTTTATAAAACTTTACGATGTCTTAGGCTATTTCAAAATGTGTGGGTAATATCAGAATATAATATATTGTAAAATATATAATATACAAGTATTATGGGTTATAGCTGTCATTCATTTGCTTTCAGCAGAACCCCATTCATGTCAAGACTGAAATTAATACTGTATTCTAATCTTCCCTGAAAACTCAGAAATTCAGTGTTCATTGGAAAATAAAGAGGTAGACTCCATGGATGCTATGTCTGGGGGAAGGGCAGATTATTAAAATCTATTCAGCTTGTTAGATAGATTTTCAAAATTGTCGTTATATTGAAAACCAAAACTATGTATTAGTGGCATTCTTTTCTTCAGTGGCTTTCCTGCAATAGTTGGATCATCTTAATTTAGCATGAGCTGATTTAAAAGGATACAGTGAGTAGTTTTCTTTTCAGCTCCAGGTTTTGGCTTGAGGCATTACAAAATGTGAAGAAAAATTGCATGCTTCAAATAATTGTAAGAACAAAATATCAAAGACTAACGGAAACAAACACAATGGAGAAGCTAGAGGAAATAATGAACAAAACATGGGATAAAATTAACATAACCAATCTATAAAGCTTCTGACTAAAAAATAAAATGATATGTCTGAAGGAGCTTTGTCTCCTTTTTCAGGGTAGCCCATCATGCCTGCTGGTTGTTATCAGTCTCTCTTTAGAGGAAATAATCTTGTACTCTTTGCAGTCAGCAGACTGACCAAAGAAGCAGCTAACCGAGAGCTGTAGGAGAAATGATAGCACTGAACCAAAGAAGAAGGAAATAATTATAATAAAGCAATATAGTATGCCTTTTTGTCAAAGGTAAAATGGGTTTGGCAGAAGAGGAACAAAAGCATTGATTACAAATCTTGGTTAGCACAGAGTTCTTTATTCTGGTTGCTGGGGAGTCCAAGAGGAAAAAATCTCATTGCTTCTGAGTGTCTTTTTCATGAATCAAATTAAGTTTTTGAGTTCACATTATTCATTTGCCTGTTGGTGAGGAAACCAGGAGTGTTATCTTAGATACTTGGAAGTTATGGATAATATTACAGAAAACTTATGGTCATATTAAATGGAAAGAAGATACTAGTGATATTCACAGTCTTCCCCATCTTAGCTTGGGGTACTAATCTTAGTGTTTAATTAAAACCATGTTTTGCTTTTTTTTTTTTTTAATTCAAAACTTAAAGAAGCCATATATTCCTGGGAATGTTACTGATCCAGACACCAGATTACAAAATTTTAATTTAGAAAGAGATAAGAAAAAATTTTGAAGAGAGAGAGAAGCAAAAAAGATTGTCATATAGAATTAGAAGCCATTCTTCCTTACTTTATAAAAGAATTAACTTCATACCACTGAAGTATTCCCATTAGCATTACCCTCTTTTGAGTGTGTTACTGTTTATTTCCAAATATGCAAACAACAAATATTATTGTTATTCAAATATAAGCTTTAAATCAGCTTCTCTATTAGAAGGGCAACGATGATAAAATGACTTGCATTTTCTGAACATTTGTTTTCTCTAAATTTGGTAACATGATGTGATGATATTTAACATAATAAAGAACTGGACATGGCATTTGGCATAACAGGATTCAGGATATTTTGATTTCCTCTCTTCCAAATTCCTGAACATTACTCTCTAAATAAATATTTGTTGAACACCTAATGGAGAGCAGGATAACAGAGAACACAGATTTTAAAAAAATAAGTGTGAAAACTGTAGTATAGGTTTACACCATATTAACAAAAGAAACTAAATGATTAAACACTAAATTTATAGTTGTTATAGTTGGAGGGAAAGATAATGCATACACTATTAAAACAGCAAGGTAAATTATAATTATTATTGTAAAATAAGATAAAATAAAATGGACATTAATAACTATATTGGTCAGGAAATACTTCATCTGCATCATACATCTTAAGCTTACAGTAAGACTTGGACAAAGATATAGGAATAAGAAACTAGTTTTCTATATGAGTTAGATCAAAGAGGTCTGCCAGTAACAAAAATTAACATACAGGAGGCACTGGCTGTGGCCTACAGTATCACACACATGACCAGTAGTAATTACAGATCAAGTATTCAAAATCCAGATGTACAAAGATGTTGTATCCCTATTTACTTAACATTATTTTCATTTTTATACATTCCCTTTTCTACTAGCTTACTCCTTAGCCTTCTCTAAATATTCATCTTCTTGCCTGACACTATAGCCTGCAAATCAGGGGTTCATTGTTGAAGTAAATGTAATTATTAAGGTGTAGCTGCAGAAAAACTAACCTATAAAAAGGAAATTCCTAATTCTGATGCTTTAACTTAATGTTTTATAAATTTTCCAGTATATTTCATAAATTTAAATTTTAGAGTAGTTTCATTCTCCTTAATTATTCAGCTTTTACAGACAACACTTTTTGGAAAATCTTTCTTCAATTATTCTAGCTACTTTTTTCTGGCAATTTGGGGCCAAAGTGGATACATGATATGATCTTATTTTCCCCATGTGTATTACAGCCTTTACCTCCAACAAAACATATCTTTAAAAAATAAAATGATGTCAACAAAACTTTGCACTAGACATAGTTAATATGTAGATTTTGTTTCAGTTTAATGTATTCTTTTAATAAAAACTAAGTCATACTTGATATTTGAATCAAGATGTAAATGAGTTTGTGTTTGCTTGATACATTTTTTCAAATTTACTGAGCTATCACTGACAAAAACTATAAGATATTTAATGTATACAGCCTGGTGATTTTATATTTGTATGCATTGTGATTGTATTTCCACAACCGAGTAAATTTAAAATATACATCATTTTTCATATTTACTGTCATCTCTTTTTGGCAAGAACCTTTAAGTTCTACTCTCAGCAAATTTTAATTATATAGTGTTGCCAACTTTAGTAACCATGTTATGTATTTGATCCTCAGAATGTACTCATATTAAAACTGAAAAAAGTTTATCAACTTTTACTGATCTCCTCCAATAGTTCCCCAACACCCAAGTACCCTGCACTAGCACACTCTCTCTTTTTTAGAGTTTAAATTTCTTTTAGGTTTCACATGTAAGTGATACCATGAAGTATTTGCCTATGTTATTTGACATGTCTCTTAGCAAAGTGCCCTGCAGTTACAACCATGATGTTGCAACTGACAGAATTTCCTTGTTGTTGTTTTTTTAAAGATTAATTTGTAGCTAAATAGCATTTCAATATACAATCACATTTTCTTCATCCAGTTATTCATCCATCGGTGACCATTTAGATTTTTTTTTCTTACTTTAGCTAGAATGAATTATGCTGCAATAAACATAGGAATAGACATGTTTTTGTTTGTTTGTTTTTGAGATAAAGTTTTTGTTTCAATTAGATCTATCCCCAGAAGTGGAACTGAAAGATTATGTGAAAGTTATGCTTTCAGTTTTTTGAAAAAATTCTCTGCTGTTTTCCACAGTGACTGCATCTAATTACATTCCTACTAACAGTGCACAGAGTTTTCCTTTGTTTTGTATTCTTATCAGTACTTACCTCTTCTTTCCTTTTTTGATGCTAGCCAGTCTAACAAATGTGAGGTGATATTTCAGTGTGGTTTGGTTTGCATTTCCCTGATAACTAGTGATATTGGATAACTGTGTGTACCTATTTTCCATTTATTTACCTTTAGGTACACTGATCTTGTTTGATATATTGTGTTTCTCTTTATTTAAAGGATCTTCCTTCCCTAACTTTTATAATATTTTTTTTGGTTGAAAAAGTTGGATAATTTATCCTGCAGCATTAGCTGATTTCAACTTTGTGAGGTTTTCTAATATGTAATTTTATCTTGGGTATTCCTTATAAACTTGCAGTTATATATAAGACCTTACTAATATTATATTAATTCCTGGGCAGAAGTGCTTTATTAACATTTTTCTGTTTATTGAATTTGAGCAAGTCAGCTGACACCTGTGCCTGATTTTCTGACATTTAATGATGTTAAGTTTGATCATTGAGGTCTGAGTTGTCTCCCTGATTCATCCTTTGTTCTCTCTCACTTTTCTCAGCTACTTTGGCTAACTAACTACTAGAGCATTGTGACTTGGCTAATTATTTCATTAGCAGTTGCAAACAGCGGTGCTTTTCTAATTCTAACACAGCTTCTGCAATGATTACCTTAAGTCCTTCATTTTAGAACTCTAACTCATCAACTACAGTTACCCTGAAATTAAGTAGTACAGGAAATGCAGTACAATGCTTGATTATGTCCATCATTTGCAGAATAACTAATTGCATGAGTTTCAAACTTTTGTAGGCATCATTCTGTTTGATACTTAATTGTCTCAGTATTTACCAGTAACTGCTTCTTCAAGTTAATACTTACATTCTTTTGGGGACATTGATAGTGAAAATTTGCATGCAATCTAGCAAACACAATGCTCCAGATCACCTTGTGTATTTCCGAACACAAATTTAGAATTGCCAGTTTCTCCAACGTAAACTCTTGTTTTTTGAGTGCAAAATCATATTAGAGATTACAATATAAAGGCTCTGTGAGCTTATTGTTAATGATTTGTCATGATTCTGGAATTTATTAGACCACAGAATTAGGAAGTAACTTTTCAAAATATAAAAAGACATGCATTTATATTTTTAATTCAGGTTTAATTAATTTCTTCTATTTTGCACTGCATTTTTGCTTACCCAAATATCTTTTATCTTAATATGAGTCATGTACTTCAATTTATGGCTAGATATTTAATCGTTCAAAATATAATAATTAAGAAAAATAGAGGTTAAAGTTTTTTTTTTTCTGTAAATACCAGTAAGTAGAGTCATATGAGATAACTTTTATCTGTGTTGTTATAGCACCAAGTTATTATGTTTATTGAGGAAATGTTTTTTTATAGCACTATGGAAACAAGTTATGGAATTTTCTCAAACTATCAAAAATGCTCTCTTATGAGATCTATACAAAGAATAAAAAAAAAACACAAACTGGCAGGGATATATAGACTCATATGTTCATTATAGCACAGTTTACAATTTCATTTGAAAGTTAACTTGTCAGTTTAAATTTACTTTTGATTCCTACTTATAACGGTAAATTGTTTTCTTTAAATATCATCATCCTGTTCAGGGCAGACTCTTCCCATGCAGTATTAAAGAGTTTATTTCAGGTATGAATTTTTCTTTATGGTTCTCTATTCTTTCTCCACATCATCCGCTAGAGATTCATAGAAATGTCTGATTCATAGCCACAGCATCCCATACAACATTACCTCCGACTAAAGAACACATCTTAAAAAAAAAAAAAAAAAA
>NW_004567104.1:55863168-55907172 GCF_000260355.1 Condylura cristata | reverse complement strand
AAAGAGTACAGTATGTTTATGTAAAATATATTTGTAGCAGGCTTTACTTTAAAATATAAATTCTTAGAAATTGTGGTTCAAGTTGTGTGTATTTTTTGTATCGCTCCTAACATATTGTGAGAGATCAATAAATATTAAACCAACACATTTTGCTTCCACGAAACCAGACATGAATTCATAAAGTGACAACCCAAGCACCAGGCAAAATATCTCATTTGGAACTAACCATATAAAGAGGCAATAGGGAACAGATTAAAGGGCACAGCTGTCTCGTTCCACAAGTTTAGTTGGAAAATAGCCCAGAGAATATGGGAATATGTGACTGTACATCTTTCCTATAGACTCATCTCTTCCGGGCTCCACAGGGTTTTATGACAGCATCTTTCCTCTTCACTGCAGATCTGTGATGCTCACACATTGACAGCAGTTAGTTCTCCTACTTATTGAACTAAAATTTTAGTGCGACACTTGTTCCCCCAATGACTAATGAAGAGTCAGAAAAACATACCACAATCAATTCAATTCCACACTGCCTTAGGTTGATTATATTTGAGATGTTAGTAGAGAAGTTAAAGGGAAAGAAAGATACACTCCAAGTTTTCTTTAAGTAATATTTTAGAGATTCTTTCACCTAGGAATGCTATATGTTAAGTCTTGAATTGTTAAGGTGTAGCATATCTTCACTGATGATACATCAGCAGGCAAAGTGTGCATTTTATAATTACTATTGTATATCCATTGTGTTTTTATAATACTACTTTATTTTACTTTTTGTACAACAGAGAATTAAAAATCGTATAATATTCTTATAATATAAAGGATTAGTATTGTTTTCCCAATACAGAGGTGGAAAATCTGATTCTCAGAAGCATTATGCAATGTGCATAGCTTATTAGCCAGCACGTATAAGAAGCCAGGCTCGGCCCTCCCTGGTGGCTCAGCGGGTTAAAGCACAGCACTAAGAAACTAAAGCTACTACAGCATGAGTTCGATCCCCGCCTGCCCAGGAGGTGACCACATGGCGTGGCAGACCTCTCCTGACCCGCCCGCTGCTCCTCTCAGCAGTGTACTTCAATGATCTGCCTGTTCTGCTCCCCAGTCTGTCTGTGGTGAAGCTTCTCACCACCCCTACACCTCTGGCCTGTACCCTAGTTCTGTATGCATAAATAAATAAATCTTTAAAAAAAAAAAAAAAAAAAAAAAGAAGCCAGGCTCAAACCTGGACATCCAAAGACACTATTATGTCACATTAAAAAAAAAAAATTCAACTTAATCACTCATTAGTGAAATGTATGCTGAGTGCCTATAATGTGTCAAGAAGAACTATTTTGTTTTAAAAATGATAGCAAAGGTTATTGTCCTCCTGGGTCTACTCATCTAATGAAATAAATATATAAATAAAAAAAGTAGTTATAAGACCTGTAAATAGAGTCAAAATAATATACAGGGTGAGGTACTGGAAGCTAAAATGGCCTTTAGGTGTAGGGAAGAATGATATAGCCAAATGAATGTGGTGCATGGCTAAATTTAACTTTCAGATAATCAGTATATTTTCTATTTGTATATTTATGTCCTGGGCAATATTTGCAACAACATTACGCTAAAAATTGTGTTTAAATTAATTTAAGATTGTACTCAACATCAGTTATTTTACTTGAAAACCCTATTTGGGAGGTGACATTTGAAGTTGACCTGCATGAAATGAAAAATCTACAAAGTATTATTTAGCATCTATTCCATTCAAACACTGCTCACATGTTTATGGATAAAAAATACATTAGGAATGTTTTGAATCTTTAAAAAGATGTTAAGTAGAAGATACTGAATATTCTATAACAAACAATACAAAAATACTT
This sequence comes from Condylura cristata, assembly GCF_000260355.1. Taxonomy (NCBI): domain Eukaryota; kingdom Metazoa; phylum Chordata; class Mammalia; order Eulipotyphla; family Talpidae; genus Condylura; species Condylura cristata. Next base: position 55,905,316 of record NW_004567104.1, on the reverse strand, counting down.
CATAAAAAAGAAACATTGATAAAGTTATACACATTTCTGTTTGGGAAACTTGTACTTACACTTAAACCAAAATGAAATGATATGCTAACTGTTGCCTTCCTTTTTAAGGGGTACTTCATCAGTCAATTCTCATTCTTCCTGGTCCTAAAAACTGATTCTGTTAAAAACCTAGGTTAAAAGAAGAAAAAGAAAAAATCAGTTTTTATTGTATTTCCTACTCTGTAAACATTCAAGTGAAAAAAAAAGAGCTATGTTATTAGAATGTCTGATGTTAGCTTTGCCTTATAAGTTAATTACTGTTAGTGCACAATGTATTATGAGAAGTGTCTCAAAATACATCAAATATATCAATGACAATGTTCACTGTAATACACTACAATTATTTTTTATCTGAATAGCACAATACATTCTCTAAACTTTGTTGATTTAATCTTGCCAAAGCCACTGAAAAACAATCAAAACAAGATGAATTTGTCCTCTAAAAGTGAGTCCATAACATTGCACTTTATCCATCAATCTATATTTGTGCCTTCCCTAGAGGCAAGAATAGCTCATCTTCGTGATCCTGATGCATATTTATGCTTCATTGTTTTGTACCCAATTAAAATGTGTTATAGATTTCACAGGGAGGTGATTTGTTTTATGCTTATATTTGTGAGAAAAAAAAAAAGCTTTAATCTTACCATAATATTTAATTGGATGTAGTTCCTCAGATAAAGTAGACTTAAAGGAGGAGTTTGAAAGGATTAGTGAGATTTTAAAGAGAATGAAATGGTATGTTAGGTCATATGGAGGAAAATATTGTGAAAATTTAGAAACAATATACATGAAATCACAAAAATGGATTTTATACGTGGAGCACTTTGAATATACCATATATCTTCAGCTGTCTTCAACAAGTATTACCCATTGAAATTTTTAACATTATAATAAAAAAGTATAATTAATGATTGTGTTAGGCAAACAAAGGAAATCAATGTGGACCACACTGAGTATGGTGCACAGTTTAGTTTATTCTTTATGTATTCTCTGACTCAAGTAAAGTAAACTGTATACTAACCTGAAGCTGTCAGGTCAATATGTCTTTTTTTTTTTTTGAAAAATATTGATAATTACTTTATAAATATGAAGGTAAAGAAAAAATTATGAAAAGTTATTACATAGACTTTGAAGATACATTTGCCTCCCTGAAATCATAATTTCTCCTTAAGTACCAAAGGTGATTTAAACAATGAACTGACTGCAGGTCTCTCAGTCTAGACACTCAAAGTTTTTCAGTTATCAACCACACAAAAAAGTACTAAAATTTCAGTGGCTTGAAGTAAACATTTGTCTAGAAATAAATTAGTAAAGCAAGGATCAGGCAGCACTCTCCCATATTATACTTATTTTTATACAGTATTATATTTATCAAGTTTAATGAACCCTCAAATATATCCTCAAATATGGCATTTTGTTTATTAATTTAAAAAATTATATATTTTTTTAGCATGTATGTTTTTCTATATATATTTATAAGTACAAAATTCTAAAGTCTTTAAGGAAATAAAAAGCATTGATGAAAGTTATATTGCTGTTTCTCTGTGATAGGCAAGATCCTATTTGGATAGTTTGTGACTTTAAGTGCACAAATCTCAGATCATGTGTTTTAGATTTCTTTCTTTGTGTGCATTATACTGAATTAAGTGCTTTAAATTTGCAGCACACTGAATAAACACAGATAGGTGCTGTTGATTTGCACATGCATATGTACATGTGAATGCATGTGTATATATATTGGGTATATATTGGGTATACTATATTCCTCATGCTACATTGTTCCTGTCATCCTAGAAAGGACTTTCAATAATGGCCATAGGTATCTATTACAATGTCTTTACTCACTGGACTTGTTAAAAGGGCTTAACATCTTCTGTCTTTTTGATTCTCAGTACTAGAGATATTGATTAGTTTCTCTTGATTATAGTGATAATCAAGATAAAATCTTGTACACATGAGGGTACTGGGAAATATTTGGTATTTATCTACCATATCCATAAGCACTATTCTACCTTTCATATTGACCAAAAGAAATACTATCATAGTCCTTTTATCATGTGGTACTTGATATTCCAAGGTACAATTTTATTATTTATATGTAATATTTTATGTCTACTACAAATGTGCAAATTAAAATTTATTACAATTGCATTTAGTGTTAGAAAAAATTAGAAATTAAAGTGACTAAATCTAGGAAGGTGTGCTAACTTGTTTCCTAAATGATGTTAGCCCTAAATGATATGCTTCTGGTTTAACTATGATGTCTAGAGCTTAATTAAGTTCATATTTCAGAGTTTACAAATTAATATTTAATTATTCTATTAATTGTAATATAATAGTATAATATAATGTAGCTCATTTTTTCTTTAGTAAAGGAAAAATATTTTAGCATCTAAATGTCTTATGTACAAGGTATAAAAACAAGACTTCCATGTTTTATCTTCATAGAAAAGTTTGTTTCTCCTCTAAAAACTTGAGTTAATAATATTAGGTTTTATTAATAATGATAAATATTTTAGATAAGGTATATAGCTCTCTTTAAAAATTTAAAAGTGATTTGAAAGTCCATCAAGGAGACAAATTACCTGACTTCAAACTCGGGTTCTATATTCCTTAGCATGGCAAGTTTGAAAGAGATCCCTAATTTGAAGCTTCACATTCAGTTCCTATTCCTCTAATATATATGCCCCTTCATTGATATTTTGAGTATAACATGATATAATAGTTGGAGAGTACTTAAAATGACATAGGTTTGGAATAATTCTTAGTTGTCATGATAGTCACTGATATTGTTGAAATTACCATTTTTAGAAAGCCTGAGGTGAGAATTTTCCTTACATCAAGACAAAATTTTATATTTTATAAATTTCTCATTCTTTTTCAATTATGTTATATCTGCTAATTGTTTCCTTTCATAAATATAGTCAAGATAACTAGGAGCACAGCATATTTTAAGGTTCTGGAATTTTTCAGAATTTTAAATGTCTATGGATTAAGGGTTAATTTGACCATATAATTTATTGCCCTGACTAATAATGACAAAAAATATCATTACCTACTTAGAGAAAGCCATATCATTATATTTCATGTATGTTAATATATATGCTAATAAACATGTTAATATATATGTGCTAATATGCATGTGTGTTTAAAAGATGAAGCATTAGTTGGAACATTTTTAAAACTCACCCTCACAGTAGCCAGCATGCTACCTTCAAACATAATGCAAGAACTGATAGGATGTTTAAGGAACTTTTATAACACTATCTTGTATTACCGATGAAGAAATTGCTAGTGAAATATAAATAAACTTATAGCAATTAACATTAATGATGGAGACAGGATTTCAATCACTGATATTCTTAAGCTATTTCATGATATGTCCAAAGGTTGACTGACAGGGGTTAAAATGCAAACCAAAAAGATGAAAACGGGACTCCAAGTTTCATGCGTAGTCATTGTTATGAAGAGAGGGTACAGAGAAGTTATAGAGGTTATAATATACCAAAAAAAAAAGTGTTTTTCAGTTTTTGGGAAACCACAAATTATAGAGTAGTTTAAAAATAGTGAATAAAGTAAATCAATTTATTTTATTCTTGAACAGGCAGCTTAAGAGCCACTATGGATTGCAACCAGTGGCCTTAAGAAGTAATGCCTAATCTATACAAAACTTTTCAATCATATGGTTGTGTGTTTAATGATTGAATTTTTAATCTTAATGTTATGTTTTACATAAAGATTTTTGGTGCATGAAAACATTTATATATTAAACACATGTTTATAATTTGATTTATTAAAAGGTAGATCACTAGTTACCTAGATGAAATAGTCCCACCCTGCAGCTTTCAAATCATCAAATAGAATGTTATGAAGGTAATGTTTAGTTTTAGGGAAATTTCTAATTCTTCTAAAGTGGTCCCGCTCTAGATCCACAAATGTGAGGAGACAAAAGGATAGGCTCTTATATAAACAGAGTATTTGAGCATCCAATCTCATATATATAACACAGGAGACATCATCTCTTGACATAATTAAGCAACATTTCAACTTGGAGATTTTATTATTCTTTGTATACAGCCAGTACTCACAGGACTTTAAAATATAGACATAAAAATGAAAAATTATAAAGCATTCATTTAAATATGAAATAATTAATGAATCATTTACAGAAAGATATCAGAAGCAAGCCTATTTTCTAATTTTCTTACTAGAAATATGCACACTTGGTTTCATGCCCCTAGATGATTGATAAATATATATCCCCTTTTTGAATAATGATAGAGAAAGGATCATTTCACATGATGAAAACAGCCACTTTTTTTTTTTTTTTGTCTTTTCACTTCCTGATGCTCATTGTTCTGGAAAAATTTTCCCTGAGTACATAAAATTCGTGACAACTTTAAAAGGTAAACTACTTTAAAGTATTATATTAGATTATCTGACTATGTCTGTGATAATGCATTAAGAAAAATAGACAAACGAAAACACGGTTGAACAAAGTAAGAGTGGAGGATTTAGGAATTCAATATGGATTTTCTTCCTTCTCCTGTAGCCAAATTAGAGAGAGATGTGCAATGATGCTTTGTAAAAAACGATTCACTGGGAGTTATTTATTCTCACCACTCATGGAGCTACACAATTGTCTTGCTTTCATTGGGAGTTGTCGCTCTAAAGGTAGCTGGGTAAGCACAAAGAAACAGTGAACAGGGTGAAAACAGTAATTTCTTTAATGAGGTCCAGGGGAAAATACATCTTTGCAAATAGAGATTCAAGAATTTTAGAATATTGTGTCTACCTTCTCTAGTTAATCAGAGAATTACAAATTTTAGGAGATTTAGTAAAATATTTTTAATCCAAAAAGTGTTGATTTTTTCTAATTTTTATTTAACAAAGCTAAACAGTATCATAAATTAGCCATATCAATACACACAGACAAACTTCACAAATTCATATAGGCTTTTTCCCTCTTTGAGTAAATCACTTTGGTAGCTACATTTCTACAATGCTAGTAACTTTCTTAAACAATTTTTCAGTTTATTAATCTTTGTAGTTTATTTTTTAACAGGAACTTAGCAAATGTTTAGTTACTATCATCTCTGCATATTTAAAAGATAACTTTTACTTTATATTTCTAAACAAATTTATAACCTTATTCCAAATAAAATACACTGTCTACAAAGTTGTGAAAATGACTTACATGTGTCAATCAATCTTTTCCTCTTAATTGAAAATCTTTAGTGGCATTACTGCAGTAATAAAAAACACAAAAGAAAAATTATTATTTAGTAGTACAGTTTTATTTTTTCCTATGTTACATTTTAACCTATGTGTTGCTATATTCTTATTTATGTTCCATATAATTTGAAAAAGATTAAACTTATTTAGGATATGACAATGCTAAATCATGTATTACATAAAATTTTCTACTGATTTTTAACTTTGAAATATGTACAGATTTTTCTATTAAGAAAAGGAGAGGGAGAAAGATGTATAGGTTGTCACAGCTTAATTAATAACACTGAAAAATGAAAATAATCAAAATATCCAGAAATAGAGGATTGATAATTATGCAGTCATAACACATACATACTGCAAGAAATTGTTATAATAATTATAAAAATGAGGATATGAACTAAATGTGCAATATAAGTACACTAATTATGCAAAAGTAGAGAGCCAATAATAGCTATTTCTATACTGGCAGAGGGAGGAAATTTTGGTGACTTCAGTTTTTATTTTTTATTTGATTATTAAAGATTTATGCATACAGAACCAGGGTACAGGCCAGATGTGCAGGGGCGGTGAGAGGCTTCACAGAGACAGAGTGGGGTGGAGAACAGGCAGATCAATGAAGTACGCTGCTGAGGGGAGCAGTGGGCGGGTCAGGAGAGGTCTGCCATGCCATGTGAGTCACCTCCAGGGCAGGTGGGGATTGAACTTATGTTGAAGTGGCTTTAGCTTCTTAGTGCTGTGCTTTAACCCACTGTACCACCAGGGAGGACCCAACCTCAGTTTTTTAATTTATAAACTTGGTATGATATATTATTAAAAACAAACATGCCCCTTCTATTGCTAGGGGGAGGAGACTATAGCTGTAGTTCCCTAAAATTTTAAAAGGAGATAAACAAGCCAGGTCAAGATACTGATTCCCTGAGTTCAAAATCTTGTTCTTGCAAACAATTTGTGTTTTTGTGTCATGTACTATTTGAAAAAATGTAATTTGGAAGACAGATTTTTACTGTCAAAGCCTCCAGAAATATTGTAGAGATTTAAGACAAACTTTGACCCCTTTAGTCCAACTCTGTCCAACCTCTTCCTTCCAAACCTATCATTTTGGTTTCTTACACAGATGGCCCATTGTTCAATACATCTCTCTGACAAAACTATATTAAATTTATTTAAAATTAAAAATATTTAAAGCATACAAGTTATTTAAAATTCCATCTATATTAAACCTATTTGCAGAAAAGTCAGTATTTTTGTATGCATTAAGTATTCCTCACTAAGTAGCAATGAATGCTATGTTTAAACATCTGGGATGTATTAGTTCAGTTAATGAGAAGCTTCTGGCCCCCAAAATCACTTATTGGATTTGGGCAATTTCTTTTTGTCCCTGAGCTTGTGCCCTACCTAATTTCTTGCATGCTATTAAAATTAATTTCTAGAAACTAAGGGAAGCAAAGTGATGACATTTCTGCCATATGGGTCTTTTCAAATAAAACTATCCTGAATAAAACATGCATATTTTTTTATTCCAAAGTGTTTTCACCCAAGTGTTCAAGAAACTCCCTTAAGGCCCCCTTAGAGGTTTCATATTGGAAAGTTCTGTCTTCTATCACTGAGCTGACTGAAATCACCAACCATTATCTCAAAGGTTGCCCTTCGGTCCTGCGTGTCCGGCAGAGAACGGCTTGACCCTGGCTAGCCAGTCCAATAAACTCTACTTTGCGAATTGCATTCTTGTGTGATGCTCTGTCTTTCGTGGTAATCGAGTTCTCGGACCCTAACACTATTTATAATTATATCCTTTTATAATAAATAATATGTTGTTTATTTGAGTTATGTGGGCTGCTCTACCAAGTTACTCAAAAAGGAGGTTGTTAGAGCTTCCAAATTTATAGTGATCTGAAGCAAAGGTAATGACCCAGACTTAGAGTTGGCTTCTACACTACAGGTGCTTAGGTGATCTTATCTTACAGACTTTGTGGTTACATCCCTGTAGATTATGTCAGGATTGTGTTGAGTTGTAGAATGCTAAGCTGATGTCGGAGAATAATTTGGTGTGATGAAAGAACTCACATATTAGAAAAAATTGCTTCCAGAATATTATTTTTTGTACTTTCTAAACTTTATAAGTACCGCTGCATTGTCTTTGGCTTCGCGAGATAGCTGTTAAGACTCATTTAAGCTGTCAAGGCTTATTTCTCTGTAAGGAGTGTCTTTTTTTTTTCTTGAACTGTCTTTGTATCCTGCCTTTATTTTGTTTTTCATTCCTAATATGATATGTTTGGATACTGTTTGTTTGTTTTTGGCACTTTTATACTCACAGTATGGATTTGTGATTTTATACTTGTCATTAATTTGGGGACATTTTCAGATATTGTCTTTCTGGTATTTCTTCTTATTCTGTTCTCTTTATCAATTTTCAACTCCTAAAATTGGATATAACTCATTTTGATGTCTTTCCAGTGCTATCTTATTTTTATTTTTCCAGTTTAGTAATTTCTAATGAACTATGAATTCACTCATTCTTTCCACACTTGTGTTGATGATACAAATGAACACTTCAAAGAAATTCTTTGTCTCCTGTTTAATTTTCTTCTAGAAACATTTTAGATGCTAGTCTTCATCTCTTTGCTGATAATGTGCATATTTATCTTATGTATGTTTCTATCATTGAGGAAGATTGTGTCAATCCACTCAGCAGTTAGAATGGACTGGAGGTCTTGTATTTCTATGCCTATGTTCAGTGTCCTACTACATCAAACACCTCTCCCTTTAGATACCTTATAGGATAATTTATATTTGACCAGAGAGTTTTAGTCAGTGTTCCTATCCACTCTAAAATTTCAGCCTTTCTTGGGCACTTGTGCCATAAAGGGTCTATTCTTCAGAGACTTCCTCCTCTCCCACTTCAATACTTTTGATGTTCTCTTTTGAGTTTGGGTTTCTTGCGTTCACTCTGGGAAAGGTTTCACCAGAGCTCCCCTTTCAGTGGCACATGGCGAGATTCTTCATGAGACAGAGACTCAGTTGTATTTGAAGAGTAAGGAGAGGAAAAAACACTTGCATAGGTGCAAGTGGGCAGGAAGAGCTGCCCCAAAGGGAAGGCTTGCAGAGGGAGAGGCCTTCATGGTTGCAGGCAGACGGCCTAAGGAGAGAGCAGCCTCCACTGGGAGGGATCAATGCAGAGAAGTCCCAGCATGGTCACAGGCAGGCCAGGAGGCTGCTGCACACAGAGGGAGAAAGTGGGTGGAAAGAAACACCTGCATTGTCACGGGTGGGCAGAGGAAGAGCTGCCCCATGCTGTGGAGAGACTGCCCTGATATAGGCAGTTTCTTCTTGGGAGGGGCTCACTCCTTGTGAGCCTAGGTAGAATTTGAGAGGACTGGAGATTTCCTGATGAGCTTCATCTCCATGTCCTTATCTTTTACCTTTTGTGTCTGAGCTTCAGGCACAGCCCCCAACAGTCTGTTATCTGCTAGGAACTCTTGGAGGCATCCAGGCATCCTGGGCATCCTGGACATTGGGCTTTGGTGCCTGAGGACCTTGATGCTATGGCTGTGTCAGTTGCTGCACTAGCCCCTTCTATCTGTCCCCTTTGTGCGACTCAGTCTTGTGATGCTTCCCCTGTATTCCTCCCTCCATCACTTTTACTGTTGCTTACTCCATGCTTTGCTTAGCAGTAAGACAGGATGATTATCTGATTTCATGGTTCATCTAAGCCTTAAGCAAGACAATTTTGCCGTAGTTTCAGGATGTGTTTTTGTGAGTAATCCTGGTTTTTCTTCTTATGGCAATCAAAATCTGCCTTTTAAATTTGAGGAATTTCTTCAGAGGAGTTTCCATATCCTTTCACAACTCTGAAATATTTCTAATGATATTTACACATACAATAGGTAGTAAATGACCACCCAAAATGTGCCTGCTATGGACTTTAATGATGTTTATCCCAAATTCATATGTTGATGAACAAACCCAGTCCCCACTGTGACCTTATCTAGAGATACAGTATTTAGGAGATAATTAAGTTATCTAAGGCCCTAAGGGTGGGCCTAGTGTAGCAGTGCTTTAGAAAGGAAGAGAGAGATCTCTCTTTAGTCACCATTTGAAGAGACAGCAGGTAGGTGACTCTGGTAGACAGGTGGAGTTATTGCCAGAACTAGATTACATTGCTACTCTGGTCTCAGACTTTAAGCCTCTGGAATTGAGAGAAAACAAGTTTCTGTTTAAGTATTTAAGTTTCTATTTAAATATTTTGTTACAATAGTCTAAGCTTAAAAGACTCCACCTAGCTCTTTGAATACCTTACTTTGAATGTCAAAAGTTTCTTCACAGAGGTGATGGAGGGGATTATCCTGCATTATTCAGATGGGCCCAATTAACTCCCAAATGGAAAGATTGTTTTCACCAAAGCAATGGTCAAGGACAGGAGACCAGAGAGAGATTCAAATTACTGAAGGAGAAATGCGAAAGCCAAGAAAGCAGGAGGCTTCTGGAAGTCAGAAAATGGATCATCTCCCAGAGCCTTCAAGAAAAATAGTTCTATTTATTCTTTGACTTCCTTTAGTGAGACTAGTATAGGATTTCTTGCTGACAGACCTATAAGAAAATAAACATACATTGCTAAAGACATTAAAACCACAGCAATTACTTACAGGAACAATAGAAAAATAACCCACTGTGCAACTCTGGACCAATTATTGTTTCCTGCCTGTTTCCTGTTCCAAATATAGACCACTTTGTTTGTTTTTGAATTACTCTTCCCAGATAATAGTAGGTCTTCAAGTAAATGCACTGGGACAATTCCTTGTTCCTTAGGAATTTTGCTCTTAAGGAGTAAAGGGTGGAGGTGAAGTTTTGAGCCTTTACTGCTTTAGAAGTATCTGTCCCTCTTGAAAAAAGAGCCACAAAGCAAGACCATTTTCCTTCACTTTCCCAAATCTTTTCTTGAGTCCTCAGCAAAGAAGAAACTATATGTGAGAAAAAAATTCCCTTCCTATCGGTGATGTCAGGGTTTCTCTTTTCTCATGCTTATCCAATTATATAATTATAATTTAGTTATAGATTTTATCTGAATTATTCTTACTGCCTTGCTTAGGGCAATACAATCCTGTTCCTCCCATACTTATTTCCATAAGCAAGTCAGTGCTTATGTTCTATATATTCTAGAAAAGAATAGTCTTCCTTGAATTGATCCTACATGATTAATAATAATAATAATAAAAAGCTAATATTATGATTTTGTAACTTACCTACCTTAATCTTATAATAAGATTATACCAATAAGAAGAATATAACAATACTACCTCCACTTTTCTGTATCCTAAGCCCCATTCTGCTTTTAATTCAGGCCTTCTATTTTTTTTTTAACATAAAAGTAAGGGTCTATTACTAAATGTATGACCAAAATTTCATTACTTCAGATAAAGGCATTTATTATATATCTCAGCATTAAAACCTATGCTTATAAGATCTGTTAAAAATAACCCTCATCTGGGCCTGTTATAGGGCACCTCAATTCAGAGACACCCCTGAAGCCCCAAAACCTGCCTGCTCTAAGTGGGTTCTGCCATCCGCCGCAACAAGACAAAACATATAAAGCTTTAGTGAAAAGTGACTTTAATACAATGAATATACAATATGAAACACAAAGAATGTAACTTCTAAATCAAACACCTGAAGTTACCCATCCCCTCGTGGGCAAAAGTCAATCCAAAAGGGATTGGCCCAAAGCAAGGCCTGAAAGCCTGCCACAAGACTAAAGCACCTTCTGGCCGGGACCCATGGAAAAGGGTCGGAAATGGCCAGACAAATCTGAGAGGAAAAGAGCAAAATCAAAATCAATATAAACATTGCCATAGTCACCTCCCTACAGATATCTCACCCACATCTGCCTTAACCAGTCCAGGGTCAGGAAACAAGCCCAGTTTCTTCATCACATGTTTGCTACTCCATGTGGCTTCCTTAGGTCTCCTTCTCCATCTGCTTCCTTCTCTCTTCTTCTCTCTCCTTTTTCTCTGCTCAGTTCCACCCTCCTTCTGGGTGGGGCAGGGAACCTGGAACTTCCCTTCTCCTAGGGACCACCCAGTTACAGGCCCTCCCTGGAGGTGCAAAGGGTTAGGATACAGGACTGCAAGCTAACCCCAGCCGCTTCAGTGTGAGTTTGATTCCCAGCTCTAGAGGTGATCCACATGGCTGGGCAGACCTCTCCTGACCCGCCCGCTACTCCCCTCAGCAGTGTACTTCCACGATCTGCCTGTTCTGCTCTCCACTCTGTCTCTCACCGTCCCTAAGCCTCTGGCCTGTACCCCAGTTCTGTACGTACAAATAAAATAAAATCTTTTAAAAAAAATATGATTCATCTATTTTACTCTTTTCAGGACTTTCTTATTTTTTACATATGCCATGAAATATGATCAATAATAGAAGTAATATGCTAAGGACACATTAGCAAAAGAAGACAAATTAAATGCCATTTACATTCAATATTATGCAGATATTCATTTAATAACATATATTGTTAGGGTCTGAGAACTCAATTACCGTGAAAGATAGAGCATCACTCAAGAATGCAATTCGCAAAGTAGAGTTTATTGGGTTGGCTAGCCAGGGTCAAGCCGTTCCCTGCCGGACAGCAGGATTCAGGCAAGACCCGACCAAAGGAAAGTCAGGGAATATATTGGCCTTGTTGGCTGTTATATACACGTCAGAGCCCACGCAGATTCAACTTAGCAAATGGATTCAAAGATTAACAGACGTCACAGCCTGGATCACAGTTCAACCACCCAATGACAGGTTTCCAGGAATAGATGTCTCATTTCCTGGTGCCTCAGATCCAATCAGCCTGGGCCACCCCATCCCCATTATCCAATCAATTTTAAATGTACATTGTCCCTCTTCAACCTATCCTGCATTCCGTGGGGTGGGGCGTGGGGTGGGTGCTTGCCTGGGCTAGTCTAGTTTTGCTCAGGCCTGCGTTACTTCCTCCATTCCTTCAATATAAAAATTAAAGTGTAAAATAATTTTCAGAATATTCTAATATAATCTTAAGTTAGAAGAAAAAATATGTGAACCTAGATTTTCTTCAAATACATTTTCTAGAGGAAACAGGCACATAACAATAACAATAACAATGCTTGTAATATGCTTTAATAACAGTGGGCAAAACCTTAAGCAACATAAATATGTTAGAAATATGATTTACTCATAAAAATGTTAATTATAAAATGAACTATATACTTTGAATAATATGGATGAATCTCAAATATAATGTGAGTGAATTACAACTTTCAGGAAACTAAAATTTATGGTAAATGGTACAAGACAAATAGTTTGGGGCATTCTTTTGAGATTTTTACATAAGTAGTGGGTATGTATTATGTGTGTGATATTTTATCAAAGTAAATGGTTCATAAGCGAAATTTATAATAGTGATAGTCTATAACGGTAAGAGGAGAGAGGAAACAAATAATTGGGATACTTACATTATACTTATCATTTACTTATTTCTTTAAAGATACATTTATTTATGCACACAAGAACTTGGGTGCAGGCCAGAGGTGCAAGGAGTAAAAGGATTCCCCAAAGACAGAGTGGGAAACAGAACAGGTAGACTGACAGAAACACACTGGTGAGTGGAGCAGCAGAAGAGACAGGAGAGGTGCTGTGCCATGTGGGCCAGAACCCTGGCTGGGATTGAATTTACACTTTAGTGGCTGTGGATGGCTTCACAGTGCTGTGCTTTAACAAACCCTTGCATCACCAGCAAGGATCCTCATTTATTTATTCTTTGTTTTAAATTGATGTAAAGAAAGCACTTGTTAATATTAGGTAAAATTGCATTGCTATTTATTTTGCTCTGTGATTTCTTCTGAATCTATATTTTATTTCCAAGTTAGAATATTACATTTGATTAAATGTGTAACTAATTTTGATACATATCTACTTTATGGCCTACTTATGCTCTGTCAGCCCTTTCCTATGCAATAGTATTTTATCTTTTAAAATCTGTGCCCTCACATTACAGAAGTTTATTTTTCTTATGCACATTTCACTAACTATAAAAGCAATATAGTTTTATTATTTATTTTTTTCTTTAGCAATATAAGGTCCTTAAAAAGCTATTAATGTGGCCCTCCCTGGTGGCGCAGCGGGTTAAAGCACAGCACCGAGAATCTAAAGCCGCTTCCGCATGAGTTCGATTCCCGCCTGCCCCGGAGGTGACCACATGGTGTGGCAGACCTCTCCTGGCCCACCCGCTGCTCCCCTCAGCAGTGTGCTTCGTCGATCTGCCTGTTCTGTTCCCCACTCTGTCTCTGGTGAAGCCTCTCACCGCCCGAGCCTCTGGCCTGTACCCCAGTTCTGTATGCACAAATAAATAAATCTTTAAAAAAAAAAAAAAAAAGCTATTAATGCATGTCAATTGTTTGAGCATATTGGTAATTCCTTTATCTAAACCACCTGGATATTTTATTGAATAAAGAGAAATAAAGAGTGTTTCCATGTTGGATACTACATATTCCAACTTGTATTAGGGTGAGCTCCTGACAATCATTTTTGCAGTTTAGCTTGAAGGCTATTACCAGAGCGTGTGTATTAACTAGTAACAAGTAAAGATCCAAGGATATTCAGTCCAGAGTCTGAATCAGCACTGTCATTAACAACCTCATTGTAACAGGGCACAGAATTACATATCGATCTCTGGTTAGCTTGCAGAAATCCTAGTTGCCTTTGGAGTGAGCAACTCAAACAATGTGGAACTCAGATTATTTTAACATTCTGAGATTTTAAGAGTGAACTTGAATGTGTTAAGTATATAGTTCTCTGTCTCTTTATAAAAGAAGCTTAGGAGTAGGTCAGAACAATCTGAGCACCAAGAATGAATCACAACTTATTATCAAATGTCAACACATCTCCCTGCCCCAAGCAGATTTAGGAGATAGGAAGATTAAAACCAGTTAATAATTAAAAACACACACAATTAGAAACAAAAGGCAAAAGTCTACATGAATGTTACTAAAAGCGTTAAAGTAATCAACTACTGAAACTTCTAAAATTCAATTTGATTGATCACTTTGCTCTTGTCTGTTACCTAAATGTTATAAAGGAAAATGAACAGTAGTGGCAACCATGACCATTTATTAAATAGGTACGATGTTCAATTATTTTTTCACTACACTAAATAATAAAAATCATTATTATAGAAATATATTGCTTTTTTAATTTAGAAAGCTGGAATTTCTTTAATTGATTGGAATTTCTTTAATTGACTGTTATACTTGGAATTTCTTTAATTGACTGCTAGTATTAGCTGAATCTAACTTTATACTTGGAATTTCTTTAATTGACTGTTAGTATTATCTGAATTTAACTTTATCTTCTAGATTCTTTTTGATTTCTGTATCCATTTAAGAAAAACACTCATTTTTATATGACATACATTTCCCAAGTCAGTATTACTTTTGCTGCACAGTTTACTACACATAAAAATATTATACATTCACATTGCTCTCATTTGTACGTATGTCCACTCACACATACTTAGAGATATGATGTAGGTAAGTCGCAGTTCATGTTTTACTTTAATTGCCCTTATATAAATTCATTAAATAATCTTTAACAGCTCTTATAAATTTATTTTAATTATCACAGCAATTAGGTTCAGATATGCTTCTTAGTTTATTTGTTTTCCATTTTACTTGGGTTTGGTCTTTTAGTTAATATAATTTATGACTGGAACATTCATTAATTGTAATTGTTTTTTAAATGTTTTCCATAAAATAAGAATTGTCTGCTTATTCGTCGATTTATTTTAAAGTTCAAAGTATATTTTGAACTCAACAAATATATATAATAGATGTGTCACTCAAGTTTTTTCAAAATTATTTAAAAAATAATATTTGTTATATAAACTATGCTTATGCATAGAATATAAAATCATACAATTATCATTATTATTTTATTCAACATTTATCTTAAGCTAAACATATTACATGTTGTTTTCTAGGAAGATTTTACTGTGACACTTTGGGATTAAAGATTTATTCTAAAATGGATTTTTAGCTGACCAATATATAACAAGGTCATTAAAAGAAAAATAAGAATGGGGACAACATTTTCCTTTCTCTGGTCCTTAAGGACAGCTTGTCCTGCATGATTTCCTCAAGATAATGGCAAGTGGTTCATCAGTGACATCTGACATTTCCTTAATTACCCCCAGGGCACATGACACTAGGCTGTTCTGATTTGAATTCCTTCAACTTTTCTAGGAGATATTTTCTCATTTCAGCCTGGTTCTCATTCCATGCTCCAGGTAACAGGTTTCTGCCAACATTAAAAGTTTTATTACTAAGCTTTTATCAGTGTTTCTCCTTACCTGTCAAAGTAAGGTAATTTCTTCTGATTCTTCTATTTTGCCAAATATATGCACATACATTTTTGGGGGAAGGGTGGATAATTATGGATTGTGTTAGGGGCAACTACTCTCTGTCTCTGACCTTCTACATTTAAATCTACATCAGTGTACAATTAAACATGTCAGCATTTTCACCTGACCTTGAATTCTTCACTTTTTTAACAAATGATCAATTATCGTTTCTAGGTATATTTTCACATTCCCTTTTGTGATACAATGGAATTTTTCATCAAAATGAATTTCCATTAAATAAAAATGCAAACTACCTTTTTATTATATTTGAGATAGCTTTTTGCTTGGGCAAGGATAGTGGCAGTGTTTTATCAGAAAGAATCCTTTAGTGGGAACAAAATCTTTGGATTTGGAAACCAGATAATAAGGGTTAAATCATATCTCTCTGTGACCCTGGGGCAAATCACCATCCTTTGATTCTGTTTCAGTATATAAGAACATGCCCAATCTACTTCATAAAGGACAGTGCACTTGAAAACACTTTGTAGATGATGATGGTACAGGCAAAAGCAGTTGTCAGAAATGCATTCTGTAACTACAAATAAGAAAGTGACACTCTCTGAAGAAATGTAAAAAGCAGTTGAGGTCTTTTCTTCCAAACTTAAGCATTTTCCTGGTCCAGCCTTTATAGTTCTTCCAAAAATTGTATTGTCTACTCCATTTAGTCAAATGTTACAGGATATAAGAATCTGCGTTTATAGTAGCTTTCTACTGTGCAAATGGATAATCCCTGTGTCATTCCCTCGGGAGCAGGAGGCTATCAAAAGCTCTTCCCACACATCTTTCTCCAGCTGAGCTGATACACATACATTTCAGTTCAATGTCAAGCTCCTATTGAACTCTGTGTCAGCCAAACAGCTCCTCAATTTTTCTTATAACTTTCATTGCTAGTTTGTCCACTGATGCTGAGATGTTGTTGCTTGGTGAATCCTTAATTCCTACACTCAGGACTAAATTTTGGCACATAACAGACAACTGGAAAACATGAAATGTTCAAATCTTACAGGGACGCTGTCTTTCTTTAATGTTTTATACCTGTCATTCCATTTTATTAAGGCAGACATTGTAGAAAACAAAGAGAAATAAAGGGCCTCAGACTTTGCCTTAGGGTAAGGGATGAAGAAGAAAAGGGATAATATGTTTTAGACTTGATACACTAAAATTTTTAAGAAATTCATATTAATGGTTAAAGTGCCTAGAATAAAATCCCAGGGAAATATAGCCACAATTAACTTTGTGTCCCAATGGACACTATGGTCTGTCTTTTTTTCCAAGATAATTACTTGGAAGTTAGCTCTGGCTAAGTACTAAGCCTGGCCTTTGGCAATTTATTCAACTTCTTTCAAACTCTATCTTCTATATTGTATGATGTTACTAGTTATTTGCTAGACCCAAATTATGTGAAGAGCAATTGAGTTATTTTAAAAAGTATTTTTTTTCAAATGAGTAGGCTATATTATAATTGGTAAGCATATTATCTTTAGCAAAGGTAAAAATAGATCTGAAGAATAGATAGGTAGGTTGATAGAGAGAGAAAAAGAGAGGGAGAGAAAAAGAGAGAGGGAGAGAGAGAGAGGGAGAGAGAGAAAGAGAGAGAGAGAGAGTACTATGGACAAAATAATAGAAAATCAGGATACTATTTCAAAGAACATAAAATATATTTATAGATTCAAGAATAACAATAAACAGGAACAACGCCTAGAAATGCTTTTGCTGGTTTTTGTTTTTGTTTGTTTTTCAGTTTAATTGTTATGAAATATTTAGTAACATTAGGGTTAATAGAAAAAGAAGTCAGATGGGTTACATAGAGATTTTGTAGAAGGTGTGGGGGTATATAGAACCTAGGGTTATAGGGTGTTGGAGAAAGAAACTCACAGATAAGTGGAGTAGGATTCATGTATATATGGATGCAAAATGAGAAGGTCTGTGGCTAGAGTGAGAAGGATATTAAAGCGATATGAACAAAGATTTAATATTTGAAATAACTTTGGATAGTTAAGATCAAATCCATTGGGGTTTTGAAAGTGAAGACATACTAAATTCCCTAACTTTCTTCATATTAGAGCGATATGAACAAAGATTTAATATTTGAAATAACTTTGGATAGTTAAGATCAAATCCATTGGGGTTTTGAAAGTGAAGACATACTAAATTTGGTGGGATGAGGAATATAAACTAAATGAAAGAATGAAAGATTTTTTTGTTTTTCTTCCTCAGATCTGTCTGTCCACTTACTTTCCTCATTTGGGTTAATGACACCATTAAACTTGAAATTTCTCAAAGATCAAACCTAAAAATAGCCTAGATTGTCCTGGCATCCCCAATTCCAAATCTTGGCCTTTGTAACCAGCCTCCCCAACATATCAATCTATTCCTTCTTTCTACCCCCATTCCTAACACCTTAATTTGGAACTCCTAATTTACTAAATTTCTAAAATTTATTCTCCTTCTCTCTCTTCAGCCATCTCTTCCTCAATGACTCCAGGGATTTTGTCTTGAAACGTTCATCAAACTGTTTCAACCCTTGCCTAAATGCTGCTATCAGATTCCAAATAGCTTTTTCCAAAGTTCAAATTTGCTAGACTGTGAAGTATAGTCTCATAATCGGATGCCTCTTCATCTGCCCCGGAATGTTTCTGGCATCTCCCCAAATGTTTCCTTTCATTCAGTTCCGCTGCCTATGCCCTCTCATTTAGTACCTGAACATTGAAGTTTCCTTTCTTTTCCCCACTTCCCTCCACAACCTCTCTTCCTAGCTAACTGTCCTTAACTCTTCTGTGTTGGCTTCCTCCCTAACTTTCTTCAACTATTTCTTATCATCCTCTGTGTCCTCTCTTCCTCCTCTTCATAATCATAATGTCTGCATCCTTCAAGTCTTTATTCAAGACTCTTCTGCCTTTAAATACTTAAATGAAAGCTTCTGAGCAATGAAAATATGTAAAACTTTTCTATTTTTTAAGAAATATTTTAGCATTGATGAGAAGAGAGATTGAAGTTGGGAAATCTAGTTATGAATTTTGATACCTTATGTTAAGGGGATGGTGTTAAATATTCAAATGCTAACTGTGGGAACAGAGAAAATAAGAATATTTAACTCTCTCCGCCACCCCACACACACAACAATCATATAACCAAAACTGAAAATAATCTCTAAAATTGACAGAACTAGAATGAATCACCTGTTATTCTCCCTAAGTGTTCCTCTCTTCCTACATGTTCAATATGAATACAATTTAGTTAAAATTACTACCAGTAACAGTCATAAAATTGGTGAGTGTGTGTGTGTGTGTGTGTGTGTGTGTACATGCATATGTGTCATGGCAGAGTTTCTGGACTTATTTTTAAAATTTGTAAATATCATATACCTGAATTTTCAGCTTCAGCTCCATTGTTTTCATTGTCTGACTTCTTTAGTGACTAAATAGGATTCAACAACACGGAACCCTCAAAAGCCTTGGGTCTTGACTGATTTTGCAAAATTGGTCTCTACTATATATACTTCTGAAAGCAGTTGTCAAATCAAACAAGACTGTATTGGCTTCAAGCTATTGAAAGCAAAAAAGACAAACGTAAAATAAATGCTTGACCTGGCTCAGCATTGCAGAGAAGGAAAGCTACGCATGTCAGTCAGATCACTGTACAATTCTTTCTGGAACAGATAAAACATAGAGGAGGAGAAGGAAAAAATAAAAACTGAAACCTGGAAAAGGATATAAAGACCAAGGAAAGAAATAAAACCCAGTGGAAAGCAAAAGGCAGACACCACACAATTGAACGCCAGGTTCATTTTTATTTAGTAGAAAATTCAAGCATTTATTTTCCCTTCCTTTCAAGTTTGATCACCTTAAGGCCATAATGGTTCACAGAAATAACGCCCAAAAAACACAGGAGAGCAACAACAGTATCTAATGGGGAAAGGAATCAATGAAGACAAGCTGGTTTAGCTTTGAAGAATTATTAACTGCCAGAAAAGTCAAAATGCTTAGGAAACAAGGAGATGTAAGTCAAAGAGGAGAGGGTGAAAGATTTATTTTTAAATCCAGTTGACATGCCAGTTTACCCAGTCAAGAAGTAAGGCAATAGCTTAAAACATCTTGGGAACTTTTCTATGAAGTATGGTAAAACAAGAATAGAAAGGGCTTGCCAGCTCTGTAGGTATCCACACTCTTATTGAATTCCTAATTACCCAAAGGCATCTTTTTTATTATTATTTTTTTTAATCTGATGATCTTTGTTCAAGCTGCTAAAAAATCTAATATCACTTTAAAAGTCACACTGAATCTATGATGAGTAATATTGGAAAAAACACTCCTTTCCAGCGAGGAGTCCTGGGTTTGTTTTCAATGACATTCTTTATACAACCAGACAACTGGCACTTATTAGAAACAAGGCCTATGGCTATTTTCAACTTATTTACAGAGTTTGAAAAAATACATTAATCACAATATAAACCTACCAAAGCCATAACCTCATATGTGACTTATGCAAGCATTACAAGAGTTTATATACATATTTGACTCTGAAATGTGATGATATACTAAAAATAAACACAAAATATAATGTTTCCCCAGGTTTTTTTAATACCTTTCAGGAATATTGAATTCTTAGAACATTAAAATATATATAAGGTTATCATTTTGAAATACATTACATAAAATTAAGTTAATATATTTGTGATACATTAATACATAATAGTGTAGAAGGATGTTATTGACCTAGCTAGGTCATATCACTTACACTCACAAAGGCAGACAATGATTGTTTCTACAAAGGAATTCCTTTATCAAGGTTTGGCACCACCCCAGTAGAATAGCAGTTAATTTTCTAAAGAAATTCTCCTTAATGACTAGAGGAGACAGATGCTATAAGAAAGAAAGGAATTCAAGTACCTGTGGGGCAGAACATGAGAGTAAGGGATTTCTTCAGTCTTAGTCTTGTTTAGGCACTGGGCAATGTAGGAGTAGCCACAGGATCATCACTGGCTTCCTGAAATAGTTGCTGTCTTTCTTGTTATCAGTATAAATGGACTTTAGGTGGTCATGAGGCCCTGATGTTATCAGCATGCTCTGAAGGAACAAAAGAGCATAGTCAGTTACTCACCACCACAGCCCAGAGGCTGAGTAAACTGCTAGGTTGAGGTGTAAGGAAGTGCTTAAGGCATCATCTCTATTAATTGGCTCAAGGTGAATGACAGAGGAAGAAAGAGAAAGAGAGAGGAGAGAGTGTTACCTACCCATGAAGAAAAATATGCAAGAATATCCACATTGTATTTTTGTCCTCTCCGGTGTGTGTTTAAGATTTATTTATTTACACATACAAGATCTGTTGTATAAGCCAGAGGATTCACCAGAGACAGAGAGGAGAGAAGAACTGGCTGATCAACTGAATACTCTTCTGAGGGGATCAGGTGTAGCAACAAGAAAGATCAGCTGTTGCTGTTCCATATAGGTTAACTTGATGACGGAGGATCAAACTCACACCTCAGTGATTCACAGTACCTTGACAGCACCTAGACTTTAACCCCTGTATCACCAGAGAGGCCCTCTCTCCTGTGTTTCAACGGGTACTCATCATCAATTTTCGAGCAATGATGAAGGATATTCAGAGTTAGGGCACAGAGAAAATCATCCTGTATTCCTCATGGTTCTTCTAATCTTTTGATTGGCAAATTATTACACAAATATCAAACATATAGATAAAAGAAAAAAGTGAAGTAAAAGTTTAATATTGATGCAATTATCTCCTGTCTGTATTGTACAGATTCACTTATGATATGTCTTCAGAAGTAATACTAAATATCATTAAGTAAGATAAAGTAAGTTCAAGTAGGGGGTTTACAAAGAAGGATAGAGAAATTAAAGGCATGCAGATATAAATTTTGCCTTTTCTATCAAAAAGAAAGAAGGTTAAATCTCTTGCAGTAAGGGGGTGCCCTTTTAGAGACAAGTTTACAAATTAATGTATTTTTCACAAGCACCTTTCATCCCATCTTCAGAGCTCTTCCCATAAAATCAACATTTTGCTAAAAAGATAGGTATAGAAGTGGCAGTTATTTGCTTCTCAAAACTCTTAAATTCCTTTATTTTCAGTAGGGAAAATACTTAATTACTTCCCCAGTGCCTTTCTTGCACACCCACTACTCTACCACCCTTATATAAAGTCCCTACTTTTCTGAACCTGTTCTCAAGTTATCCTGTACCCTTCTCCTCCTCCTAACCTTCTAGTCCCCTCCCTTTCAACTCTTGTGATGTATTATCTGTCTTGTTATGTATCTAAACAACTGTATCATCTGGGTGACATTAATTTTCCATAGATGACTCAAAATCATGGGTATATACATGTAGAAATTTTATGTAGAAATGTATATCAACCACATTCTTCTTTTCCCACAACCTAGAATTTCATTATTTCCAATAAATTATTAAAACTCTGAAATAGTAAGCTCATTTATAATATTATGATTTATAATAAATAATGTATATTTGACTTGGTCCCCATTTCTAGCACAGAATTCCCCAAATCATTGAAATTTGCTTTTGTGAAAAAGCTACTTTTTATGTTCATAAGGTATTTTAGAAATACCTACGGATGTGGACTGGTTGCCAGTGGAAGTCAATCAAATTAATGGAATGAAAATTCCTCTTCCCTGCTTCCTACCTCAAGGTAGAGAAGAGGAACTACAGGATGAGTTCAATGACCATTGCATGGACAATGCACACTGACCTAATCAACCATTTCCATGCAGTGAAACCTCCATAAGAATTCACGAGGATCCCATTTGTGGAGCTTCTGGGTTGGTGAAAATGTGCAGATTCGGGGAGAGTAGCACAGCTGGAGAGAAAATGGACTCCGAGATCCTCCCCTAGTAGCCCACTTGAATATGGAGTGAACACAGAGGTCCTCCCCCATTACCACAGTCAGAGAGGTTGTGGACACTGAGACCCTTCCCTAATGATTTCCCATATGCATCTCTTCCCTCTGCCATATTTAACAGTATACCAGCAATATAGTGATATAATGTTTCTTTGATTTCTGTGACCTGCTATAACAAGAAAGGTGTGTTGGAAATGTAACAGGGTGGTCCCTAGGAAAAGGGGAAGTTTCAGGTTCCCTGACCCACCCAGAAGTAGGGTGGAGCTGAGGAGAGAAAAAGAGAGAAGGGAGAAGGAATCTAGAGAAGAAAAAAGCAGGATGGAGAGCCAGAAGGAGACCTGAGAAAGCCAAAAGGAGGAGCAAGCATGTGATGAAGAAACCATGCTTGTTTCCTGGCCCTGGACTGGTTAAGGCAGATGTGGGTGAGATACCTGTAGGGAGGTGACTATGGCAGTGTTTATATTGATTTTGATTGTGCTCTTTTCCTCTCAGATTTGTCTGGCCATTTCTGACCCTTTTCTCTGGGTCCCGGCCAGAAGTTGCTTTAGTCTTGTGGCAGGCTTTCAGGCCTTGCTTTGGGCCAATCCCTTTTGGGTTGACTTTTGCCCATGAGGGGATGGGTAACTTCAGGTGTTTGATTTAGACATTATATTCTTTGTGTTCCATATTGTATATTCACTGCATTATTGTATATTCACTGTTTTGTCTTGATGCGGTAAATGGCAGAAGCCACTTAGAGCAGGTAGGTTTGGGGCTTCGGGGTGCCCCTCTCTCTCTGTCCTGTAACAGAAACACAGTCTTTAGTCAGTCATTCAGTCTGAAGCACAAGTGACATCTTTGGTGGGGATTAGTACCCTAAATAGGGTTCAGAGACAGTTTTATTTAACCTTGGGAGCTATATTTCAGTAGCTGGAATATAGTATGTAGATGTTAGAATTGAGTTGAATTGTAGGATACCCAACTAATATCTAAGAATTGCTTGGTGAGGAAGGGAAAAGTCCCATATTGGAAAGGAAATGGTGTCAGAATCACATCTATTCCACTCTAACATCGACTTCTTTAACTCAGTTATCCTTTTTCACCTTTCATTCTACCTAATAATCTTCTCCAGTCCCTTGATAACACTGCTATCTTATTAAATCATTTTTCATTTTGTAAAATGTCTGCCCTATGATAACTTTATTGATTCTTAGCCTATGATTTGTATTCTTAATTCATAGACAATAAGGAAGCAATCAAACAGAAAAGCCATCAACTTTCTTCCATTCAAACTAAAACAAGAGTTTTAGTTTCCCATCTTTTTACAGTTGTGTTATAAGTCCTCAAAAAAGTAGGTCTTCTGACCTCTGACGAAATAATTCTTCAGAGAACACTGGTGTGGTTGAACCAAATATCTACTCTTGCATGAGGAAACAAATGTTTGGAAAAAGAATTTAGCCTGAAGGAGATATTTCAAGGGCGGGTCCATGAGGCAGGACAAAGAACAGCATCTTAACTTGTTTTGAGTTGGGCTACACCCAGGCATGTGATGATGGGTTATATTCCAACTGTGCATATGGGTTCTCAGCCTTCTCTCTTCAGGTAATTGTTAAATAATCATTAGTCAGGATCTAATGCTTTTGTCTAGCTTGGAGTTTCATGGTTAGTTCAGTAGACCAAATTCTTTGGACAGGCATTGCCAGCCAGTCCACTTGTTCAAACAGGACTTAGGGCAACACATCCTACTGGTTCACTTTTTTTTTTTTTTTTTAAACCTGGATTGTCTCAGTTTTAGCTTATTATCTTTTATCTTTTCTGCTACTGAGTTCTTCTGTGTGAGGAATTTGTGCTGAGACTGTGGTCAGGTCTTAGCTTTGATATCTCTATAAATCCAAATCCTGAGAAATTATAGTTAAGTGCTCTTCCTTTATCATTCCTCTTCCTTTCAATAAATCTCATTAAGTACTGCAACAGCTAATTAAATTAATGAAAACTTTACCATACTATGCAGACTATAAAATATTCACCTGGACAGATTTATATCCATGCACACACATATGCATACATATATATATATATACACACACACATAATATAAAAGTATAGTTTCTCCATGTTACCATTCAAGTAAACTAAATACAGTTTATTCTTAGTGTTACTTCAGTCTCTGAAGTATTTTGTGATGTTCTTAACCAGAAGAACATCTTTGTATTTCTTAGCAGACTTTTAAAAATACTGTTTTAGATTTACTGGAAAATAGAAAAAATAGTAGATTTCACATAAAAACACTAATTTGTCTCATTATCAATATCTTACTTTAATATGGTACTTTTATTACAATGAATGAGACCAATATTAACAGATGATTTTTAAAACTCATCATTTCAATTCTCTTCATTTTGCCTAATATCCCTTTTCTGTTTTAGAACCTAATTCAGGATACCTCATTACATTTATTTAGTTTAGTCATGTCTCTTTAGGTTCCTCTTAAGTGGACAGTTTCTCAGACTTTCTTTGTATGACCTTGACATTATGGAGAAGTACTTGTTGGTATTTTTCAGGATGTTCCATACTTGAATTTGTATGATATCTTTTCTCAGAATAGAACTAAAGTTGGGAGTTGTTGAGATGAATGTCAGAGGGGTGAATGTTGTTTCCTTTTATGCTATCAAGCTCAGGAGTATAAAATAAAAATTATTTAGATTACTAGTGTTGACCTTGATTGTTCTGCTGAGATAGTTTTTGCCAGGGTTCTCCAATATAAATTCCTTTCCCCTTTTTCCAGACAATGCTCTTTGGATGAAGTTAATTATGTTAGTCCCCACTAAAAAAATGGAGGAGATATACTCCTTCCTGAGAGAAGTAAAAAGTATATGTATGTATATGTGTATGTGTGTGCCTGTTATTTGGAATTGTTCTATAAAGGTATCGTATTCCACATTTATTAATTTGTATCTATATTTAGGTATTTATGCTATCATGTGGGTTATATTACATTACTAACTCACTGTTCAGTTTACTCAAGTTTGGACCTTTGTGAATTCTTTCAGCTGGGTCTTTGACATACTCACATTAAGGTGCAAGGCAACAGTTGATTTTTTTGTTTGTTTTTTAAGTACTGCTTTATTGTCTGGTACTATCAGATTCTACATGCTCATCAAGTATATTTCTTTTGTCAGTCCTAGGATAAGTTTTTCCATAGAGCTTAGTTCCTCTTACAGGTTTCCCTCACTTTCCAAAAGCATACTGTTTCTAATTGATATAATTAGATTTGGTAGATAGTTTTTGGGTCTGGCAAAGCTCAAAAATTTTTCCAGATAATGTTAATATTGTCCTCAGTCTCCCAAATCATGTCACATAGGAATGTTTAATTTCAGGATAGCAGATAAAATCTATACTGTAAAATGACATTGAACGACCAGAATTTGGATACTAAGTATGGTCATTGCTATTGGATGTTTTTCTTTTATGACATTTCGTTTGATAGAGACTGGAAATATATGTATGCATACAAAAGTGTGATATTCACATACTCACATATATTTCCAAATGTAAATCTTTGTATCAATATCAGATTAAACAACAATCTTGTTGATGCCTCAAGCACTAATCTGTTATCACATGGGTCTTTCAAACCTACCGCCTTATCTGTAAATTCCTTCTTCAATACTGAAAAACCTGACTCCCACAATATTTCATCTGCTAACTTGTGTCTGTAATTCGAGCATACATGTAAATCAGTATCAGAAACATCAACCATTACCTCTGTGACAAACCACTTTATCTACCAAAGTATAGTGAGTGTGTTGTTCCTGTTACCTTTGTTCTGAGGAATGTGCTCATGTTCACATGGATAAGTTAATGACAGTTTTTCCCCCTACAAAATAGGACTTTGTTGTAGAGAATATTCTGGGTATATATTCACTAGTCAGAAAGAGGCAAGTGTTTTTCTTGACTCTTCACCATGAGATACTTATGAGTTTTGTTGTTTTCTTTCTTAAGATTTTAGTTATTTATTTTTTCATAGCATTGGGGTGCATGCCAGATGTGGGGGAGATTTGAAGGGGATTTTCCAGAGCCAGAATGAGGAGCTGAACAGGCAGCAGTACTAAAATACACTGCTAAGGGGAGCAGTGGGTGAGGCAGGGAGGTCTGTGGACCCAGGTAGGTTAGTTCCTTGGCCTGGAGTAGAACTCAGGCCTCCTCAGTGGGCCTGAGTAGTAGCTCTGACACTTACTCCCTAGGCCACCAGGGAGGCCCCTGGTGAGGTTCTTAGAGATAATATTCAGAAATATGTAGAAGCTCCCCGTAGGATTGAAGGCACCATGATTTTCTCATTCTCATTCTAGACTATACTCAGCTTCCTTCAGTGTTTCCTCAAACTTTGCAGTTAAATGTTTCTGTGATTTAAGTTGTTCCAGCAGCTTCTAATACAGGTAATAAGATACATGTTGTGACTCTCTGTATTCACAGATGTTGGGTTGGCAACTTTCATTTTGAAGAAATCAAGAAAAATAGTAAACTTAGTTTATCAGTTTTCTTTCTTGTTTTAGTGACAGGAGTAATGACTTCCAAGTTTTGACTTAACATGTTGCAGTGAAAGCCAGAAGTTCTTCATTTAATTTTTAAAAAGCATATGTACTAGATGGATTCTTCCAACTAACCCAGAATACCCTTTTTTTTTTTGTCACTTGAAAAAAGCTTTCTGGAGAGTACTGCAAATTCAGTTATTGCACAGACTTATTTACCAACCATTACCATAATCCAAATCAGGATCATAATTTATTGATTTTTTCCATGTATAATAATGAAATAAAAATGTGATGATGATAACCTCAGAGGTAGACACACTAACAGATTGAGTGGAAGCTGAAAGGAATAGAGGCCACAGTCAAAAATAGCAGGGTGTTACAAATAGCAGCGCTCATGATGCTGCTCCGCCAACTTTTAGTGAAGGGACTCACAGTGTCACACATCCTTTTATAAACTGTTTAAAGAACCAAATTTCATTAAAATAAATTGACATAGCAGAACTTTTATAGGGTAGTTCCAGGGACAAATAATGTGACTTGGGTGTGAGTCCTCACTATGCATTCAATACAGAAGCAAGCAAACTGAGAAAATTTTGAAAATATTTATTGAAAAGGGATTGAGAAAAGGCAGAAACAGACAGAGAGTGAGATTAATTGGTCAACAAGTCTTACTAGTGACACCATCTAAACTGAGACTAGCGTGCAAGTTGGAAGCCAGAAAAGCCAGATCCCACAGTGTTTAGTTGTAAATCAAACATGGCTGCTTAATTCCACCCAAATTCTCACTGATCCCTTCCCTCACCCACATTCATGCTGAGAGTTGTAGCCTTTGTGCTTGAAATCTCTTCAGCACAGAGTGGGGGTGTGGTTCATGAAAACATCAGGAAGTAGAGATAAATCTGGTTGTCCTTTGTGCCTTCAGGCTTTTCTCCTAACTCGAACAACTTGACTTTCTTAAATGACTCATCAGACACCATTTCATGTAGGTGTTAGAATGGCACCACAAGGAATTATATAAAATGAGAGGTTTTTAAAATCAGAAAGGGCTGGGACAGAAGAGAAAATTTTAGGGAAATTCATCTTTCCTAAGTGAAGGCAGATGTATTACGCTGAATACTTCACTAGAGCTGACTACTTTTTTCCTTCTGGCACTTTTGGGTAGAATTGTTATCCTCAGCAATTGCATACAAACATCTTTAGTTGGAGGAGGAAAGGCTCTATCTGTAACTAGAGACTCCTCTGTAATGCTGAGATTAAGCATGCTGGGTCTGTCTGGATTGGGGCAATTTTGTTACCAGACCCAATGGCCTCAGTTTAAGCATGGTATCCAAAATTTCTCTAACACTCACTTTCTGGCAACTCGCTGTCTTTTTGGAAACTTGGATAACAACAAAGTTTAAGAATAAACATGAGACTTGTTAGTATGAAAGACTGAGTGAAAATGAAAAGGATTATCTTCATGCTTCAAACATACAAAGTTGATTTAAAAAACTGTTGCTACCAAAAAATGCCACACATGGAAATATTTAATCAATCTCCATAGGAAAAAACATCCCAATTGAAAGAAACAAGGTTAACTCTACATCCCAGCAGTGGAGGAGAGTTAAAGTCAACAGTTAGATAATTATCTAACTAGGATCTCAATATTTACAGGTGGCTGGGGTTTGAGAAAGCAGTCACATCTGCTTTGGGAGTTAGAACAGAGGTCCCTTCATAAATCAGGGAATTTGGAAAGGCTGTAAATCCTTTAATAGAGCTAGGAAACTCTATCTGGGAATATATCACAGAAGTGTACCACCTGGCTGAGCCACCAGAGGAAATTGCCTGTTGCTCAAAAACCTTGCCTACATAACTGTGCTGCTTATGATGAAGAGTTTGAATTTTCAATTCCTGAGTACTAGAAATGTTTGCCCAAGATCACAGGAATTTCCCCCCCACTGTAACTACCAGAGTAGTTGCTTTAGTTGTGTGCAGGTGTCATTTGACTACATTTGGCCCCAGCTATGTTAGATGCTTTTTGGTTTCTGCTCTGGGAACTGCCTCTATGTAGCACCTGTGAAACACATTCTTAATCATTCATAGGCTAGAAATTCAAGGAAATTACATCATAAAGGGCAACAGTTGACCAGTAGGGGAAAGGCTGATGTATAAACATCTTTTTGAGTTTATTGCAAACAAGATTTCCAGATCTCACAAATAAAAGTACCAGGCACAATTGGCATTTTAATATCAGAAAACAAGGAAATTTTATGATAAAGAAATAATACCATGCAATATATATGGGGTCTAAATGTTGATTACTTGAACTTCAAGTTTCACTGTGTGTTCTGTATTTTATCTCCAAACCTACTTGAATGCACAATTCTCACACACATAATGAATTGTTCTTTAGATTTCCTCAGTGGGGCAGAGTGCCAGTTGTTCACAGCATATTGGTAGTTTACCTTTTGATTGACTTCTTTCTTGTTTCTTTTTGTGAAGAGTCCTTTATTCCTGGTCCTACAGATCAGTTTTCAAAATAAAGCAACAGCATACAGAGCTTGTTTATTTTGAGAGAAACCAGAAACTGTAACTATAGAAAGAACAACTTTAGGATGGGATTGTGGAGCTAAATCACTCCTTGGGAAAAAGCAATTCTGAATGCATAGCTCATGGGAAGTGAATTAGTGATTATTATGAGTTGAATGTGTCCATATACCTGCTCCCAAATTCACATGTTGTAAATCTAATAAATGCCTAAAGGAAAGTCATCACGTAAGGTGAGATTTTGGGGAAGTGAATAGATCATAAGGGTGGAAACTTCATGAATTATATTAGTGGCCTAGTACAAGAGACTTCCCTTATATCATATACAGACACAACAAAAATTTTTAAGTCCAAAGAGAGTCCTTACTAGATAGGCAGGCATCCAAATGTCAGATGTCCAGCTTCCAGAACTGTGAAAGATGATTATCTGTGAGATAGCAGCACAATAGAATAAAATTATGGTAATTCCTAGCATGCAATAATAGTGAAATTATGAATATTCTTACATATGGCATGGAAACAGTGTTGAATGATCCATCCCCTATGGAAAATAGTATGGAGGTTTGCCAAAATACTAATAAAAGATAATAATATAATGCAGCAATTCCACTCCTAGCTATAAACCAAAAGATTATAATCATACTAGTTAGAAGGGTTATATGCACTCCCATATTAATTGTGGCACTAGTGAAGACGGCCAAGTTATTGGAGCAAGCTAAGTGTCCAAGAATAGGGTAGTGAGTTAGGAAGATGTGGTATAGATACCCAATGGAATACAACATATTTATATAAAAAAAGATAAGCTTTTGCCATTTGTGAGAATATAGTAGAACTAGAAGGACTAAAGCTAAGAGATATATATCAGGAGAAAAACAAATGCTGATTGGTTTATTTCAGGTGGAATACAGAAAAACAAAACATAAGGTCAGACAGAGCCAAACCAATAATAACAAACTGTACAAGTATGTCCATAGAATTGAGATTATCAAAGTGCTGGAATGCAACAATGGGGGAGGGGCTGAATAAGGATTATGGTGGAGAAGTACAGATGTCTTGGTTGTGGGTGTAGTGCAGTAAGACACGTCGCGATCTCAGATCAATGACCTTATACCTTATATGTATACTATGTATGTACTTATACCTTATACTTGTACCTGCAAGTCATTGTTGATTCAATTAAAAAAGAAACTCACACATGACATATTGGGATAAAGTACTAGAGGACGACGGGATGTCAAGTTGTGAAATATCTCTCCAAGAACTGTGTCATTAGTCATCTTTTGTTAGTGGATTGAAAATCCAATGTTTGTTAATAGCCTAGTGAGTGAAAAATCCCCCAAGCCCCAACTATAGCCCAGGTTTTAACTCGAGGAATATGCTAAGTGTTATTTGCATCTTTATCTATATCCACAATTATTTTTGCTCTTTTTATTGTAAGATATTAGTAAAGTTACATGTTATTCCTTAAAGTGAGCAAATTCCCATCATTGTTAATAAGTATATTAACAATTTTAGCATTTCTTCATTGGTTTGGCATCATCTCTACAATCACATATGTGTGGGTCTACATCTCATTTTTTTTAACATATTCCATTTTTCCCCTAAATAAATACCATAATAATTTAATTATTATAATTTCATGCTAAATCTTTCATTTGATAAAGTGAGTGAGTGTTGTTCTTTAAAAAAAAAACTATTCAATGTTAACAGAAAATCTTTTTGAATTTTGGCTGAACTACAAAATTCAGAAATAATTTTATTTTCATATTACACTTGTAAACCCATTAACATGTTGTATTTGTGTTTTTCAATGATATTTTATGATTTTTCTATAGAAGAAAGTCTACATATCATTTGTGATAGTTATCACACCATTCATATTTTTTAATGTTCTAAATAATGTCTTTAAATTGTATTTGTTAACTTATCATTGCTAGTAGGTAGAAAGTGATTATATCTCCATATTGATATTGTAGCCAGCATCACTGATAAACTTCCTTATTTTTCTAATAATTTAACTATGGTTCCTAAAACTTTCTCTATTAATATTCATATCATCTGCAAATAATAACATTTTTATTTAGTGACTGCAATGTTTTATTCTTGCAATTTCATTTCTTTGCCTAGGTTCTCCAGAGAACTAGTGAATAGAAATAGTGGAAGTGAGCATCCTTATCATGTTACTGACTCTTGAGCGCCTCGCTTGAGGTAAGATGTTGGCTGTAAGTTTTTTATAGATACTCTTTAATAGATTATTTTCTCATCTAAGCCTTTATGGATTTTTATCTTAAATATGTGAATTTGTTTACTTTTTTTTCTGATGCTATCAACATAATTTGATCATTTTAATCTGCTAATTTATTGAAGTATAGCAATTGTTTTTCTAATTTAGATAACTTACTGTCAATCTTAATGACATGCCGGATTTCTTCAGTCAGAAGCATATGCAATCCTAATAAAAATTCCAGTAGACATTTTGGAGAAATTGAAAAGATAAATGCATATAAGTATACATATAGGAATGCATATAAGAATACAATTTATAAGTGCATATAGGAATACAACTTTTTCTGACTCTCATCTCCAAGTAAGCATTGACAGTTTTTTTCTCCCCATATATTAATTTGCTAAATGATCCCATAGTATGTATAACTTTTTTTCTGAATCCTTGTACTCAGCATAATTGTGGTCAGACTCATCCATGTTGTTGCATGTACAAAATGTTACTATATGTATTTTTTATAGTCAATAAACATTATTACATCAGTTCTATGTTTGCAGCAGAATTTAGTGGAAAATACAGAGAATTCCCATATTCACTTACATATAATGTCTGCCCCCTAGCATGCAAAATCTCTTCCACTGACAGTATGCCATTTCACAGTTTTATCACTCGAAGATCATAGTTTGTTTTAGGGTTCACACTTGGCATTGTATATTCCATGTATTTGAATAAATGTATAAAATAAATGTATTTAGTATTATAGTACCACATGGAATAATTTCACTGTCTTAAAATCTCCGTGCCAATTAATTTCTGTGCCCGACTACTAGCAGCTAGTTATCCTTTTAGTAGCTCAGTTTTTCCTTTTCCAGAATGTTATATAGTGGAATCATACACTTTGTAGCATTTTTATATTCACTTCTTTCACTTAGTAATGTGCACATAAGGTTCCTCTATGCCTTTTCTTGCCTTGATGATAACCCCCCTTTGTGTTTAGCACTGGATAATATTCCATTATCTATATTTTGGCAATTTCCAATAAAGTGACACACACACACACAGAGACACACACACATATATATCAGAGTGCAGGTTTTTATGTAGACATACGTTTTCAATTCATTTGAATCAATACTAAGGCTCATGGTTTTATGTATGTTTAAGTATACCTAAAACATAGGTATGGTTTTTAGGTATGTTTAGCTTTGTAAGAAGCTACCAATCTGTCTTACAAAGTGACTAACCATTTTGTGGAACACATTCTTATAAATCAAAACTGCTGATATTGGAAGAAATAGTTATTGGCTTTCCTTCCTTCTATGGACCCTGCTCTTCTCTGCAACATGGTGAATTTATGTTTGGGATTTACTTTACTTTTATTCTGACCTGATAACCTAGTACATTTAGATTCTAGTTTATAATGCTGTGGGTTTTCAATTAGACTAATCTACTTAGGAAGTTGCAGAGAGTTTATTTTACTTTTTCACGTAGGGTTCCTATTAAGTTCAAGATATTTTGATCAACAATGCTCTCAAAGTGAAAAAAACAACAACATTTAATTAGGTATCAAGTTACTTTTCTCTGTAAGTCTTGTTTATGTCATTTGTCAGTGAAATGAGGGGCTATTTTTGTCCCCAGCCAGCATGTTTGTTGGGTGATGACTCTGACATCTTGGCATACAAGCACATAGACGTTTTTATGATTTCAACTAACATGACACTGGAATAATATTTGTCATAGTCCTTTGCCTAAGACAATTAGGTAGATATATGCTAGTGGTTTCCTGTAAGTAAGCTGAATATCTAGTGGTAGATATTGTCAGCATGCATGATACAGATATACATAATTAATAAGTTATTGCATTAGAAGTATGTGGAAAATAATAAAAGAGAAAGAGCACTTATCTCACTAAAGGACAACAAAAGAATCAGCAAACCATGTTTGATGGGGAGAGAAAGGAGATAAAAAATGAACATAATGACCATACACTCTATGTTTAAAGGAACATATGTCACTTACATTGACAGATTGGATGGGTGGACAAGCGCCCTACTAAAATCTGGAGGTCTCAGACTTCCCAGGGTAATATCATGAGGGTAGATGTAGTGATAGATTCTTAGTGTCCAAGCTGATATCTTAGGGTAGATCTGGGGATTGAATGAGATTCATCATGATCTAAGACCAGCTGCACCCATTGAAGTTATGTCTCTATAGCTAAATATGGCCTGGTGTGGAGCACACAAAGATCTCATTCATCTACCCTTGTGTGTGGCACTCTCTTTTGTTATATTTCAAATTATTCTACTAAAGAGGAAGTTTGAGGGAAAAATGTATTTTTACTTATTTTCCTCAACATTTTAAGTTGTTTTTTTTTTTAAGATTTGTTTATGCATACAAAACTGGGGTACAGGCCAGAGGTGCAGGGGCAGTGAGAGGATTCATCAGAGACAAAGTGGGGAACAGAACAGGCAAAATGACCAAGTACACCGATGAGAGGAGCAGCCGGGGAGAAGGATAGGTCTGCTGTGCCATGTGGGGTCACTTCCTCCCCCCTCTCTTCCCACAGTGGATCCGGGATCTGGGGATGAACTCACACTGAAGTTGCTGTGCAAACTTGCAGTGCTGTGCTTTAACTCGCTATGCCACCAGGGAAGGTCCAACAATTTAAGTTCTGATGTTCCATAATAATGTGAGAATTAGTGATCTATATAAACAACAAATAAACTGGGTATTCTCATAAACTCCAATATGAAACAATGTAACAGTTCACTGCTGCCCTCTGATATCTGCAAAGGGAATTTTCTCCTCCTGGTATTAAAGGAAAGTGACAAGAAAATGAGTCAGTAATGTAGAAAGAGAACAGAAGAATGGAAACGGAAAGGAGGATGAAAAGACTAAGAGGAAAAGGAATTCCATGTTTTTATGGATTGCAGCTACTTGGAAAAATGGTTCTCTGTAAAACTTGTTTATATCTGGCGATGGATTGGTTTTGCATGAATACAACCTTGTTGGGTCTTCAGGGCTTAATAGAATGACTTTATTGAAACAACCCCAAAGTGTAAAACTACTAAAATTATGTTTTATGTTTTTCACAATGCACGCTGTAAAAATGAAATACCTCGAAGCCTACTCTTCATATTTGATGATTATAGAATACATTTAAATGAGACATATGGTCTTAAGGTATTAAATATACTTTCATAAAGAAATATAAACACAAATTTATTTATTTACTATGAGTATCTACATGACTATATGTACATTTCATATAAATGTCAGAAGTGAAAGGAAATTAGATATTAGCAGATCCAGTAGGGCGGACATGAGGGAAACGTTACAGTACTCAGAAAAGTATTTTTTCTAACCTAAATTACCTCTAATTTTGAACAGCTATGTAACTCATTTCATCTTGTTTAGTTATTTAATTATCCAATAAAAATCAAAAGTCAGAAGCCAGGCTGAGTCAAAGCAAAGAAAGATTTAATTTTTGTCTTACAGTGAGGCATATAGCTTAGTTGTTAACAATAAAACGTTTTAAGCCATATGCTACTTGTGGTTTCTCTTAAGCTAGAAATTAGAATGTGCTAATTAGAGTGTGGGCTGCATATAAAAATATACTGCTCCATAGCAAACATGCTTAAATAAGGAAATACGATGAATTAAAGTAGGAAAAAGTGCTATAATTATCAAACTCAATAAGTAACTCATCTTAGTAATTATTTAATATATCAAGTGCCTGGCTCACAAATCACTTAATCACACTTTGTATACACTTTTTTTTTGTGATAAAATGCATGTATTAGTTTACCAATATTAGTAATTATTTCATGTATATTTTAATTTTTAGACTTTAAATTTTTAGAACAAATCCATTTTTGACTACATATGACTATCTTTACATTGAAGATAATTTTATGAAAATGAAGGATATTATGAGACAGGTATTTAGAAAAGTATATTTTAATGAAAAATTTTAACGGTAAAGGAAACTATTCAAATTACTGTGAAAACTTTAGGCTTTCTAATAGGAAAAGCAAAGAGCAAAAATAGTGGTCCAAAGAGGCAATATTACCTGGCTTTGTAAATGGAGTAAACCTTTAGATGATTTAATTTCTTTACCCTTTTGCACTCCTTATTTTTATATGCACGGCATATATCTCATTTCTTTTTACTGCTCCAATTCTTGGAACTTTAGAAGTGAGCTATAAAAGGAGTGAAAGTACTAGTATGCTACATGAATATTGGATTGAATGAAAAAGGGATTCCTAGTGAAATGGACTTGGTTACCTTGCCTTATTTTCGTTAAGATTTTCTCCTTTTTCTCTCTTTTTCATACCTGTCTTCAACCATCATTTCTGTAAAATACCCATGTATTGTACTACTCAGTTACAATTTTCATTAATCTCATGTTATTTTTGTTATTTTGAAGCCATTATTACATTTCCATAATTGTGTTCATAAATGGTGAATTAAAGAGCTTGATTTAAATACCACATACACTATTACATTTTCTTATGAGTTTAAATTAGGTTAGAATATATAAATTTAGTTTCTCATCTAATTCAGGAATGCAACACATACTTTAGTTATCTGTCTTATCATTGACTAGAGATTAACTAAAAATGGACCTACTCTACACATCATTAGATTCACACCCATAACAGCTTGTCTCTTCCGTGATGAACTGGAGCATTGCTTATCAGTCTGCCAAATTTACCATGTCATTTGTTAGAAAGCTATGTGCTGACATTGATCTTAATTGGGCCCATCAAATGCCATATATTTTTGACATAAAATTGAGTTATGGCCATCACCAATCATCAGCACTCTAAATATTGATGTAACATTTCTTTGCATTACAGTTTAAAATTAAAGTAAATTTGCAAAACATGAAGTAGAAGCAGTATAAGCCGGATACAAGTTACTAAAGAATTCAGTGACTGAGAACAAATATGACATACGGAGTTGAGTGACATCTTTCTTTAAAATTCTAAGAATAGTCATTATATTTCTAAGGCTAAAAAGTAGTTTCCTATGGTTCTAAATCATTTTCTATGGTGAACAATAAGGAATTGTAGTGGCAGATACTATTACATTAATGATGACAAATACAATATAAATTTTTAACACTTATCCTTAAATAAGTCAACAACCTTATTGATTGTATTTTATTATTTCTAATAGCATTTGTTAGTAGGGAAGGGAAAAGTGAGCTTTTTTTTTTTTTCAGAATGTCTTAGAAGACTAAAAGAAATGGAACAATCTACATAACATCTCTCTCCTAAAAATAGTTAACTGTAGTCCAAGTTATTTTTATACTGAAAAAAAAAATAAACACCTGAATTGAGACCCTATAAATATATTGTGTGGGGGCTTAGCAAGCTTTTTTGTTATGTTAAGAAAATGTTCCCTGAAAAGCCTACTAGATTAAGATATGATAAGAAACACTGGGAAAATTATAATTGTCTTTGCATTCTCCAAATCTTTGCTCTTTTCTGATTTTATATGATCTAAAATAAAAGAAAATAGTTATTTATCTTTATAAATCATGCATTAATGGAATATAACATTTTGTGATAATAATATCTATTAACTTTAAGATGAAATTAACTTTCCTACTTAAGCTTGTTTTATCCTTACAATGCCAATTATTATGCTTGTATTTCATATAAAACATATTATTCATAGAGGTTAACTAACTTTTCCAAAACCATAGATTTAATAAATATTGGAACAAAATTGGAAACCCAAAACAATATAACCATGTTTTCTCATCTCCCAAGGATTTTGTACCATGCAACTCCATCAATTCACAGAAATGCATGCCACTTACACTTAAAAGCTGTTTGCATTCCATTCTTCCCCTCAAATCAAAAGTAATAAAAAGGCACTTAAACTCACTGACAAATACGCACACACACAAACATACACACATTTCTTATTTAATGAAAAAATGAGGTTTGGAATGGCTAAGTACCTTGCCTAAAGTCACACAGCAAGTGGTAAGCAAAAGTTAAATGAAAATATAAAAGTAATTTAAACACACCTAACAGTGAATATTATAATTTATAATACACACTCTATTTGAATGTATCTTTCCTGCTGGGGGCATTTGATTAAAAAAAGACAAGGGGAAGTGTAATCAAATTATCTATTTAAACTACCTTGCCCTAGAGAGTGTATGGATTTAATAACCTAATAGCAGGTCCAGTGGAAAGTATGATCTATGATTTTTACAATGAGAAATCATTGCTGTTTTATTTTATGTTCTTCATTGAAAAATTCAGAAGTTGAAACAGAAATAAAAAACAAATAGCAATAATATAATTACCTCCTGGTATTTCTATGGAAGATATTCATTAGTCTTTTAAGAAATCACACATGAATCTGAGAATAGAACCTTTTCCTGTAGTGGAAAAGGTTAATTCTTGCCTTATGGATTTTATTGCATGTAAATCACAACTAGCAGGGAATGTGGCAAAAGATATAGATATATAGAGAAGATACACACATGTATATAGATAATTTTACTTTATTTCAAATTTTCAGGCTTCACTGTTTTATGTCTTTGTCCATATGTGAATGGTATTTCACAACACCTTATTTTTGTATGAATAATAAAATGAAGAAAGTGTCCTTTTATCAGTTTTCCTTTGTCTACTAATTTGGAACATTGAGAAATAGTAGAACCATAAAAAGACCTCAAGTAACATTTAACTTCTCATCTAGGTAACATTTCTGAAACATCTTCTATTTCTCTGTTCCAAAAATAAGTATCACATTGGTTGTGTTTTAAGCTTGGCAGGATAGTCATTGAAATTTAGTACTTTGAGCTGAAAATAACTCTCCCGTCTCCTCACTATTAAGTCAGAGAATTCATGATTATTTCTTTATGTCACATAGAGAACAAATGTACTAAGACCAACAAAATTAAAAATGAGCTCAAGAAATTTTAAAGAGTAGGGGATAACTGCATTGTAGCTTTCTACTCTTGATTTATCTAATTGATGGTACTAACTAGGAGAAACTGAACCATGTATTGTAGCTAACAAAATTTAAGAATCATGGAAAAAACTGGATTGAAATTAGACTAACATCTTGTAAGCTTGTAAAATGGATGTGATTTCAGTAAGGCATTTTTAATGTGACTGCTCTTTACACAACTGTCTACTTTTCTGAAAGTCAAATTCTAAACTGGAAATTCATATATATTAAATTAATTTGCTAGTTTTTATAATTACTAAAATAAGTTTGATGCATCTAAATTAATTCCAAATTAAAATATGATCAACTAAGAATTACAATACTCAGTTTAAAAGACTGTCTACTTTTGAAAATGTATAATTCATTTGCATTTCAATTTCTCTGCTTAAACCTTAAATAAATGTTATTCAAATTTACTCTCACTGTGTCTTATTTAAATAATCACCACAGACACAAGGATATCACTCCATATAGTTTCTTGTGTGATTTGGCATTATTACTTCTGACTAGCTGTGAGATTTGTTACCACATTTTAACTAAGAAATTCTGTGAATCTGTCCTTTTTCAACGTAATAATATGTCAATATAACTGTTCATGTGACCATTGTTTATTAAGTAGCAGAAGAAATCAGAACAAAATAGAAAGCATGTAATACTCTCTTAATAAACAAGCCAACTAATTTAGAGAATTATAGTTATGCATGAAACAAAAAGGAAATCTTAAAAATTAAAGCAATATATCCCCACAATAAATATTATCTATGCCTACCATGCTTTATTTAATAAAGAAAAGATTGTTAAACAAGTTCTGGATACATAGAAGTATGTATTCTGTAGAAACAAAATTAACAGAATTATTTGTAAATGGTAGAAAAATAAGTTTAATAAGCATTACTGTTTTATGTGGGTGAGTAAAGTTAAAAATTTAAAATCAATGCCCAAATGTCACTTGGCATCAGTATAAAGATCTGCATACTGATTTTAATTTAATAGATTAAAAATATGATTAATTTAAAAGGGAATTAATTGTATAATTTAGAGAAAGACCCATAACATGATTAACATATATAAAATATAAATATACTTTTAGAAATCTGATAGATCTACTCCCTTTTAAAGTAGCAAAAGTGATGCATAAAGCATTGACAGAAAAAAAAAAGTACAAATTTAGATGAAAATACTTTCAATACTCAGCTTTACTAATATGGTGAGGGCACTGTCCAAGGTGCCCAGCTCATCATCTCTAGCACCCGTGAAAATGTTGCGTTCTATGGTATAAGAGGCCAGGAGCTGCCACCCTAAAATATGCCCTTTGGCCAAGGATTATTTTGAGTTAAAGAAACTGAGAAACAGCAGGTACACAAAGCCCACTCAGACCTCTCATTTTTCTTCCTGAAAGCAGGAGATAAAGGAGGAGAGCAATGTTTTTATCACCAGAGATGGGAAGTAATTGCTGAGAAAATTCTGCACAAGCACAGATCATTAAAATGACCTTTATCTTCTTTATATCTTCCCGTATGTTTAATTATTTTCCGACAATTGCCTCTCTTTGTTCAACCTAGTGTATAAGTACTTAGACTTTGCCTCTTCTTTGAATCTTCATTTCCTTATGAAGTGTCCTAAGGCATGTAACAATAATATTAAGTAAATATATCTGCCTTTTTCTGTTAATCTACGTATGTCAATTTTATGGTCTGGGTCAGTCAAAGACAGCAAAAGTGTAGTTTTACCTTGCTTACAAAGAGAAGTAGAAATTGTGGTTCAAAAGTCTGTGATTTTAAAGTAAGGGAATTATGCTGGATTCTGTGAGTGTGCCCAAGGTCTTAAAAAATCATACAGGTCTTAAAAAAATGTCAGGAAAGATGGACCTATCAGAATGATGCTCTGTGAGAATGACTAGAGCAGCTTTGAAGTTGGAATTCTGTATTAAGTCAGTGAAGTGGGCAGTCTCTGCATGTTGAAAAAGGCAGAGAAATGAATTCTCCTCTTCCTCTATTTTCCAGAAGGAATGCTACCCAAGGAGATCTTGCTATAACCTATTTTTTTTTAAAGATTTATTTATTTATGCATACAGAACTGGGGTACAGGCCAGAGGCTTGGGGCGGTGAGAGGCTTCACCAGAGACAGATTGGGGAGCAGAACAGGCAGATCGACGAAGTACACTGCTGAGGGGAGCAGCGGGTGTGTCAGGAGAGGTCTGCCACACCATGTGGTCACCTCCGGGGCAGGCGGGAATTGAACTCATGCGAAAGTGGCTTTAGCTTCTCAGTGCAGTGCTTTAACCCGCTGAGCCACCAGGGAGGGCCACTATAACCTATTTTTTAATCAATTTAAATTCTATGCGTTTATTCAACTTTTGTTTTTGTACAAAATATCTAATAATGTGCAGTGGAGCCTAGTTCTTCACCACTCTGCCCCTTTCCATTTCCAGTATTTGCATCACTACCTCAAATTTCTCTTCATTTGAAGTCAGGAAATGTCTATCTGTCAGTCCAGGAGTTAGGCCTGAAGGGGTAGGAAATTAACACACTCTATAGACAGTCTTTATATATATATATTTTTTTTTAAGATTTATTTATTTATGCAAACAAGAACTGGGGTATAGGCCAGGGTTGTGGGAGGGTGAGAGGATTCACCAGAGGCAGAGCAGGCAACAGTCAGGCAGATGGATGAAGTATACTGCTGAGGGGAGCAGCAGGTGGGACAGGAGAGGTTTTCAACACCACATGGGTCACCTCCCCGCTGAGGATTGAACTTGTGTTGCAGTGGCTGCCCATAGCTTCATAGAGCTGTGCTTTAACACCTTGTGCCACCAAGCAGGGCCCAGAGGGAAGCCTTAACCAACAATTGATGGTAGCTGGAAAGAATAACATGAGTGGTTTCCCTTGGTGGTAAAACAGAGGAGTGGCTCTACCTGTTGTCCTCAAGGATCTACACTTTAATCACTCACGTTGGTAGGTCTCTTTGTAACATTCTTTCTTCCCTTACCTCCTTTTTTGTTTTAAGATTTGAGTTTTAACCAGTATTTTCTTTTTACAAAACAAAACTACGTACTCTCACATCCTCACAAAGCGCAGCATGTGGAATTTGTTTCAGTTTATATTTTAAAAATAAAAACATATGAAGAGAAGACAGAAATCAGGAAGGTGACTATATATATAGTTTCATATGATTGGTGGGCTTAGCTTGTAATTTTGTTCCTAAAAGAATTAATATTAGGCCCTCCCTGATGGCACAGAGGGTTGGAGTGCTGCATTGTAAGCCGCAGCCGCTTCAGTGAAAGTTTGATCCCCTGCCCCGAGGTGACCTACATGGCGCAGCAGATCTCTCCTGACCTGCCTG
>NW_004567104.1:55838776-55862458 GCF_000260355.1 Condylura cristata | reverse complement strand
TAGAAGGGGATTTAAGTTCCTGATTTTTAGCTTTGAATTTGTCAGATGAGCACAAACTCATATAATTGCATCCCATCATCTTTCGTCACCCTTTTTGTTGTTTTTGTCCAGGACAGAAACTGAAGACTACCTGCTTTGTTTCCTCATCTTAGTGCACTTTACCTTCTTTTGGTATTTGAAAATTCATTTATTTGTTATGAATTGTTCATGTATTTGTTCATGTTTCAGTATGAAAGTTCTATACTACCCCAAAGATAGAAAAAGAGGTGACATCATGAATGCATCTGTTATGTGAGTGTTTTCTGAACCATATATAGAGACAAAACAGAGCCTGAGAAAGGAAATGATTTTTGTTTGTTTTCACTTTTCAAAATTGGTGAGATGGTTTCCTACAAACACAATATCTTTTTATTGTTCAGCAAGTCATATTGGCACTTTGTAGGCATGGTTTATTTCTATAATTAGTGTGTGTATGATTTTCACCTAAAATATCATTATTTTAGGGGCCCCGGGGAACATATTGGGCAGATAGAATATGTGAACATGACCCCTTCTTTGTCCGCAGATTTCCCAGATCTAGATGAAGATACCAGAATTCATTAAAAATAGGTGGGGGGCAGGGACTCAAAAGATTTCTACATATTAATAGTCTCTAGTAAAGTTGGCACCTTAAATTATTGAATCTTAATTTATATCAATAGATTTCAGGCATTTTAAACTTTATAGAGACATAGGAATCATGCATAAGGATTGCAGACTCATAAATCAAGTTTGTAATTTCTTTCAGGGTTCCCTAAAACTGTAATTACTTTGTATGAGGAAAAAGTATGATGAAGAGAGTTATTAAACAATACCTCTAAATCACATACAATGCTCTAAGCCAATGTTAACCCCCCAACTAAATAAATATATATATTTTTAAAAGGCTGTGTTTTTCTTCAGGGAAACACATCTATATGAGATTAGCAATAAAAGTGTTTTAAGAATGGTGCATCATAGAAAAAAAAATAGACCACCTAATTTATTTTTTTAATATTTTAGGAGGGACATTTAAAAAAAAAAAAGTTAGGGATTGAATTCAGGTCATGGCCTTAATCCTCCCACTGTTAGTCTAAGCAATATGTTCAAATGCAAATAATAAATTATACTAGAAATAAAATAAAGCATTTATGCTTGTTAATTGACTTTTGTGAGGCTTAATTTTCTCCTTGCTAAATATCCTTTATATGAAATGGATAATGTATTAAATGTGACAGAATTAACACTATTTCAAAAAAATTATTGTGTATCAACTAATGTGCAAATTACATAATGGACATATTGGATATAATAGTACAAAAAAAAACAAAGAAAAATCCTTGCCTTTGTAAAATTTGTTCTACAGCATAAAGTGAATATGAATCATAAAATGCAAGTGCTTGCTATTTGGAATATATACAAATGTGAATTATTGGGGGAGGTGTATATTTGTTAAGCAGGGAAAATTAATTTAAAAATTGTGATAATTAGACTCTCCCTGGTGGCGCAGCGGGTTAAAGCACAGCCCTGAGAATATTAAGCCCCTTCCGCATGAGTTCGATTCCCGCCTGTCCCAGAGATGACCACATGGCGTGGCAGACCTCTCCTGCTCCGCCCACTGCTCCCCTCTACAAAGTAACGTACTTTGTAGATCTGCCTGTTCTGCTCCCCACTCTGTCTCTGGTGAAGCCTCTCACCGCCCCTGAGCCTCTGGCCTGTACCCCAGTTCTGTATGCACAAATAAATCTTAAAAAAAAAAATTGTGATAATTAAATGCATATTTTAAATATATGTAGTTTCTATTGGACTAAGGTCTTTTTTTATCTTTAAGTTTATGAAGTTCATTGGTCCAGTGTAATACTTGCTACTTGTTTTCATCTTTTGCCTTTGTTCACTTTTATAAAGAATTAGCATGTTTGTACTATACCTACTTAATGGATGAACCAGAAAAATGAATTTGTGGTTTGTTCTTGGTTCTAGTGGACAACCTATTATACATTTTCTTTTCCTTTCAAACATGTCAATAAAAAATAATTTCTGTTGTGTTATTTAGGTATAATATCAGCTGTACCTGTGTCTGTAGCACTGTAGCACAGGAGTATAACTTAGTCCATAGTATATCTCAGAACATATTCATTCATTTCCAACTAA
Source organism: Condylura cristata (assembly GCF_000260355.1). NCBI lineage: Eukaryota > Metazoa > Chordata > Mammalia > Eulipotyphla > Talpidae > Condylura > Condylura cristata. The sequence goes on along the minus strand of NW_004567104.1, from coordinate 55,860,289 downwards.
TTAGTGCCAGATTACATTATACACACACACACAAGTAACTGAACAGTTATAAGAGTTCTCAAAGTAGTTAGTGGCTCACAAAGGGTAAGAAAGAAATACTAAAAACTAAACCGCAGGAAAATCCCCAAAATGGGAGAATTTTGCTGAGGATAAATATAACTTCTAAAATATCAGGTATAAAGTTGTAAATCTAAGGAGAGCATTATATTAGTGTCACAAGTCAAATGTATATTCCACAATTATTTATTGAATGCTTGCCAGCTGTTGTGCCTAGTTCTAGGTCGTAACATGAAGCAGGGGGAAAAGTAGATCAGACTCAATTTTTGCCCTTGTTACGTTTATAGTCTGCTGGGGGATCCCAACACTCAGTAATATAAAACCCATATAAATTTTAAGTGCTGTGAAAGAAAATAATGTAATAATTATCAGTGAAGTATGTCATGGTTTAATGTTTCTTGAACAAAAAAGGAGGCTTACATTAGTGAAATTTAAGCTGAGACCTGAATCACCAGGGAGTGCTTGATTAGCTCATTCTGGAAAGTGATTAGGTCATTCTGTAGTGAAGTGATTAGTCATTCTGAAAACTAAGAGATAAACTAGTGTATTGACAAATATATTGACTTTAGCAAGTATAAAGGGATGGGAATATAAGACAGAAACAACAGTTTCAGATTCACAGTGTTGTATGCTATTCAAATCACTTCATATTTTACGAGCAATGAATAACAGTCGGGAAATTTTAGGGAAATAGAAAACATTGGCTTTAAAGGTTGCAAAGTTTATATTGTCTTTGTATGGCAGCAATCAGAGGAAAGAACAAAGAATGAATGAGTCATTGTACAGTTGAAAGATAATTATGTTTTTGAAGATGGGTACATGCGCACACACAACTGAATGTATCATAAAATCATATGACTAAGTACACTGCTGAGGGGAGGGGAGCAGCAGGCAAGACAAGAGAGGTCTGCCCCACCAAAGGGATCAGCTCTGGGAAAGGGATCGAACTTGCACTAAAGCGGCAAGGGCCAGCCTCTCAGTGGAGCGCTCCAACCCACTGCGCCAGGGAGCGCCCAGCAAACAGAGTTCAAGGGCCTTAAAAACAATCACTTCCTACTGACTGTGAGATTCAGGCTTTCAAACTTTCAAATAACAGTCTGATAACTGTAAAGGAACTTGTAGTAGATGTTTCCAGTTATTTAGGCAGCAGGTCTCTTTTTCTTTTGCAGCAACTCAACTTTGTCACGAGTGCTAAATCAGCTACTGTTGATAAGCAAGTGACCATTAAAATGGTCAGGCAGAATCGACCTAACTATACTTTGCTAAATCATGAAACATTTTGATATAGCATAGATTGGGAGAAAAGATAATTAGTGTTGGGTTTTAGTGTTCCTCTCCACTAAAAATAACAAGAAAAATGAAAAGTTAATATCAACGATTATGAGAAATTTGTCAAAAATATGATTCTCATATTCCTGAATCAGTGCTATTTAAAAATGACATTATCACATGCAGTTTGAAATTTTTGCTACTGAAGTTTTCTACATTATTACCTAGTGGTATGAATTGTGTTATATGACTAACAAGCAAATGAAAAAGTGTGAAAAATTGAAACGACAGGGTTGTTGAAGTAGTTTTAACATGGCGGTAAACTGAAATCTAGGGGCTGAGATTTGCTGTGAGTTTTGATACAGTGAAATTAAATCAATATCAGACAATAACCAGTGTGTCTGACTAACCAGTGTGCCTAAAATGCAACATACAACACTAAAATTCTTCCAACACAGATAAGAAAAGTGTCAATGTGACTGTCAGAGGCAAAAAAGGAAAACAGAAAATCAGTTACAGACAAGCCAGTTCTCAGAATAATGCAGAATGTAGCCTCCTCCAAAATGATTATCTGTGTTTAGAATTTTAATCTACTAGTACCACACAGTGCAACTGAACTGAGTACATTCAGTGTTTTATTTGAGAAATTTCATACTGATAACTAAGCAGTTACATGTATGTATTATGCATTATGAATATGCAAATTTTATTAATGTCCAGTAGGCGTAGATTGAATATGCTACCCCAAACAGTAGCTACATGAAGTCTGTATGTTCTTCTTGTAAAATGGACTTTGCACCTTGATTTTAGATTTCTGACCTGTAAGAAAATAAATTTATGTTGCTTTGTATAGTTAAGTTTGTAGTAATTCATTATTGATAGGAATTAGTGGTGAAAAACTAATGCAAAGTTATGTAAAGTTAACCATGTTCTACATAATTTTAGGAGTCATTTTTTTTCTAGGAAAATTATAATTGTTTTGGTTGCTACTGTGATCATACGTTTGTGGGTGATTAATTTTGGAGCTCATTTGTCATATGTTGTTTGATGTTGCCTAACATTCAATCTGAAAGTTTAAGCTTTAAATTTTGAGGGATATTTTAACATGCTGCTTGTATAAGCTATTTTATTTTTTTATCATCCATGTGTAAAACTCAGTGATATAGCACAGCTACAATGATATAACATTATTTGAAATGTGAAACCAAATAAATTAGATGAAAATGATTCTTATTTGTTATGAATGCATGAGATCACGATATAGTAATACTAGCAAAATATTTGCTATTTTTGACAGGCTAAGAATTTAATTTTCAGTAAAGTGCATTCTCAAGTTTCATTTTTGTTTGGTAATAAAATTTCAATTTCAGTAGTATTGAAATATAAACAAAAATAGGTATCAGCGTCAGATCAGACCTCCATGTACAGTATTCTCATTTACACCAAACACTTCACAATTGTTATCTTTAAACTAAATAATCATCTCTCTGATATCTTCTTCATAGCAGACATAGCTTTTGCATTTGCAACCTCTTATATTTCTTTCAAAAATCCTAAGTGTGAGTGAGAAGACGTGCCAAAAGTGATGGATATTGGAAACAATCGAGCTAGGAAACAGCTTGAGAAAATTGAAATGTTTGAAAGATAGGTTATATTGGATGAAGAGAGAGGGGGGAAAAAGGATAGATTGCATTTTAGTTAGCTATCTCCAGCCTTAGTATTTTTTCACAATCAAATACTTTGGTCATGTTTGCAGAAATCAAAAACAATCAGATAGGAATAGCAACAAACTAGCAAAAACAGAAAAGAAAACCAAATACAAATCTATCTAGGTGTTAAAAACTATCACAAAATAAATTCCTATGATTAAATGAATAGGAGTTAAAAATTATATTTTATAATTACAAATCATGTAACAGGAAACAAGCTATGCAAGGAATGAATTCTATAATGATTTTTTTTTAAGATTTTTATTTTTATTATTTGTGCATACAGAACTGGGATACAGGCCAGAGACGTGGAGGGTGAGAGAATTCACCAGAGACGAGTGGAGTGCAGAACAGGCAGATCAACGAAATACACCGCTGAGGGGAGCAGCGGGCGGGTCAGGAGAGGTCTGCCACGCCATGTGGTCACCTCCAGGGCAGGCGGGAATCGAACCCATGAGGAAGCGGCTTTAGATTCTCAGTGCTGTGCTTCAACCCGCTGCGCCACCAGGGAGGGCCTATAATGATTTTTTTTAAAAGAAGAAAAAGACAAGTCAAAAGCATAAAACTCAAACATATGTGTGTGTACACCACACACACACACACACACACAATTGTACATCCATATATAATTATTAATAGGGGAAATCTACTAGGCTGAAAAAATAAAGACAGGAAACTCAAATAAATTGTTGATATCCAGTCTTAAGAAATTCTTTGGATAATTTATTTACTTAATAAATAGTCATTTTTAAATATATGATATAAGCTATTCAAGACATTGGAAATACAGCATTAGTGAAACAGATAGCATCTCTGTTCTTATGAAGCTTAACTTCAGTGATGGAAAAGAGTACAGAAACATACACTTATAAATGTATCTTGTAAAGTAAATGAAGCTGGTATAGAATAGTTCATAGTTTAGAAAGAGTTATCAAGAGACAACTTTTATTTCTCCTAGCAAATATTGAGTTTATGTTAGAACAGAAACATGGGAGGTTCTGGTATGAGACCAGGAAGACTGAGAAAAGAATTAAAAGTGGATGTACAATGGCCCTGGGCAGAATTATGTTAGGTAGGTTAAAAGATCACCTAGAAGTCCAGTGTGTATTAAATAAAAGGGGGTGGGATTTTGGAAGGACTATGCTATGAAATAGCTTTGGGAAGGATTATGGAACCAGCACCAAAATACAATGAACTGCATAATTTTATCGGAAATGTGATGGCAACAGTTGACTTATCTTCAGCAGAAAAGTCATGTAGTAAGATTTGTTTTGAAAGAATAGCATTAAAGGATATAGAAAAGGTAGAAACAGGGCCCTCCCTGGTGGTGCAACGGGTTAGGACATAGCATTGCAAGCTGGTGGAGGTCGTCGCTTTGTTGAGAGTTCGATCCCCAGCTTCGGGTTGACTCACATGGTGCTGCAGACCTCTCCTGACCCGCCCACTGCTCCCCTCAGCAGTGTACCTTGTAGATTTGCTTGTTCTGCTCCCCACTCTGTCTCTGGTGAAGCCTCTCACTACCCCTGCACCTCTGGTCTGTACCCCAGTTCTGTGTGAATAAATAAATCTTTTTTTGAAAAAAAGGTAGAAACACATGGGTTTCTAGAGTATACAGCAATGGAAGAAACAGAAACATCAGACAACACTCACTGCAGTAGCATTGGTGGGAGAGAATGGTGTCCATGGTAGTTTGCTAGAGCTAGATAACAACATAGAGCCATCTCTTTGTAATAGCAGGGACTTGATTCCAAGTCCCCAGTGGATATAGATTCTCAAGTCCCTTACATGATGGGAGGTAGTATTTACATATAACTTATACATTCCCTCCTGTATGATTTAAATAATCTCTGTAGTACTTATTCTACCTAATGCAACGCAAATGCTATATTAATGGTTATTATGCTGTTATACTGTTGTCATACTGTTATACTGTTGTTGTTTAGAGAATAATGACAAGAAAAGTAGTCTGTACATGTTCAATACAGATACAACCATTAAAGGTCTAAGTATGCATTTTCACTTGTAGTTGGCTGAATCCACAGGTGTGGAACCTGTGCAAATAGAGAGCTAATGGTGCCAAAGTTAGGTGGCTTAAACCACAAATATTTACTTACTTATATTTGAAAGTTATAAGTCCAAGGTCAAGGTGTTAGCAGGTTTGGTTTCTTCTGAATTCCTTTATTTTGCCAAGTGTCACTTCCTCGTTGTGTCCTCTTGTACTGTTCCTCTGAACTTTACCTTCCTAGTGTTTCTCTGAGTATTCTTAGAAGGATTCAGGTTAGATTGAATAGGTCTTCCCTACTAGCCCCATTTTAATTTGTGTCCATAGAATAAATGTCACCTAAACCCTCCTGCAGCTTATGTGAGTGAGAATCGTAGCAAATCTCAATCTCAATTAATTATCACCCTTTACAGATTGGATGGGTCTAAAAATATTAACAAAGTATCTGAGCAATTCAAAACCAGTTAAACATGTCAGAACTGAGATCTAATATACTTTAGTACACATATTAAATAAAATATATTTTGAAAAGTAAATCTTAATGTGATTATTGTGAAGTTTTCATAGGATATTACCTAGCATTTACTTCTGCAAAATATTGTTATTGTGATCTATCAGAACTTTATAAGGAGCCCTGACATCAGTAACAAAAGCTGGAGAAAAATATCTATCTGTAATTGAAATATTGATTTTTTTTCACTTCTTACATGTGTCAAAACTGAATCCTACATGATTGTCATGTATGGGTAGGCAAAAACTCATCTATATGGAGAGAAAACTCATCTATATGGCAGGTCGAGGTGGGGAATGAATATTTGACTCATTGTTAAAGAGGGGGAAAAATTCTAACTCTATTTTTTCAAATGAATTAAAATATAAAGTTAATTATGCCAATATAAAAATAAATAATACTAGGTAAAATCAGCTTAGAAAGTTTTCACTATATTAAAATTCAGTGGAAAATTTATTTTCTCTCTTTTTGTATTGACCTGTATAATAATTTCAGTTTTGTATCTAGTCTGCATAACCTATGATATGAACTAATTGGCCCTTTACCAAAAATGTTGGCTAATCTCTTACCTGTTATTTAAAAAAAAAATTATATAATATTACAGTATTGGTTACTTGTTTTTGCCAGGCAAAATTAATTCACCTTACTACTAACCAGGAAAAAAAATTGAAGTAAATAGCCATTTTTAACTTTGATGACTTGGAATAATACACTGTAATTCTTTCATGCAGTTTTCAACACACAAAAGGAAATATTGGTTCATTTTACTTTACAAGCAGAATATAAATTGAACTTATGAATAGATTTCTCAAATATAATCTAACATTTCCTGAATATTGATTCATGAGACTGCAGGATTAAGTCATTTAATTAGCTGAGTTACAACTGTCACACATTGCCGGCACTCTTCTTATTAAAGGTTGAAAGAAAATCAAGCATGTCCTAGAACTGTCAACATAAAAAGTTGCCCCCCTATGGAGTCCTTTGATTTTTATTTTGCTCTACATAGGAAAGTGGATACTTTAGTTTTTTCTTCTTAGGCAAGAAATCAATGAATTGAAAATTGTTCTGACCATTGGCAGATTAGGTGATATCAGTGTGACTCCAGGGTATATTAAATCAGTCAGTTCTGGAAGATGCTGCTCAGTGGGGTTTTATAGCACTTTGTCCAGAATATTATTAACACATACACCTCCATACAAAAAAAACACGAATATTTCCTTTTGTGCACTTATGGTCTACTTCTTTTACTGCTATATTAATCTAAATAACACAAATGTTATACCATTTAGCAGATATAAACCATACTCCCTATATTTTCTTAAAATAGATCATTCTCTGTAGGAAGGCAGTTTATAAACAATTTTCTTGTTTGTATTTGAAAAGTCAAAGAATATATGTTTTTAAGTTTTGGTTTAAACAAATACTTTTGCTTGAAAACACAATGTCCTTCAACATTAATTTAAGATACCCATTTTTTTTTCCTTTTTAATTTAAAAGTACATTTCAAAGTTAACATCTGCTATACCTTTAAGCAGTTGAATGTGGATATAAATAATATGCCAAATACCTGTCTCCAATTGTATCCATTACTATTTGAATTGCACCCTAACTAAACAAGCATCATGGACAACATCAGTGGATCTCTGTGGGAACCATTTTAAAGAAAGGTAGACATGTTTCCTTGATGGTAGTCAATATATTGAGTCCTTGTTTCCTGTTTCCCATTTTTATCCACTTAAACTTTACATGTTAAGTAAATTTAATTGTCTGTAATGTATATTTTCATGAAGTTTTATGTCATCAAGCAGCTTTTAGAGTGTACCTGGTTCACCCATTAGAAACAGCTTTCTTTTCATAAGAGATCATATTCATTTAAGCCAGTTATAGAATGTGTGCTTCTACTAAGGAAATTGGAGAGAAAGCCAAAGTTTTCAGATTAGTTTTATCATTTTCTAAGATTATCAGTTATCATGTTACACCAGTCAAAATATCAGATGGCTGTGGTGTCAGATAAAGGTGATCAATCATGGATTGAGCAAAGAGAAATATATGCACTTACACACATTGCACACAGAAGTAGAATTAAAAATTTTGTATAAGTGTGAAAACATAATTGTTATTTGCAGAGGATAGAACTTATGATAGTAACAGAAACACATTCAAACATGATCAGGCTTTATTTATAATTTAATTCCTTCCCCCACTATAGTAGTAGAACAAAGTCAAATTAAGAACACACAGAGCACGTTAACCTGTATCTGATTTTCTTTTCTCACTTCTACTTAATTAGTGTAGATTTCATTGGTGTAGACTCCATTTAAATAACATAATAAATGATGAATGATTTAATAAATAAACTATTTTTCAATAAATGGACAATTGCAGCATAGATCTAAGATAAATAGATTAATATATATATACATATATATATTCTTTCCTAAACATATTTGACAAGAGGAACCTATAAAGCTATGTATTTGAATGCTACATTCAGTGGTCAACATACTTTCAATATAGCATTTTCATTCATGTTCTGATATGATATGTATGTATATGTGTATAACATACACACACACATATAAAAGAAAGAGTGCAAGAAAGACATAAAAAAAGATGCTGGGTAATTGTAAAGGCAAGTCTCTGGAACATTTGATCTAGTTATGTACACATGAAAATACAAACATGCTGCCACCATTAATGCAGAATACCCCACTGGGTGGTAACTAGATTTAATGACAAATTTTCTACAGTGTCTTGAGTACCTTGAAGGAAAAGTGTTGTGATAATGCAAAACCAAAAGATCAAGAAATAAACCCTGTGAGATAGTATTACAGAAAGAAAAATTGCTCTATAATCATTGAGTTTTGGTTTTCTTAAATTGCAAAGTTAGTGAAAAAAATTGTAACACAAAGCAGAAAGTGCTCAAATCTTTCAGATTTCATATAACTTACCTTCTCTCAGCCACTCATCCTTGAATCAGGTAAGTAGGTCCTTTTATATAAACATATGTAAGAAAGTGAAGAAAATGGATAGTACAATCTTAGTGAAAGTATCTGTATTTATGTTAGGAGATTTGTGGTCAAAAATACAATATTTTCTAATATTGCTATAGGAATCTCACACACTCCAACTATGTTCTTCCTCTAGATTCCTCTTCATAAAATAATTTAAACATGCTCTCTGTGTCCTCAGTTATGCTGTTTAAATAATAGCACTATGATTAATGAATGCTCTGTTTCAACAACAATCTACTTAAAGCTTAAAAAATAAAAGAGCAGGATACATAAATTAGGATTTTCAAATACACTGTAATGAAATATTGTAAATTTTCAACTCGACCATTGTCAGGAATGTCTCTTTAGTCACATATATGGTGAAAAAAAAAAAAAAAAACAGTTGGCAACGGGCTCTGATATTCTTAGGAAAGTAGAAAATGTTGCAGTTGACATTTTCAGATTCACTTTAAATCTAGCATATATTTAGAAAGCACATGCTGAATATAAAACATAATTCCATTAGTTAGTGAATGAAACTGATGCATCCATGTGGTCCTTGATCCCTCACGGAGGTGTGACATAGTGCAGCAAACATAAGTGCATGAAACTGAGGTAGCTGGATGAATGACTGGGAGGAAGGAAAGGCTATGCAGGTAAATCCTCAGATTCATGTTTTCAGATTTGTCATGAAGTCCATTCTATATTTCCTAAACATATATTTCCATAAGCTTTTGGAGGCCTCAAATGAATATTTCTTTCTCTGATGGCAATTTTCAACTCTGTAAGATGTTTTACATATATACATACCTGTAGTTTATATGATTCTTACATGTATTCAATTTCACAGGTATCACAACTTCTCACAAGAGTGAGAAGAAATTACCTATTAGCTATGACTTTCCTCACTTACAGAGGACTTGGGTCTCAGAAATATTAAATTTCTTTCTAATTATGATACAGCAAATTAAGAGTGATAGAAATAGAATCTATCTTGTAAATTCAGTTTTCTACTTGGATAGAAATAAACAAGCAGTGTAGATGAGAAACTTGTTAAATAGATGAGAACTGGGACCAGGGAAATCTTGCCTAAATCAGTTATGTATAATTTTCACTTCTGCCCCCTATTTTACAGTCAGATGTTACACTTCAGTAGGTCTTTATGCATTTGTATATTTTTTCTGCTTTAGAATATGTGCTGGTAATGCCAAAAATACACATGATTACTATGATAAGTCAAAGGCATAATAATTGTTATTATGGTTATTAGCTTTAAAGACTTTGATTCACATTCACAAGTACATAATAAACTCCACCAGTCACACATAAAACAAGTTGGAAATGATTTTCAAACGTGTGATCAAGTTAAACACACATTTTCTGTGTTCTGATCAAGAACTGAAGTATCAAATAAATACCAAACAAAAGTGGAAATCATGTGTTCACACATAAAGGGTAAAATAGTTTCCATATATTATCCTTTCATTTGGATTTGATTTATAAAACTTCAGTTTCTCTTTCAATGTTGTTATAGCTATATAAATTGAACCAAATTAGATGCACCTGTTATTTATATCCTTTTCTGAATTAAAGAAACAGTAACATTTTTTGTTGTTGGTGTTAAAGTGGCAGTGTTTCCCTTATTCCTTATTTTAAAAGGTGAAAGTCACTACACTTAGGAAAGAAACAGCAGAGAGTAGAAAGAACATTTATGTGGTCTCCTGCAGAGGGAAAGAATGAATAGAAAAATTTGGCTCAGTCCCATAATAGATTTCCAATTTTTCACCTGACTAGTTGTGAGATAATTCCAAATGGAAGTGATGAGTGCCTCACCATCTGAAAACCAGAAAATGCTGATGAAATCCATTACTATAATTATCAATATTGATTCAAAAAAGGGAAAATAAAGGTACTTTTTTTACTCTCACGTGAAGTACATGAAGGCAATGGTAGATATACTCACATGTCATGGGTAGTATATATAAGTTAGACAAAACAAAGCTAATGAAAGATAAAAGCATGCATTTATATTATATATCAGCATCAAGGATAAACTATTTTCAGATACTAGGTCTTATAGTATCCAGTTGGAATAACTTTAAAGTCTTTGAAGTCTTTGGAGTCTTAAGCATATGAAATGATGACTTTTTAAATATAATAGTTTATTAATATAATAGTTTATTTTTACATTATTCTGTGCCTTTTTCCATCTCAGTTACAATCCCCATGGGCTTTCCATCGCCAAATCACCCACGTGCCATCACCATAACACACGGGTTTTTGATCCCCTGAAATGATGAATTTTTAATTGAAAAGTAAAATTTTAGGGCCTCCCTGGTGGCCTAGGGATAAAGTCTCAGTGCTGTCACTTGGAAGGCCTGAGCCCCGCCCCCAGCCAGGGAACTGACCCACATGGCACAACAGACCTCTCCTGTCTTACCTGCTGCTCCCCTCAGCAGTGCACTTCATTAATCTGCTTCCTCTGCTCTCTACTCTTTCTCTGAAAAATCCTCTCATCACTCACACCTCTAGCCTACACCTCACTTCTCATACACAAAAATAAGTAATATCCTTTATAAAAAGTAAAAAATTATATATAAATATATTTTAATGCTTTTGACTAAAACAAGTATATGTACCAACATGTTTTTCTTCCTTGTAGAGAGGGAAGCAGATACAAGTTTCCTTATCTTGCTATCTGGGTATAATGCATCATGTATTAAGCAAACATAAGACTGTGAAACGTATAGTGAAAAAGGTAGAAAAAATAATGACTTTTGGACACAAAAACAACATGGTTTTGAGTTTATAGATTTTTTGTTTGTTCCCGATAATGTGTATGGATGCGAGAGAATCCAGTAGCCGGATGCCAATTTGCACAGGCATAACAAATGGTTAAAAGAAAACCTGTTCTCTTTAGTCAAAGGGTCAGAACCCAGAACCGGGCAAAAGAGAAAACCTTTAGAAAATGACTGTTCCTTGCAGCCAAATACAAAAACCAAAACAAACAAAAAAGCTTATCGACCACATAGATACAAGTCATCCATGACTAAGCGGGCCTCACAGATATCTGCACTTACTAGGCACTAAAGAATAACCTCCCTCCCCCAATAGCTCCCAGACTAACAGGTTAAGAGTACGTAGCAGTAGTATGTGAGTGACATCAGACTGACTCAAGAGCCAGAACTCCCAGCTCTGCTGACACACTCATGTAGGGGTCAGTGGAGGCCACACTGGGGAGTCCTGTCAAGTCACCCAACCCCTTCCAGGCCCACAGATAAGAGAGGAGGGTATCTGGGGAACTAAGGAGGAATCATTTCCCAATTTACTTTTGAAAATTGTATTGCCTTGGTACCAAACCAGATTGTAAACAACAGACTAATTTTTCTTAAAAATTTGTAAACAAAAATCCCTAACATATAATAACAAATAGGATATATTATGCGGGGCCCTCCTTGGTGGTGCAGCACGTAAAAGCTCAGGTCTCACTCCATGCACCTCTGGACTGTGCCCCAGTTCTGTATGCATAAATAAATAAATCTTTAAAAAATAGAATCTATTATGCCATGATAAGAAAGGGTTTATTGCAGGTATAAAAAACATTGTTTCAATATTTGAAAATCATTCATTGAAATTAATAGCTGAAGAAGAGATATCATGTGATTCTATCTGCAAACCAGGAATAGTATATAACAACAGTCAATACTCATTGATTACTCTATGAAAAAGAGGCATAGAGCAGAGCTTCATCAATTTGATCAAGAAAATCTACAAAGCCCTTCAGCTAACATTACACTGAATTGTTAAAATATAAAATACTGTCAACTTGAAAAGCCAGTATTAATGTGGAGCAACTCTATCACTGCAACATTGGCAGTGGGAAAGTAAAATATTATAGTCACTACAAAAAAACTGCATTTGTGGAGGTTTGAACTATAAACCCCAGAGATGCAAAGATACAAATCAGCTTTACCATAATAAACACAGATTAAAAAATAAAATAGTTCTCAATTTTCTAAAATTAAAACTGGCAAATAAAAGAAAGCTCAGGAGTTTAACTTTGCAATATTTACCCCAGTGTATTATACCAGCTTTATCTTTAACAGTAAAAGCTGAAAACAAACAAACAAACTTAGATGTCCTTCAAAGCGTGGGTGGTTAAATAGATAGACTTCTAACAGTAATAAATAGGAAGCAGTTATAGATATATGCCACAACTTGGATAGATATTTCTGCAATATCCTATGAAAGAAAAGGCAATTCAAAAGTTCTATATTGAACACTTCTATGTATATAGCACTCTTGAAAGGATAAGATTATATGAATGGAGAGATTAGTGGTTTCTAGGGCTAAGAGCAAGCAGGATCCAGAGGGATTGAGTAAAACTATAAATGGACACAAGGGCTCATGTGATGTTGGCAATGTCTGTGTCCTGTGTCAATGTCATATTCTGTAACCTGGTTTTGATACTCTATAAATTTTTAAGATGTTACCATTTGGAAAATCTACATAAATTGTTCCCTTTATGTTATTCTCTGCAGCTACATGCTGATCTACAATTAACAATTACCTAAAACAAAAAATAGTAAGCAATTTAATATTTAATTATTTTTAATGGAAGACTCATACTCATTGTCTTTCCCAGCATAACATGAGATTTAAATATGATTTTCATAAATTTTATATTCCTGACTCTTTTTTTTTTTTAAGATTTATTTATTTATTCATACAGAACTGGGGTACAGGCCAGAGATGCAGAGGGTGAGAGGATTCACCAGAGACAGAGTGGGGAGCAGAACAGGCAGATGGATGAAGTACACTGCTGAGGGGAGCAGTGGGCGGGTCAGGAGAGGTCTGCCATGCCATGTGGTCACCTCTGGGGCAGGCGGGAATCGAACTCATGCGGAAGTGGCTTTAGATTCTCAGTGCTGTGCTTTAACCCACTGCGCCACCAGGGAGGGCCCTCACTCTTTTTTAAAGATATATTTATGAATACAAGAATTGGGGTATAGGCCAATGGTTCAGGGGGTGAAAGGAATCACCAGAGCTTGATGAAGGAGCAAGGCAGGCAGTTGACTGAAATACACTGCTGAGGGGCACAGTGGGCAGGTCAGGTGAGGTCTGCCACACCATATGAGTCACCTCCCTGACCAGGGATGAGTATCAAATGCATACTACAGTGACTACAGATTGTTTCAATGTGCTGAGAGTTAACCCCTTGCACCACTGGGGGTGGCTTCCTCACAATTTTAAATTTAAATAAATATATCTTTTTGGTCACTATTAAATATTTAGTCCCTATCAGTTTGGTTTTGCAATCCTAATCATCAGGAAATTAACTGAACTGGAGAGCTGAACTACTATGTTTGGGAGGGAGGCAATTATAACAATAAGCCAGAGTGAAAATAACCCTCACATTTAAGCAGGAAGTTGCATGGAATCAGTCACCATCATTGTCTACTTTTCTCCATGGAACAGTGCCAGTTTCAGTGGCAGGTGGACAAGCACAGACTGATCTTCACTGACCAGTGACAATGCCCGGGGGAGTAAGAGGCATGCCTGCCAGTAGTGGAAAGTAGTAAACACCAGCCAGAGCAGATGTGTGTCTTCAAAGTCCCTCCAGGTCTCCCTTGCAAGGAGGCCTCAGCAGAGGTGCCTGGGGGAGAAAAATCCGTGTCTATTAGAGGATAGCCCTCTGGAGTCCTTAGTCCTTGACTATAAATTCCTTCAGAGACTACAGTGCAAAGGCTGTGCACACAGGCTAGTGAGGAGTCAGATGAACCCTCGAAGCCTACTAGGGAAAGACTGTGATTCCCTCTGGTCAATCCTGATAAAGCACATAGAGGATGTCAGACAGGAATTAGTCTCCTCATTTATTATTCCATATAGCTTTTTTTCCCCCTTCGTTTTACATGATATTAAATTAACATTCTTCATTACCTTGTGTAAATAGTTTCTGTGAGGCCACATAAGGACATTTTTAATTTACTAAGGACTACTCCAGGTCATTGAGGAATTGAAGAAGACAGGAAAACAGACAAAGCATTCACAATTGCTTCCCAATTTCTCTGGGCCTGGAGGAGTTGAAAGGCAGCATGCCAATGACAGACAATGACAGCAAGCTAACTGGAAATGGAAACTTTTACTGTAAGCACTTAGGTTTAGAAGCTTCAAGTTAAAGTGTAAATTGTCTTATTTAGACAAAAAAGCTTCGAAGTTGCAAACTATTTTGCATCTAACTGATACTTTATACTTAAGTTACCAAATTTAATGCAAAATATTCAAACATATTTTAATGATTTCTTCTTGAACATCTTGGGTTTGTTGTGGATTTAGAAAAACAATCCTGTCAGTGTGGTTTCTGACTCATGTATAGGGTGATAATAGTCATCAAGTGGTAATCTTCATACTGACTTTGTTTACAAATATACATTATAAGACTCATGCTTATTTTTCCCTAAAGGGATAACAACTCAATAGAAATGTACTTTCTTGCAGCTGACAATCTTTTATTTAATCCTTACATTTTGATTAGTGTTTCAAATATTTTATAGAGGAACAAAAGGTAGAAAATGTGATACATTTGGTGTCTCAATATGGGCTTCAAATTGCATATCAGATAATGCATCTCACATGTCAATAAAATAATTTTATTTTCTTCTGTTGCTTAGTTTCTGGGTCAAGGAGGATGATGCTCTAACAAGATTAGTTTGGTGTTTCATACAGAAATCTTCAGCACAATTCTAGCATTTTGCATTTAATTATTCAACAAACATGGGATAGCCCAAGTTACAGTTTCTCAGATCAAAAAGTACAAGACAACACAAATGAAAAAAAATCCATATATTTTCTCTTCTTCTAAAATAATCTTTTAAATCAATTTTGAATATTATTCTGATTGTTTATGCCTAACCTTTATCTTGTGTTCAATGAAATTATTCTTTAAGTATTAGTTTTATTATAAAATTTAAAATATTTTGTGTATTTTAATGAAGCCTTAAAACTAAGAGTAAAATTAGATATTGACATAAATACAAATCAGCCAATAATTTGTGCATAACTTTAAAGGAATTGGAAAGCAATTATGAAGACTAAATTTAAAAACACACCCAAACACAATGCAATATTTACTGGCTATTTCATATTAGAACATTTCTTCTTCTTTTCATTAAAAAATATTCATGTTGGGACCTTCCCTGGTGGTGCAGAGGGCTAAAGCTTAGCACTAGGAAGCTAAAGCCACTTCAGCATGAGTTCGATCCCCAGCCTCAGAAGTGACCCACAGGGCACAGCAGACCTCTCCTGACCCACCCGCTGCTCCCGTCAGCAGTGTACTTCGTCAGTGAGCCTGTTCTGCTCCCCATTCTGTCTCAGGTGAATCCTCCCACTGCCCCTGCACATCTGGCCTGTACCCCAGTTCTGTATGAATAAATAAATAAATCTTAAAAAAAATTTATGTTATCCTATCTTCTCAGTGTATAATTTTTGGTAGAAGCAAACATTCATTCATCATCTTATGTTTTGGGTAGTTTTAATATATGTAACAAGTTGATGAAAATTCTGCTGAATACTCTGCAGATTTTTGGTGTTCTTTGTGTGACTTTCAAATAAGTGGTACTATACCCATCAAGTTTATCTACCTTGACTTGCTTCTATCTTGACTCTATCTCTTTGTCATTGTGATCCTTGGCATCTCTTTTGGTTCTTTTTCCCAGTGCCATTTTCAAAATTCTCCCAAAAAAGCACTCAATAACAAGACTCACTTTATTTCCTTCTAGTATCCATGAATGAATAAATTTTGTTTCTTTATAGCCATGCCTTGAAATTTGCTTTGTCACAGGTTTTTCCTAATTTCTTGCTTTTGTTTTTTTAAGGCAAAAGTATAAATCTTACTCTGTCACTCCATTTTTACTGGAAGCAAATGTCTATCTAGTCATATATTTTTAATTTGAAGATTTAAATGATAAAGGAGGACTGGAATTTGTAGTTGTGCCCGTAAAGTGCCTCTAAACTATGAAATATTTTTACTATAACTAAAATTACAAAAAGCAAGTCATAACTTGGACTAATTTAAAGAAAGCCGAGATTAAATTTCTAACTTTAAAGACAGTATAGTGTATCAAAGGGTAAAATTCCAAGCAGTGTGAAGCAGTAACTTAAGCCATTCTAAGCAGCATGGTATCCTGAAGATTGTCTTGTCCTGCTGGAAGGTCAGGTTTAGAAGCCTCACTAGAGAGCGTCCTTCCCACAGAGAGGGAAAGAAAGAGTGGCAGAAGTTCTCTGCACGCTGTGAAGGTGACTTTATTCTCAGTGTGAGAGCAGGGTGGTCATAGCTCTCTAGGCTGAACTTGCTGTAAGCCTCTCTAGAATGCCCATGCAGGGAGCAGAAAGGTGAGTGTGACTGTTGCCTTTTTTTCCCGTGACCCGGTAGAGCGGGTCTGGTGCTGGGCAAAAGAAAGGACGAAGGACAAGCAATACCAAAATCCTATCCAGCATTGGTACATAATTTTCACATAAGAGATATAAAACCATGTCACAATTCAAAGCAATAACAGAAATGGGAGGGAAATAAAATAGAATGCAAGCACAAAAATTTGTAGAAAAGGGGCCATATTTTTAAGAGTTTATCACATTGGAGCCAATTTCTCTGGGCTATTGCCTCTAAAACATGTTAAAGGCCAGGTCTATGACTTTTTTGTCACTTTTATAGTTCAGAGATTGTAAATATAATATATTGCCAAGTACTATTAGTACTACAACGATCAATGTTTGTGCAACCCATGCATTTGCTAAATGGCACTTGCTAGCTTTCTTTTGGAAAAAACATTGGGTATTGAACATTTTCCATTTCTTTTAAATATTCTATTAGATGTCTAGATAGTGAACATTCATAGCACACACATTTATGTGAATTGAAATCATTATCATTTTTCACTATTCTTCACTCCTCTTACCATTTTGCTTAAAATTGGTACAAAAATATTCTTTAAGAATTTTGACATTAACTATTTACTCACTTCCTTTCCTCAGATTTGTTTTACCTACTTTCACATGTGATTATGTTCATAGAAGGTTGACTTCATTACTTTCAAAGATCACAAGAGTACCTTCACTGGTGTTTGATGGCATTTATGTGACAGCTACCTTGAAAATATATCAAACAATTGTTTTGGGATCATCCCATTAAGCTTTTTAACACTGCTAACTATGACATCTTGAATTCGACTAACTTTGATTTGTTGTTCTGTTATTTATTAGTATTCACTTTCATTTGAGTTACTTAATAATTGCACCCATGTTACCCATTAGAAATGTATTTTCTAAATAGACTAATTTTTGAACATTTTAACTAGTGATTATTATCTAGTTCCTGAAATGTCTTTGGCATACAAGTCAATTTATATAACAAGCAGAAATCTTGCTCTAAATCTTTTCAACTAATGAACTTAAAGTGTTTGTTACATTTGAAAGGCATATAGAATGACCTTAAAGAACTTAACAATCTGATGTTAAATGTGCTTTTTTGGGTCTGTGTTTGAAATGATTTAAATTATGTTTATACACTACAGGTGTTGGGATGGTTGAGATTGTGTTTTCTATCTTTAATATAGAATAAGAATAGCAACAACACTAATAACAACAATAAATATAGCAATAATGCACTTTGCTACTATAATTTTGTTAAATAAACATTTGATAAGGGGTACATAGGATGTCAGGTGGTAAGCCACAATCCAACCACACATCAATAGGTTAATTATGAGAAGTGTATTATTCACAGATCATAGCTAATAAAGTAGGGAAATGGTGCTCTGTAAGTGTCTATCCAGGTAGGTCAAGACAAACTCCTGAGGCAGAACTTGGGCTGCATGCCTTCACTAATGCTTATGGGTGAATGTGTTAAGTCTAGGCCAGATTGGTCAATTCAGATGGAAGGAGTGAGACTTTAGCAAGTTCCACTGGGGTCTTATCTAAAGATGCATAAGACATATAGGTGCTGGAAGGAAGGGGAAATTTCATCACACCAGCTTTTGGGGAAGCCACATCAAGCCTTACATTTGCCAAGTGGTCTGTGGGTGCTCTCTGGGATATGTGCTGCATTTTGGTGGCTAGTGTCATTTTAAGCCATCTGACGACCCCTTAATAAGACAAAATAGATGTGAGGCAGCAATAGCATGGAGTAGCAAAGCTACGTTCCTAGTGGATAAATGCAGTATATTTAGTATAAATCAGAGGGAAACAAAGGAGAGACTTGTGGCTTTAGAATCACCTGGTTTAATTCCAGCTATGAAATTTGTTTATTGCCCTCTGATTAATTCTTGAATATTTCTGAAGATCTGCCTAATATGCTTACACTACCTCTTCCACAGTCAGGAGTACATGAGACATTCGTGGTTCTTTGTGTAAGTTTATGACATAACATGAAAGCCTGTCTTTCTGCAGTTGATTTACTTTTAACCAGCATTGGAAGTGTTAGGTTTTTCCTAAGGTTACCAATACCTTGTTAAAGGAAAAATGAAAAAGCACTTGTAGATGTGAAATTCGAAACAATGAATACCTAACACAAAAGAACTAAACACATTGCTATTTTCTACATATTTTATCAATTTTAAAACTAACTCATTGGTAATAATGTATTTTCACAATTAGATAGAGAAGTCTTTATTGTTTTGCTATTTTAGTCCTTATTTCTTTAAATCACTAATGAATACATTTTGAGTCCATAATTAACGTAAAATAATGTACTAGTAAATAAATTTAATCTGAACTTTGTGAACTTAAAATTTACTTCTTTATTAAAAACAAGTATTTCTATAACAAAACACCTTTTATACATTATATTAAATTAAACCACATGAAAGTTCCTTATTTGATCATTATAGGGAAGATCAAAGATGGCAATTTAATGCTGTTTAATAACAACAAATATTATTCTCCAAAGGTTTCATTGCATATTGAATATTACAAAAGAATCACTTGGTTGTGAAAAAAAAAAAAAAAATCCAGTAGAGACATTGTTCCCAGAAACAGAAAACAAACATCATTTTATTCTAGTTGCGTTTGAAAAACTAATATGCTGACATATCAGATGTAATATAGAATGTTTGGCTTTGTTACCTTTGCTGTATAAATTGCCATTATTTAAATGTTCTTTCTTTTTAAAACCCTTTTCCTGGAAAGATCTTGACACTCAATGGCATAACATCTACAAGTTTCAGACTGTCAGACAGTCACATTGGCACTGTCAGGCAAAAGGCTAATGAGTCTGAGATGGTCCTAAAATAAGGGCAAAAACATTTGGGAGTCCTGGCAGATAGCTTTAAATAAATGGGAAATAATCAGCTCTAGAGCAGTTGATTAGGAAAGAGGGCAAATTTTACTTGCAAATAGGACATAGTTGGCAGGTATAACCTGAGCAGGTCTCAGTGCTATTGAAATCTCATAATGGTGCTTTGTGAACACCCGCTCTTAAGCTTTGACATTTTATAATTAAGTTACTTGGTGTATTTTTTTTTCTTTTTTTCCAAAGATGGTCTATTTGAGGAGAAAAACCTTTAAAAGCTACTAAAATTCTTTCTATCCATCCTTGGATATAACTAAGTTTCACTAGACTAAATGCAATCAGCAAATAGCCCTTTGGTTGTTTTTTTTCTACTTTACAACATCACATCTACAAGTGCTTTTTCATTTTTCCTTTAACAATTTGTAGATAGTGGTCTGAGGAAATTATTACCATAAGAAATTCCTGCTCAATTTCTCTAAAATATTGGTGTTTAAGTGGGTTGTAGAATGGTAGGACTAAGACATTTTTGTTATGACTTTTATTATGAAATTATACTGATGGAGAAAATGTTGCATATTTTTGAAAATATGAATATATCCTATTATTAGAGAAAAAAAAGTTTACACTATACCTTATCTAAAAATGACATTAGATTTTCAGAAAAATATTTAATATTTATTGTCATATGTGTGAAGTTAGTGTTTTAATTTCTTTTTTCTTAAAATACTCATTTATTTATGCATACAGAACTGGGGTACAGGCCACAGAGGTGTGGGGGGTAAGAGGCTTCACCAGAGACAGAGTGGGGAGCAGAACAGGCAGATCCACGAAGTACACTGCTGAGGGGAGCAGCGGGTGGGTCAGGAGAGGTGTGTAGCTCCATGTGGGAATCACCTCCCAGGCAGGCAGGGATTGAACTCATGCTGAAATGGCTTTAGCTTCTTAGTTCTGTGCTTTAATCCACTGAGCCACCAGGGAGGGCACAGTGTTTTAATTTCTTATCTCAGAAAATTACAATGATAAAGAATTGAAAAATTTAGATTTTCTTCTAATATACTGTTAAATTGAGATATGACATTATTTTAGGATTTCATTTGATATGTTACGAGTCAAATAACTTAGAAATAACTTGTGTCAGTTCCACACCTGTAATTATGTGGAATTATGTTAATTAGACTAACTAGAAAGTGTTGAACATTAATGATTAATGATAAAAAAGAAAAGGTCATAAAATTCTAATAGAATTCAAAAACTGATCTAGATTGAATATTTTTACACCAAACGAAAAGAGTTATGCCAATAAATGCAAGAATTAAATGCTAATTACAACAGCAATAATGATAACTTTAGTGGTCAAGGCTTGGATTCCACCAGAAATGTCAAAATCTTTGATGTTTTTTCATCAGAGAGATTAAGTAATACTGCAGTATAGTATGCAATAACTATTCACTTTATAGGTTTCAAAGATAAATATATGTATATGTATATATTATATATATTATATATACACACACATAATGTATGACATTATAATATGTTAATATAATGTTATACATAGAGAAATATGCTCTTCTCAATTAGTAACACTAACAAATGCTATTAATATAATTTCTAGGAAATGCAACATAAACAGTATTAATCTATATATATTACTATGTTAAAGTAAGATATAATCCATATATTAA
>NW_004567104.1:55835983-55838611 GCF_000260355.1 Condylura cristata | reverse complement strand
AGAACAGGCAGATCTAATGAAGTATACTGCTGAGGGGTCAAGTGGGTGGGCCAAAAGAGGTCTGGTGCACCTCGCAGGTTACCTCCCTGGCTGCGGATCAAGCTCAAACTTGTGCTGCCGTCACTGGAGATCTTCACAGTCTTGCACTTTAACCTGTTGCACCTCCAGGGAGAGCCCTTAAAAATATTTCTAACACTTGTGTAATCCTCAAATATTAGAATCTCTGGAATAATAAAGGATTTTTTTACAACATTGAGTTGCAAAAAATCCTGTTTTTTGCTTGTCTATTCCCCATTCAATCTTTGATGCCAAAATCATAGAGACAAAGTGTGAGGACAGTATTTTTATTTATTTATTTATTTATTTTCGCATCACAACGGGAAATTTGGCAACAGAATAACTGCTCAGGTCTGTCAAATTGATGCAGCTTATTGTCTCTTTGGAAAAGTGGTTATTTCAACTAAGGCTGTGACTTCTTTCTGGATATTTCAGTCTCTTCTAGCTTGACACTCATATTTTTGTTCCTCCTTCCAGTCACTCTATTTGCCTAAATGCCACAGCTGTTTTTTTTTTTAATATACATATGTAGGAAAAAGGGACTTTTGCTTTTTACTAAGAAGGAGATTACTTAAAAATTAAAGCACAGTTTTACTGTTCTTAATATCTCAGAGTATCTCTCTCTGGGGAGAAAAGGATAATACTTTGTTTCCTTGTTCAGATGAAAATCTTTGTATGATAAGGATTTCCTGCATCATAACCTCTGTTACTATTTATTAATATGGGACAGTTAATAATTTATTGTTTGATTTTTTTTGTCCAAACAAAAGAACAAAATGATTTAAAATATTTAGTCAAATTAAATATTAACTACTAGAACTGTTTGGGTGGAAATACCTATATTCTTGAGCAAAGGAAAAATATGTTATATATATTAGATTCATATCTTAATCTTTACAAGTTTCTCCAATAGTAAATTCCTTTCAAATGTCTCATCTAAAGTTTTTGAAGTAGATAGTGCAAAATGTTGGCCATTTAATTAACTTTAGAACCATGGTAAGCCTTCAACTTAATTACGTTTAATAATTGACCAACACAAAATACTTAATAATTATGTTAGTTAAAAATAAGAAAAATATTGAGCAAACATTGTCATATTTCTCCTTACAACTATAGGTATATAATTTAACATTAGAAAATGTATATAATTCTTTTTTAATTATCAGTGTTAGAATTGTTATTCCTTCAGTGTCATTTTAAATATATAACAGTAAAGTAACTAATATTTTCTTCATAGAAAGATTCATTAAGTTGGAAATATATGTAAACCTATAATGTTTCATATCCAGATGAGAATAATATCAAAAAAGTTCATAAAACATCACAGTAAATTAGAAAAATGTATATTAAGGGATTTGCCAAATTACAGATCAATCAACTAATCAACAATAATTTCTCCTCAAATATATGCAAATTATGATTGTAACACTATATTAAATAGTTAATATATAAAATTAGGGAAGGATTCCTTATTTTTTTTGCAGAGTTAACAAATCAGTTGTCTTTGCTTGATATAGGCTAAAAATGCATAGAAAGCTCATTAGACACAATGTTTTCTGAATAATATATCAGTTCCAAAAAAGTAAAAGTAGAAGGTCACATAGACTAAATTCTTCATTAATATAGAAGTGAATGATGCAGATTATAATTAACAAGGAAGAACTTTCTGGTACTCTGAGATTAGATTTGATTATCAAGGAAGGGCCAGATAATAGATCATCTAACCTTACAGTATGGTTTCATGCAAATAAGATTTTGAGATAGTAAGAAGAACAAATATATAAGAAAATATATTTGCTTTCATATGTTGACACACTAATAAACAAGTTGATATTACTAGTAAGTTACTCTTTTATCTGTGATTTTTTAAATCTTGCATAGAATTTATTGCTCTGTGTTGAAATGGTTTCTACTTTCAACTACATATGTTTAAAATCAAGTAGAGGAAAAGATTGTTCAAAATAAGACTTCCCTGAGACATGTCTGATAACATCACACAGCATTTCTTATCAGAATTCAATATTTCTACTTAGAATCACATCAAAACTGCTGAAACACTTGATTTCCAAATATGTACTTTTAAAAGTCTAACAAAAGTCGAACATAGGTCCTCTTTGGTGAATCAATGGGTTAAAGTTCAGCACTACGAAGCTGGCCGCAGCCACTTTAGCACAAGTTCAATTCCGGCCAGGGAGGTGACCGACATGGCCTAGCAGACTTCTCGTGTTTTGCCTGCTGGTCCCCTCAGCAGTGTACTTCATTGACCTGCCTGTTCTGCTCTCTGGTAAATCCTCTCACCACTCCCAAACCTCTGGCCTGTAACCAGTTCTGTATGCATAAATAAATAAATCTTAACAAAAAACAAAAGTCGAACATGAACAAAGTGAACAGAAGAAAAATTCTGAGTAATGCTGTGAGATACTCAATAACTTCTGGGAAGTAGATCATGTTTAGTGTATGAAGATTTCCAGTGGGGTGATTTAGAAAATTGGACAATATACTTGAAAACTGCTTCTATAACTAACCCTAAATGATAGATAAAAAACCAACCATCATCAAGAAGGGTAATTT
>NW_004567104.1:55757871-55834478 GCF_000260355.1 Condylura cristata | reverse complement strand
GCCATGTGGATCTCCTCCGGGGCAGGCGGGAATCGAACTCATGCGGAAGTGGCTTAAGATTCTTTGTGCTGTGCTTTAACCCGCTGTGCCACCAGTTTTTTATATTTTAAACTTTTAGCCAAAATAGTCACCACTGTGATAACAAAAAGTTAATTGAAGAGCTTGAATTTTGAAGCCTTAAGTGAAGCTTAGACTTTGTTAGTGTCTCAGAGAGAACGGACACCATGGTGAGGGAGATTATGGCTTCTGTACCAGCCATTCTTACCAGAGCCAAGGTAGAACCAAGGCGGTACAACAGAAAAGTCATAATAATTAGACCTTAACAAAGTATTTATTTTAGAAAATGGTATCTGGTAATCTTTCAAACTTAAAGATAAGAAGTAGGGAAGTATATACATTTATGGTGTCAGTATCTTTGTTAGTTGATGTAACATATGGGAGAAATGCTGGAATCAGGTCATTGAAATCTTTATCTTAAAAGATGTCTTTGTGACTGTGGTACTCCACAACCACTCTCTTTATCTTTCCAGTTGCAGTAGCCGAGTGTGTGAATTGCAATGATGATATGCTGAATTGTTGTGGGACAGTCCACAGAGTGCCTTCATAGCCGAATTGCTTTATTTTAACTGGATTAATCTCCATTAATCTTGCCCCAGATTGCTGATTTTATGTTTTTGGGTTTTTTTGTGCACATAACAAGTTACTCATTACCTATTTAGCACTGCCTTCTTGGACATTGTTCATTTACTCCCACAACTTTAAGAAACTTCTAAGTAAGTACATAGGGAACTAATGTGTCACTTTTTAAGCCCTCTTTTTATTCTTGAGCTTTTCTGAATATCTCCATTAGGATGTCTAATAAAAACCTTCAAAGTAACCATCTTCAAAATATGATTTCTGGTAATTATCCTCATCTCCAATCACTATTCTTTTTCTTCCTTCACTAAGTCTTCCTTTACTAAGTCCATAGCATGTTCCCTTCTCTTGATACTCAAAGAATGTCAGGGATTTTAGGTGTGCCAGATAAAATTCAAGGTACCTTGGTGAAATGGAATTTTACACAAAAAACAAATAATACATTGATATCATGTGTCTCAAAAATTCATGGGGCATACTTTACTAAAATATTACTTAGAACACCCTGTTTTTATTTGTTAAATCTTCTATTTCTTTTTGGGATCATATATGTCTCTACATTAAATGGTCATGATACCTCTAATCTTCATCTCAAATCTCACACCTTATTAGAACTGTGAAAGACCATAATATAAACCACTGAGTCTTTTCTTCTTCTTGGACTTAAAATAAATGTTTGAGCTGATCTGATAAAATAAAAGTTTGACCTGATCTGATCCCTAACAACCTCTGCAATGTCATTTCCTAACATTCTTCCCCCTTATTCATGAAACTCCCTCATTCCTGCCAAAATCCTTTTGTATCTGTGCCTAATTTAGGACTGTTGAACTTGCAACTCTTTCTGATTAAAAAAATTTCACCACTTGGTTGTCTTTTATCATTCAATTTTCAGTTCTGTTTAGCCAGTGTTGTTACCATACCATGGAAATTAGTTCTCCTATGATGCATAGCTGGCTATCCGTTTTATTTCATTAGCTTAATTCCTTATCTGAAATTGCCATTTCATCTATGTTTATGTATCTTATAATCTATAGAACATTTTTCAATATTATCTCTAAATTTTGCAATGATATGTACATTATATTTAATATAATTATCTATAAATTATATATTATCTGGTGGAAAATTAGTTCAATGCCTTCTTCATTCATTTTATCCCATGACTTCAGAGATGGTCATTGGTAAACATGAGGTGTGCAGTGAATATTTACTAAGTAAGTGTGTAACTTCTAAGAAATAGTCATATTAGATTTATCTGGTGTCTTGGTATTATTAATAACAAAATATATTTAGATGCTGATTTATAAAATCTTAAGCAAGAGATAAGAAAGTAGTGTTGAAATGTCTTATTGACATTTATTAAATACAAAAGTAATTAGATTAACCTTATATGAGCTATACATTTTGTCTAGTTGGACACAGTGATACATCCACTGATTTTATAAATTTCAAAACTAAATATTCTTGCATAGTAAATTTATTTATACAGCAGTGAGGTTTTAGAAATATTGCATATGTTTCATATCAACAATAACTAGAGATTTATTCATCTCTATGTGGACTCTGACATTGTATGATAACACATAATTATTATAAGTGTATCTTCATAAATTAAAAGTAAAAAATAACACAGTAAAATGGAGAAAAACCACCAGATATCACATTGCTATGCTAATTTAGTTTTTTTGTAGTTTTGCTTCTATGAAGTAATATATAAGATATATTAATAAATTTCAATATTTCTATAAAATTAATAAAAAAGTTATTTCCATGTGAAAGATTTTTTTAAAACTGAAATATGAGTATATTAGTTTTAACTGACAGGAGTAGGCCAATGAATTGAAATATAAGGTAGAAGGTTAGAATGACTTTTTCATCATCATGTCTTTTTCTGTCTTTCACATCACCCCATAACAAGAAGCCATGTAGAAAACTTTGAGAGAAAAATAGCTTTATGAAATTTCTTTTCTCATGAAAAAGAGCCCTATTCCTTAGCTGGAGAGCTAACTGACATTATCAATCCTTTGTCAAATTTTAATAGACACATACACTCTGACCATTGGATTACAGAACCCTTCTGATTTTCTTCAAATTTTGGTTTAGTTAAAGGTAAATTTATTTCAAATTGAGGAATCAAAGCAATGTAAAGGTTGAAACTGATCAGAAATTAAAGTTCCCATAAGCTGCATAGGAGCATAGGAGTCATTGTAGGGAATTCATAATTGAGACACTTATACACACATACAATGAATGGGTACCTAGTTTTTATTTGCACATGCTATCCTTCCAGAAAACTCATTAGCATGTTTGAAACAATAACATCTCTTTATAGGAAAGTCTTTTTAGTATAGAAATTGGTAATTTAATGGGAAGCCCTGAGGCAGAACTGTAGACAGGCACACAATACTTGGAATGTACCTCTTAAAAAATAATGCTTTCTGAAGAAGATATTTCTATATATAGGGATCTGAAACCCATAGAAAAGAACAGGAATACATGTATGGAGAATAACTATGGAATCTAGATGCAACATTTTCAGTTTAAAAAATAAAAGTTTTTAAATTTCTCTATAGCCCAATGCACTAATTAAATACAGCATAAAATTTACTTGACAATATCTGTTGTTTATCTCTTTTTTGCTGAAAACTAATTTGTATTATTTTTCTTTGCTCACATTGAGACTATCCTATAATTTTAAAATGTCCAAAAATATTTTAAAAAATATAATTTGAATGACTTTAATTGATTTGTTGAAAATAGATAGTTAGATAAATGACACAAATTTAGAATTTTTTATTCCCTCTAAACTGAAGGAAAAGTCAGTTTGAATTGAGTTCCTGCTTGCAAAGTTCAGTTGTGTCTATAAAATTGTAAAATCACAAAGGCATGACTTTTTACATATATATCTGCTTTGAAGCATATCAAGATTGCCAAAAATAAGATCTTAGAAACTTAATTATTATAAATAATATAAATGATTTGCTTTCCTATGCCTGATTTTATTTCAACTTTTATTTATAAATTGATATGGTCGTTCTTTCATATGTGAAAAAATCTCTTGCTTATTTCAAAATACTTTCTCTTAAATGAATCAAATAGCCTTCTCTCAAACTTTAAAACTGTGAATCTTGGCCCTCCCTGGTGGGTTAAAGCACAGCACTAAGAAACTAAAGTCACTTCAGCATGAGTTGGATCCCTGCCCTGAAGGTGATCCACATGGCTTGGCAGTCCTCTCCTGACCCGCCTTCTGCTCCCCTCAGCAGTGTACTTTGTTGATCTGCTTGTTCTGCTCCCCACTCTGTCTCTGGTGAATCCTCTCACTGCCCCTGCACCTCTGGCCTGTACCCCAGTTCTATATGCATAAATATATAAATCTTAAAAAAAAGAAAAACAACAACTGTGAATCTTGTTTTTAGTATTAATTTTTATTATTTACAAGTAATTATAGTATTTGTGAAAAAGCAAAATACAAGGATAATTTAAGTATTCCAAGTACTAGTATCTAGGGTAAATTACATTACAACTACAACTGAGCACTTTGTCCTTGTTAAGAATAATACTCTCAAAAAAAAAAAAAAAAGAATAGAAAGACTATATCTCATCATAGTAAAGGGCATATTTTACAGGGCTATAGTTAACATCATACTCAATGATGAGAAATTGAAAGCTTTTCCTCTAACATCAAATACAAGAAACTATGTTCATTTTTACCACTACTATTAAATTTAGTATTGGAATTCCTAGCCAGAGCAATTAGACAAGATAAAAATATAAAAGGAGCCCAAATTGGGAAAGAAGAAGTAAAACTCACTATTTATAGAAGACATCATAATACATGCACACCCGTGCATATAATGTAAATATATATGGATATATATGGACACATATATCACTAAATATTTCATTAAAATCTATCATAAATAGTAAATTAGTATAGTGATGTAACATGATACACAATCATATAGATATGCATATGCATATATATGACAAACTGGAAAATTATGTAGAAAACAATACTATTTACTAATGCAAGGAAATGAATAATCCCTTGAAATCCATTTTATAAAGCAGGTGAAGGAATACCTGTAAAGTGAAAACTATTACAAATTTTAAGAGCAGTGGAAGAAAACACTCACACACAAACACAAAATGGATAGATTTCCCTGTCCATGAATTAAATAACATTCATGCATTATTTAACATTGTTAAATAGCCATCTTAACAAAAGAAATGTATGTACAGTTTTTGTCTTGTTTTGTTTTGTTTTTAACAATTATTTCAGGGTTTTTTTGTGTAGCCAACAGATGCCATTTCTGGCTAAGTTTGTGATAGAAATAGAGAGTAAAGAAGCAAACACAACGAAGGAAATTCTTAGAAACAAGTTGCTTTTAGAATTATGTAGGACCAGTTGAATAGCCTCCTCAGTGCAGGTATGGAAGTTCATAGGAAATGTCTTTAGGAAACCCTCATGGAAGTAAAGACTTCCTGCTAGTGACTTTTCTATTATATAATTTCATAGTTATATAATATGCACATAATATTGCACTCCCTCCACTTTCACATTTTATCTACCACTAGTCAGGTGAAACACGTTAAGGTTGTTAAGGTTTTCCTTAACGTGGAAACTCAAGATATCCTGATTAAGGGACATTGATGGTTCTTACCTGTGTCTTTTGCTGGCATGGAATGTGCACTTAGTGATAAGAGCTGTATGTGATGGGACACACATATTGGATTGTCTCAAGGAATATTGTAATGTGCTTAGCAAGAAAAGGGTAAAGGATGTGTTTGGGTTGGAGAAATGAGACAATTTGTTCCTGAGGGGGCCAGCATAGCCACACTACAAAATCAACACTTTGATTTATTTCAAAATAAAAGCTTTTCACAAAGGGTGTCTTTACTAATTAAATGACACTCCAACTGTACATTTGAAAGATGGAATGCTCACATTTTAGCACAGAGAAACAATTCACCTTCTCAAAGTTATTCACAAAACATGGGGATATAGTTTAATGTGTGTTTATGTAGGAAAACCTTAAAGTGTTTCACTTGACTAGTGGTAGATAAAATGTGAAAGTGGAGGGAGTGTAATATTATGTGCATATTATATAACTATGAAATTATATTATAGAAAAGTCATAATAATCAGTTGTTATGTGTATTTTGTTAGCAAGACACTTTGAGTAATTAGCACAGAGAAAAATGTTTTTTGTATTACCAATGAAGGTATATTTTGCTAAATGTTATTTTTTAAATAGTAATATACTACATTTCATTGTGGAAAAAAAGGACAATATTCACATGCATTTAATTGTTAACTTTTTATAAATCATCAAAAAATAATGATAAAGGGCCCTCCCTGGTGGCACGGTGGGTTAAAGCACAGCACTAAAAAGCTAAAGCCACTTCAGCATGAGTTTGATCCCCACCCCGGAGGTGACCCACATGGTGCAGCAGACCTCTCCTGACCTGCCAGCTGCTCCTTTCAGCAGTGCACGTCATCAGTCAGCCTGTTCTGCCCCCTACTCTCTCTCTCTGGTGAATTCTCTCACCCCCACACCCCCACTCCGGCACATCTGGCCTACTCCCCAGCTCTGTATGTATAATTAAATGAATCTTTAAAAAAAATGATAAAGAGAAAGGAAATTCTAGGAATGAAAATAATGGAAAATATAGGAATGAAAAAGTATAAACCTAGCTACAAAAGTAAAGGACAAATTGCTGAACATCAAGCAAGGCTAGAAAAATATAACATGTGTGATAAAATTGCTATGAACATATTTAGATAGGTGCTAATGGAAATACACAACAACAAAGAAAAATGGTAACACATTTCATGTGAGATGTACCTAGTTACACAATATAATTGCATCCATATTTTAAAAACTCTATACAAAGCGGGAAATAGGCAGAAAGAACAATCATTCATATGTAGATACTTTTCTTACTACTTTTCTTCATTATTCTCATATTCTGTAATGAATAAATATTCTGTATTAAAAGTTAAAACATCAGATTAACCTGTATAAATCATTCAACTCCTTTGTAAAGCAATGTTTTCTTTTTCTTAAGAGGTCATTAATTTTTTTTACTACCCCTGATTCCTGTGGTGGATTATAGAAACATTAAACAGAAATGTAAATACTAGATTCCTACTGTATTAAAATAAAGTTGATGAAATAAGGTAATCTCTAGGGAACAAGGCTACAGAAATGACCACAAGCAGGATGGATTTATTCCAGACATTTAAGATCAAAAGTCTATAACTACCAAAAGTCTGTAACTACTAGTGATGCTGATGCAGAGGTGTCTTGAGATGAGTCTCTTTGCAAGTAACCTTTTTTTTTTAAGAAATTTTTACACATCAGTCACCTGTTCTTATCAAAAAGCAGCAAGTCTTGGGACTCATATTTATCATGCAAAAGATGCAAAAGAAATGACTCCTAAGAATTTTATATATAAAACTCATGAACAGTATATCATGAAGTACGTACAGCCTTGCCCAGGGAAACCATTGTCCAGTGAACAAAGCTGGTAAGTGGCTATTGATAGAAGAGTGAGCTAAGAGAGTCAGAGAAACTCCTTCCAACAGGTGTGGATTCATAATGCCATCTCCTAAGTGATAGAGAAAATGATTCCATTAAAAGTTGAGATGCGAATTATTTCACCAACCACAGAGGTAGCACAACTAACTTCATGTACATATTAAGGACATATTTTCATGTTAGCACTTTCATTTTGGTCCCTCTGAAGATTTCTAGTAACTCACCTTTATTTGATGGAAAATGACTAAGGACTTATGTTTGCTGTTTACTTGGTCTTTGTTCCGAGTTCTTGAAAATAGGTTGAGTAGATATTAAAAATATGCATGGATGGTTGTTGGAGCACTGATTTTAACTTAGTTAAAAGTTTCATAGAACACAACTCTGAAAGGAGTACATATTTTCTTGCTACTAAAATGGTAAAATGCTAAAAATGGTCAAGGAAAAATATCAGTGTAAGCAATGACTGGGATGGGTCTTTTAAATATGTAGCTCTTGGGTACTCATTTAATAGTTCATTCACTAAGCAAATATTAAATACTTACTGTTTCCTAGCAACATCTGCACTAGCCACTCAAAATCAAATAATGAGCAAAGCATTGCATTTTAGCCTTCATGCAGTTTTTAAGAAAATGCCACTCATTATTTATTCAGATTTATACATTTTTATTTTAACATCATTTCTTATTAACTCTTGATTCTAGATTCTAGATTTACAGGCCATCAGATAAGTATACTGCAAGAGTAAATATCTTTAAAAGTTTTCATAAATGGCAAAATATTCTGACATAGCTCACAAATATTGATAGCTTACACCAGGAAGTTTGAGTGCTAATTTTTCACCCCAGATTAGTGGCATTTACATTAGTTAACCCCTTAGATATTTTGAAAAATAAAGTGAACTTGTACTATGGACATTGTAATACTTTAGGACATAAGTTATCAATATGAATATAAGATATTATACATGAGACTTTATTCCATTAAGATAATTGTTTTTACCACGATGACAAACAATGTTCAAGTTCTCAAAAGGCAAATAATGTTCAAGTTGTTCTCAAAAGGTTACATCTATTTGCAAGTATTTTGGTGGGTTGCCTTTTACTTGATATGTGCCCAGTGGAGATAGCTACATAATTCATTTCTAACATCTACATTGACTGGGCTTGTCACTCTATTTTTTCCAAAAAAAAAAAAATTACATTAAGTATGCATGATTTTTAATATAGAATGCATGTATAGTCAAACATAATTTTATAAAAACATTATTAGATTTAAGTATCTAAACTGCTAAAGGAAATATAACTATTCATTTTAATTATAGGAGAACATTATTCTTATTCCACTAACACATAAAATAACTTTCACTTTTATACAGTGTTTTTCTTAAATAAAATACAGGGGATTTTTCCTCAACTTCTATTTCTAAATTGTTGAATTTGATTATTTCCTATTGACCATAACTTATTTTCTCTTTAAGCATAACAGCTAAGGCCAAGTAGAATATATGCCAATCTACTTGTTTCCATAATATAAGATGATGATACATTTTTCTCTATGCATTGAAAAATATAATAATAATAAAGGAGCTACTGCCATTAGTTGGATTGGTGTCTCAACACTTGAAAAGTGTTATTTTCGGTAAGTCTCTAAAGCCATGAAAATAAAAGAGGTGGGAAGACAATATTGATATGGCAAATTGCTCTGTATTTAAAGATGCTTTTTAATATGAATATGGCTTTATAATCTGTCAAATAAAGATGGCACACAGAGATAAAAATAAAACATCAGAACAAAAATGTTCTTTTTTTCCTGTGAATAAATTTACACGTCAGTCAAGTATCTGTCAGTGCATCTGCTGAATGAGTGACATGTCTTAAGTAAGTAAAAGCAGAAGGAGAGTAACTAACAAGAATAACTAAAAGGAGAAGAGGCAAAATTGACAGCCTTGATGAGTGAGGGTTCCTCTCTACACACAGAATGTATTCAGTTATAATAATGCCTCCAAGCAAGTAAAGAAATAGTGACAAACTACCAATTATGATGGAGAGAAATGTAAACAGAAATGCAAATTCTGATGTTTGGGGAGTTCTGATGAAGGACTCGAAGGTATGTGGTAGTATTACCTTTCCACCCAAGGGCTAGTTATTCATTAATGTTTCATTGATATTACTATTTCATGACACCACTTTTCTTTTGCTAGGATCAGAGAGTATCTTAATTTAACTTGTTCAAGCAAGATATTGCAGACGGTTAATATGTTGCTTATGCATAGAAGAAGGGCTACCTTATGCTAACTATAGAACAAGTACTGTAATCTTCAAATTCTTGGAACTTCAAATAGCACAATAACAACACCATAATTTAAAGGGTTGTGCACTTTTATTATTGTGCTTACATTTCAGTGTTTTTTATTTTAAGTCAATTCAAGATAATAATCTTTATCGTTCAAAATCAACTTTTGAATTGAAATCTAAAGGTGAAACAAGTTTGCAATTTCACATCTTTTCCTTACATTCAAAAAAGAAAGAAAGAAAGAAAATCATCCTTACACATAACTTGGAAATGATTTATTGCAAAATTTCATTCGAGGGCCTTCCCTGGTGGTTCAGTAAGTTAAAGCACAGCATGAAGCTATCCATGGCCACTGGAGCATGAGTGTGTTCCCCTGCTAGGGAGATGACCCACATGGCACCACAGACCTCTCCTGATCTGCCCACTACTCCCCTCAGTAGTGTATTTCAGTCAACTTGCCTATTCTCCTCCCTACTTCTGGTGAATCCTCTCACAGGCCACGTATCTGGCCTGTTCCTCAGTTCTTGTATGCATAAATAAATACATATTAAAAAAATAAACACCTCAGTCTAATAATGCACTTAATATATTTATATTAGAATCTCATTAGTACTTCTTACATGTCAAAAACAATCTGGGACATTTTCATGATTATCTCATCTAATTCCTCTAAAGATAGTTAAGACAGTGTGCAGTTGATATTATATTCCATCACTAAAGTGTTTTTTCTTTTAGCTTTGTATTGTACACTCCTTATTTTTATTTTAAATATTTTGTATTAATTATTATAAAAATCAACAGATAGTTAGAGGGCTGTCTTGATTTAACTATATCCTTGTCAACCCACTAAGTGACTTATAGTTCAAAATGAATGGTGTTATTTCCTTTTTACTTTTCTGTCAAAGAATGTAAAAAGAAAGGATGCTTTGAGCAATGATTAACATAAGCATAAATCATAAATGACTTAAAAAAACAAGGCTACAACTTTTATCATATAATAAGCCTACAATTCTAGCACTGGCTAATTGAGTACAATTAATAATACATTATGGAAAAAAACATCAAAATTTTTATATTTTTCTTCATAATTTTTTTTCTATTCTGTCACTTGTATGTATTTTATATTAAACGTATTCCCTTCTGGTAATAACAATCTGCATCATAATTAAACATCATACTTGTATCTCTTCCCAGAATGTTCTAGCAGTCACTGACCAGGTATATTTTGTATTTTCATTCTTGTGGTATACTCATTTGCTTAATTTATATGTTTCAGATTAAAATGATAAAATTTATTTTCTGAGTCTGAAAGGATTTATTTTTGCATTTTTTTTTTAGTTAACATTTAATTTACAACATTGTCCATGATTTAGAGATACAGGACCTCATTCTTCTTGTATTATATCCATGCCGCCCACACCACACCACCCAGACCCTCTCTCCACTGCGTTCCGTTCCCTACTCTGGTAGCCTCAATGCTACAGTCAGATTTCTAGGGCTTAGTGTTGTTTTGACTTTGTCTGACTCTTTGTTTTGTTTCCCTGTATTCTACATGTAAGTGACAACAAACTGTACCGGTAAGCAATGATCACCTGGCATATGAAATAAAATTTTGGCTAGCAAGGAAGAAGGAAAAATAGGAGAATACTTAGAAAATCACCAATAAAATATGCCATAAAATATTGCTGTGTAAAACACTGAAGAATGAATATGAAATTCTATCATTTTAATAAATTTTAGAATAATTTTTCTCCCTGACATATAACAAATAAAACAGAGATATCATTTTACTTCAGAAGAATTTCAAGGGGAACACCGCTATAATAACTACTTGTTCCATTTTTTAATAAAGCATCTAATTAAAACCAAATGAATTATACTATAAAATTGAATGTAATACAGTGAAAATATTGGCTTTTCTAAATATACTAAAAAGGCATATTGAATTTGCTAAATTTAGTTGAGGTAATAATGATTTCTTGAGAACCAATCATATTTTTTTATTTGCTCTCATCCAACAATATACCTGTTCTCTCTATATTTTTAAATCTGAAGTAGAATCTACATGTGTATGTTTCAACTTTAATAATTTGGGTTGTATTCTATTACTTTTGAAGTATACTATATTTCTATATAATAGGTATTACTATACTTTAAATTTTTCAATTTTTAATTATATTCATTTAATCATTTCTAATTTTTATACAATATATGATTTCCTGGTAAATTTTCCACCACCAATTCACCCATGTACCATTTACTGAAAGAAGAAAATGCTTTTAAATTGTATGCATGTCTCATTTTCTGAAGTGCCAACCTTACAATGAAAGTGAAGGGTTTATATTGAATATTAACATAACTGGAGATTTATCATGCATTTTTGACAGTGTATTAACATTTCACATGAAGAACGTTGTGTGTTTTGGTGTATTGCCATAGATAAGACCCAATAGAAATAAGGAGTTGGGTCAGTGGGCACTGCCCACTCATGTTTGTTTTTCAGCTTGAATTTTCAAGTCAAAAGATATTAAATTTGCAAGTTTATTTGCCCCATGTAGATTAAAATATAAATGAAATTAATTTATGCTAATTATTTTTGGTAAGTGATCAGATTTCAAATACTTATGATGGCTAAAATATGAACTTAAGCATCAAGTACCTGCTTTGTTCACAGTCTTGGTATATTTAATTTTTAATTTATCAACATTCATATAACATAAAAATCTTATTATAATATTTCAGAAGGGAAATCAAAATACAGAGAATAAATAGCAAGATGGAAATTTAAATATCAATCTATCTTATACCAATTTTTTTTTCTTTTTCCTTTCCTCTCGCTTTTCTTTCTTCTCTCTCTTGTTGCTCTACACCACATAGTTATTCTTAAAAATACATGTTTTACCTCACTTTTACTTTTACTTATACTTTGGGTAAGGTTAGGTAAGATTTAATAGGGCAATAAAGTGGAGTAGTAAACATTATACATAAATAGTCTATATGCAAAAACATTTACATTTAACATTTGCACTAGAGAAGCCTGACATTACTTTATCCAAGCAAGCAGTGGTAACATCACCAGATATGGAACAAATCAACCTCATCTGCCTCTGGAGAGAAGAGTACCATAGCTTCTAACTATATCTGCCCAAACTGTATACCCTGAATCTAATTTCGAGGAAACATCAGACAAACCCAAATTAAGGCATAGTATACAAAATGTGTGACCTGTGTATTTCAAAAAATGTTAATGACATGAAATGTAATTAGAAACTGAGGAACTAGTCCAGATTAAAAGACTGAAGAGTCATGGCAATTGACAGCAATATGTGATTCTGCATTTTCTTTTGCTCTATAAGATACTAACAGAGCAACTGGTAAATCTAAATAATGTCTGTATATTAGGTAACAGTGCCATATCGAGGTTAATTTCATGAAATTTCTGTTTGTATTATGATAATGGAATAATTTCCCAAGTGTAGAAAATATATGCAGAAATATTTAGGGTAAAGGCTGTAATTTACCCTCAAATATAATGAAGTGCTAATATTTAAAAGAAAATAATGGAATGCTATACTATTGTTGCAACTTTTTTTAAATAAACTTGACATTATGTCAAAATAATAGAGATGAGAAAGAATAAACAAGGAATTTACTGCAATCACCTTTTCCAGCCTATTAAAGGGTAAACACTTCTTTGTGACCTCAGATTACTGAATGCCAAATACAAAGGGAAATGCAATTATAAACTGCAAGCATTTTTGTTAATTCATATTATGCACCATTATTTCCCTGAAATTTATGAAAGTTGTAACATTCAGTAGCTGAAGATAAATTCTAGTGTCTATCACTGTGTGAATTTTTTTTTTACATTTTTCTAGCTTTTTTCCTTTTCTAATTCTTGCTCTTTTCCTTCCTTAATTTGTATACATGCTCCTGAAATCTTTAGGAACATTATAACCTCATTGGAAAGTCTCAGGAGGCTGAAGAGATTGCTGTACTTATCTGAGCAACGTGGCAACTGATTGTACACAAGACCATATATCTTTGTTCCACATAATCAAGACCCTTCATTTTGGTAGGAAACCAGGGGAATAATGAAATGCCATGTACTATCTCTGGAAAATGTGGGTCAAAATAACCTAAAGATATGTACATCCAAAAACTTTCTTCTCACATTTGTATTTTTAAAATTGTATCTTAAACCTAGAAAGACTGACATTAAAACCATTATAAGACAAAACATTTATTGTACATGGCAGAAAAGAGAAAATAAAATCCTGTCATGCATGATTTAAGAAGGCATCATCCACTCTACTAAGGCAAGGAATTCATGTGAAAAATTAGATTTTAAGCTAACATATTTAATCTTTCCAACACAGTCAGTATCTCCATGTAGTTATACATGTGCTGACTAAATCACACTCCCATAAAAATAAAATATACTTACCAAAGGCATAGACCTTTATATAAATTGAGGAGGAGAAGACCAAGAAGCTTAACTAATTCCTGCCTTACAGGGGGTGTTTCAAACACACACATTGTGCTTAGTAGCCTTTGATCTCCTATGAAATTTATATTCATGGCAGTCTAACAGAGAAAACTGAATATAGTGAAAACATAAAGGACAATGGCTCAGGGGAAGTGTAAAGATACAGTTGTATTTTAATATCATTTTTTCTACGTAACAACAGTAATAATGTCCTGGATTTCAATTTCTTTTTGCATTCAAGTGCTTGAAAGAACTTAGTAAAGTCCAAGAAGCCTGCCAGCCATGCAAGTTAGTCTAGTATTATTACCTACTTTATAAGAGGGTAAATCAATATATAGTAAAATTTAAAGATTATTCCAAAGCAAAATATCATTTACCAGTTGCAGCCACATTTGGTAATGTCCAAAGGGCAAATGAGTACAGAAATAATGCAATGAGAAATGATGGGAGAAACAAGCTTCTCATGCTGGTGGAAAAATTTCAACTGGTAATTTTTTTTTTCTTATTAAATAAAGTAATGACAGAGAAGGAATTATGAAGAATATACCGTAGAGGTTTGGGTCTAGAATATTTTAATTGTTTAAAAAGCCTGGTAATAGGGCTTATTGTAAGGTTCAAAAATGTGGCTATAAAAAAATCATATTTTTGACAGAAAGTAGGGCATCTTAGATCTATCTATCTATCTATCTATCTATCTATCTATCTATCTATCTATCTATCTATCTATCAGCACTATTTCC
Source organism: Condylura cristata (assembly GCF_000260355.1). NCBI lineage: Eukaryota > Metazoa > Chordata > Mammalia > Eulipotyphla > Talpidae > Condylura > Condylura cristata. The sequence goes on along the minus strand of NW_004567104.1, from coordinate 55,819,776 downwards.
AAAAAACAGTGCTTAAATCCAAAGAACAAAGTACCAATAGTATATGTAAGTGTTAATAAAAATGATAAAACAAAAACTAAATGTCCAGGAGAAATATTACAAATCAAGTCTTACATAAAAATCAGTGGGTTTAGAACTAAAGAAAATGACAGTTGTAGAAATGGAATGTAGAATAAGCTGTATTGATTAAATTAAAAAAATTCTGCATGTGATTATTATTCCATTAAAAAAATAGTAATAATGGCCTCAATTCATTACAAAGGTTAGTCATGAAGAAAGAAAAAGTACTCTAGTAGTGTACTCAAAAACAAAATCACACATTTATACAGTATAAAAAGAAGGTTTGAGGTTAATGGATTTTCATAGACATTTAAAGAATAATAGTGTTATAAATTAATAATACTGTAGGTAGATGAAGGGGGCAAGACAGTTGACTCCAAAATATGCCATTTTGGCATGTGGGTTATTTTTAGTTAAGAGCAATCAAAGTCTAAGACTCAGGAAGATAATGTTTTGGCTTGTTTGTTTTGAACTTTTTTTTTTTTTAAAAGATTTATTTATTTATACATACAGAACTGGGGTACAGGCCAGAGGAGCAGGGGTGGTGAGAGGCTTCACCAGAGACAAAGTGGGGAGCAGAACAGGCAGATCAATGAAGTACACTGCTGAGGGGAGCAGCGGGCAGGTCAGGAGAGGTCTGCCACACCATGTGGTCACCTCCGGGGCAGGCGGGAATCGAACTCATGTGGAAGCGGCTTTAGATTCTCAGTGCAGTGCTTTAACCCGCTGCGCCACCAGGGAGGGCCTGTTTTGAACTTTTTAACTGCAAAGAAGAATTGAGAGGCTCTATAGCAGTAAGAAAACATTTATTGACAGAGGAAACAATAAAAAGTATGTGATAACTGCAGTAAATCAGTGAAACATAGCAAAAGGGGACATGCAATGTCTCTTTGTAAGGCATAGCATTTGCCAAATACCTATTATTTCATCTTCTAGTGATTTAGCATCTACCCGATTGAAATCCAAGATCCTTGCCCTCCTTTTCCTTAGCTCTTAGGATGGCATAAAGGCTTCATTTACCTGACTGTCTGGATCTCATAGGTATGGGGTCCATGTATAGATGAAATTAAATTTGTTTTTTTCTCCAGTTAATCTGCCCTTTATTACAGGGGGCATCACAATCAATGAATTAGAAGAGTAGAGACTATATCACAAAATGCATGGCACTTTACTTCAAAAGCATAGTGATTTAAAAAAAATACAGAGTTTAGACTTGGAAGACCCAGATAAAGAAAAAAAAAAAAAATGGCCACATTGACGCTTCTGTTTAGAATGTAAATTACCCATTACAGTCTCCTTGATAACGTTTATAAATTTTTTTTTCTGAATATCTATAATTATTTAAAAGAACTCCATTTGTGCTTACTGCTTATTTTATCAAAAACCATTGTCCTTCCAAATACATAATATTTGATGTGTTTTTTTTTTGTGTTTTTCAAGCTTATCTTTTGTTTAAAAGTAACTGAAGCTTGACAAAATTGAAGCATTATATTTTTCCTAATTACATTGATATTTTTATAAGGATAAATAATTACCTGCTAGCTATTTTACCTTGAAATCCAAAGAGAAAATATCAGTAACACAGCTCATTTTAGTGTAATTACACATCACACAGCCCTATGCTACTGATTCACACAATGCTGCAGAATACTGCTTACCCAATAAATGTGTGGTGTATAAACTAGCAAGTGGATACCTCAACTAGAGTCTAAGTTCTTTGTGGCTCAGTGTAATAGAGCACAGACTTTAAGAGTAAGACCAACCTCAGACCCTATCAGGCTTTGCAATTGTAATTATTTAACTAATTTCTCCCACCTTTATCTAGTAGGTAGCGAATATATATTTTATGTCTTTGGAAATCGATATTCAAGAGGGAATATAAATCCCCCAGTTTATACACCAAGTATGAAGTGATGCACGAACTGATACTCGGATTTTCTGGTTCCCTAATTCACAGTCTTTTTTATTACCTTGACTTGTCTTGTTTTTCTATTTTCTTTGGTTATAGGCTTGGTGATTCAGATCACCCCTTTTACTTTTAATGTCCATTAACTACATGTCTATCAGGACTTAGCAATTTCTTACTTCTTATTCCTTTCTCAATTATTACATAATCTTTATGTATCTCACTACACATCCTGCATGCTTTCACCTTCTACAGGAACACACTCCTGCACTTCACTCCATTGTGTTTAGCTAGATGTGGAATAATTAAAAACTATTGATGATGGATTTACTCTAATTTGGATGACACCAGTTGTTTTTTTGTCATAGTTTTGTTTTGATTTTTATTCTTGCATTTATTCTCTTTAATGATAGACTAGTTTCTATTTCATCACTAGCTAAGCATCTATGTTCATGCTAATTATTTGCCCAGCAAGAAAGTAATTGATAATTGTTAAGTAAACTTAAAATATGTTTGGGTTTCTTAATACCACCCTTTAATCAATAGACACATCTTCCTTATTTTTACTTGCTGTAGAAGAAAGGCTTCAGGGTCCTACCTGGTGGCACAATGGGTAAAAACACAACGCTATGAAGCTAGCCACTTCAGCATGAGTTTGATCCCTGGCCTTGCCAGGGAGGTGATCCACATGGCGCAGCAGACCTTTCTTGTCTCTGCAGCTGCTCTCCTCAGTAGTGTACTTCGTCAGTGGGCCTGTTCTCTTCCCTATTCTGTCTCTGGTGAATCCTCTCACTGCCCATGCACCTCTGCCCTGTACCCCAGTTCTGGATGCATAAATAAATAAATCTTAAAAAAAGAAGAAAGGGTTTGATGACTTCATCAGTACCTATCTATTATTTTTACTACTGCTATCATTATCACTAATCTCCTCAAGGGAAATAATGTGCCAAAGAATGGAATTTTACTTCTTCAATACTCCTTTATCCCTCCCCTTACAACAAAGAAGTGAGTAGACACTGCTAAAGTACTCTGAATCTTTTGAAATACCATTCTTAAAAAACAATGCAGAAAAAAGGGATACATTACATTTTAGAGAAATAAAGAAAAACTTAAATATACCCACTATCAACCATGCGTAAAGTTATAATTGCACCTACATTTGATGCTAAGATCAATAATGGAAAATAAGAAGTGGACTAAGATATATATATATATGATATGTATGATATGTATTATATGTATTATATATATAATTAAAGATTTATTTATTGATGCATACAGAACTGGGATACAGGCCAGAGTTACAGGGGCAGTGAGAAGCTTCACCAGAGACAGAGTGGGGAACAGAACAGGCCAACTGATGAAGTACACTGCTGAGGGGAGCAGTAGGTGGGTCAGTAGAGGTCTGCCAACCATATGGATCACCTCCAGGGCAGGCGGGGATAGAATTCATGCTGAAGTGACTTTAGCTTCTCAGTGCTGTGCTTTAACCTGCTGCGCCACTAGGGAGGGCCCTAAAGATACATTTTAAGGGAGATATTGGCTGATGCCAGAAAATAAATTAGGATCACAGAAAGTAATTGAAAGGATCCACTATGAATTTGGTGCTTAAAAAAAGAATTTCAAACCTATCCAAAATGATAAAAGCAGATTCAGGATCAAATATTATAAAAGCATCATTGATACAAATAGGATATTGTATCTGAGGAGAATGTTGATATTCATATATAGTTTTGCATCTATAACTATATTGTAATGTTTTGTATGTCCTTGATTCTAGGGAACTTGGAGATTTAAAAAACAAATAAATCTCTGGGGTACAGCCAGAAGTGCTTGGAGTGAACTTGGAGATTTTTTTTTTTAAATCTCTGGGGTACAGTCAGAGGTGCAGAGGCGATGAGAGGATTCACCAGAGACAGTGGGGAGCAGAACAGGCAGATCTACTTAAATATACTGCTCAGGAGAGCAGCCGGCATGATAGGAGAGGCCTGCTATACCATGTTGGTAGCTCTCTGGGTGGCTACCAACATGGCTACAGTGGCTGCAAATAGCTTATAATGCTGTGTTTTAACCTCTTGTGCCACCAAGGATTTATTTCCTCCCACTTCCTCCCAATCTTTATTTACATTTTCTTTCAAATGAATAACATTGTTATGATTTGCCTAGTGATATTGTATGTTATAGATATAAACACTTTTTCTGCATTTAGTTCACTTACTACTTTTATATATATGTGTGTGTGTGTGTGTGTGTGTTTTATAATGCAAGTGTTATGAATGTGGGCAATGAAGAATTCCAATAGTGATTTACCTTTTCACATATTGTAGTTGTAAGTTTGAATTTTGTTATATATTTCAAGGAAAACTTAATGCTAAAGTTCCTCATAGTCACAACCGCCTTACCGATAGTTACATAGCTAATGAACATTTGAAGCTTTAACAATACATTTGATTTTACTCCTTAGTCATATCACTTTTATTACCAATATCTTATTTAAGATCATGAAACTACCTCACACTTCCAGTCATCCCTATAAGAAATATGGGAGTAATTATTAACTCACAATTTTCTCACCACTCAAATTCAATCTATTTCCTAGTCTTTCATATTCCCCCTTTACACTTTCCATATTTAATGCATAATTTCATTTTTATTCCTGCTGATTAAAATCCTTATTTAGGTTCATCAGTAAGTCTATTTCTATCAACTGTGCTTATTTCCATATTGTCTATAGAGTTTCTTTCCCTCTGTTCACTCACTTTAATAATAATAACTATTATTTATCAAGTATTTAGCCACAGTGCAAAATGTTTATTGTGTTATCTAACTTCACAATAGAGGTACTGTATTCATCATCTTTTATCTGCAATTTAGTATTGAGCCACTTATAGGCTAGAGAGATAAAAGGCTTTCCCAAGTTCACAATACAAATGAGCATTGCTGCTGGGATAGAAACGCAGGAATCTGACCCGAATCAGCACTATAAAAGAGACTACAAAATCCTAATTTACACTATTTCCAGATTAATCTTCTTCAAATATTCTTCTGACAAGAACAATGTCCTGCTTAAAAACAGTCAGTGATGTTCTAACTATGGATCAAATTGTTACCTTGAGTGCAATGTTTATCACTTATTATCTTTTGTGTGTTGCTACTTGTTATTCTTTCAAAATATACTTGGTTCATGAAGAGATAGTCGAAATCCTTCACCCAGCTTTATGCCCTGCCTGCCTCTTGGGGGACCACTGTGTGTACCTTTTTCATTGATACTGGCATATGTTGTTTTCTCCAGAAGACTGTTCTCTCCTTCAGGCATGTACACTATTATTTATACTCAAATTCTTAGCATCTTATACAGCATATCAATGAGAGAAAGCAATTTACAACATTGTATTGATTCAAATAATTAAATATATATATTATATATGTATTAAGATTTATTTATTCATACAGAACTAGGGTACAGGCCAGAGATGCGGAGGGTGAAAGGATTCACCAGAGACAGAGCGGGGAGCAGAACAGGCAGATTGACGAAGTACACTGCTGAGGGGAGCAGCGGGCAGTCAGGAGAGGTCTGCCACGCCATGTGGAACTCTTCTGGTGCAGGGGGGGATCAAACTCATGCAGAAGTGGCGTAAGCTTCTCAGTGCAGTGCTTTGACCTGCTGCGCCACCAGGGAGAGCCTAAATATATTTTTAAAGTATAGATTTTAAGGTATATTGATATGAAGTAAAAATTAACAACAAAATCCAAAATGTGATTTTTGTAGAATTTGCCCAATATTGGTAGCTAGCAAGTAGTGAACCTACAAATCTTTGAAGACAAATGTTATGCACTTTGAATTTTTTATAACCTATGAAATCAAAATAATTATTTAAATTAATAGTATTTGCTAATTAAAAATGAAAGAAATCCAGACTAAATTTGATTTACAGTGTTCCCCTAATCCCATGACTTTTTGATATCAACCTTAACCTACTGTGATTTAACTTTAAAATAACCATGCAAATTTAATTATGCATTCACTCCTAGGGGATACACTCATATATCAGTTTTCATCTATCATAGACAGATCATTTGTAGTTAAGTTACAAACCACTGAAAATCAATTTTTAATGGAAATACTCATACAACCTTAACAGCAAAAGAGCACACACACACACACAATCAGGTATAATACCAAGTGGCAGGTTATTAACTATAACTTCAATTTTATGTTCTTTTGACACCAGGCTATGTCAGCCATAAATAAGTGTGCATTTGCCACACAAGTCACACTTACCAGAGGATTATTCATCAAATAGTTTCAGTGGGTCCAGCATTGAGCCCATAGGGACCCTGGAGGAAATTCTGAGCTGCTTAGCAAGAAGGCACTGAACCAAAAAAAAATGTGCTGAAATGATGTGAAAGGTCTAAATGAAAACCAGGGAGGCAAGGAAATGTAGAATTAAGCTGAAACTCCGTCATTAACCATACTAGTCAACTTAGAAAGGTGTGGAAATAATGGATAAGTGGTCTTAAAAATAGTAATATTGCTGAAACAATTATTCTACAGGATGACATATTCATTCTTTGCCTTTATGTTTATATTTGAAATTATGAATTATTTTAATAAACTGGAATTCAAATGGATATGAACTATTTTTAATCAAAAGCTGATAATGGCATTTGCAAGTAATCGATTTTTCCTTTTGTGAATTGGTTTGAATCCTTTATGTAAAGTTATGTTAAATTCTAATGTACAAACTCAAAATTTACAGAATAATCTAAAATAGGAAATTATATTAGTTTCTGTAAGCTAGACTGATTATATTATTTTAATAACTTTGAAAAAGTGACCTGAATGGCTACAAATGGAATGGTTTAATCTAATCATTGAATTGACAATTATTCATTGACAATCTGTTGTATGAATAGAATATTTTAAAGTTGCTGAATTGTAGTAATAGTTTAGGTGATTTACAAGAAAGATAGTGGGTAATCACTCAGAAAAAAAAAAAAAACTGAGAATCTAGCAATTTAGTATTAAAGAAAGAGGTTGGAGAAATAAACACAAATGAACTGATTAGTCACTGGATGTTACAGAAGTTTTGAACTACAGGCTGTTATTGAATTCCCTATATATTTATTTAAAGATTTATTTGTTTTATGCATACAAGCTGGGGTACAGGCCAGAGGTGCAGGGGCGGTGAGAGGATTCATTAGAGACAGAGTGGGGAGCGGAACAGGCAAATGGACGAAGTTCACTGCTGAGGGGAGCAGTGGGCAGTGATGAGCTGTTGGCTGCGCCATGTAGTTCACCTCCCCGGTAGGCGGGGATTGAACTCAATCTGAAGTGGCTGCAGTTGGCTTGCAGTGCTGTGCCCTAACCCATTGCACCTCCAGGGAGGGCCCCATTTTATGATATTTTTAAGCACTAAGTTGAATTTTAATCGATAACACACACACAATAAAAAAAAATAACTTTTCCAAGGGAATTTTATTTTTGTTTGAGAGATGTTTAATTATGTTTAAACATGAAAAAATTTGGTTTTATAATGAAAAATATAAGATATAACTTCACAAAGGTGTAGAGAATATTTTAAACATAATTCTAATACTTATATTTAAAACATATTTTAAAAGATAGCATATAAAATTCCATGCATTGGTAGTTTTTAATATCACAACTTGTAAATTGATTTTCTAGAATATAAATTCCACAATGAAAGATTGTTTTGGTTGCTTATTTACTGGCATAAGTTGAAAACCTAGAACTATCCCTGGGACATTATGAAGACTTATTAATGTTTGTTGAATGAAAATTACTTTTTGGTATCAACTACTATTTTTAACAACAACATTTTAAAATTTTTTCTTGTCCACATTGCCCATAGGAAAACCCAAGCTATTTAATCTTACTGCCAACTTTTTACCTAGGACTTCTAGTTGCTTGAGGCTCAAGTCGAAATCCCTTGCCTTTCTAGTATATTGTGAATTTAATCTTCACTGCCAATTTTGTTCAGACTTCAGCATGAATTATTTTTATAGAAACTTATTATCAGGGATATTGTTTTACAACAAGCAATATACTATATGTGATTTTGTAAAGAATTATTTTCATTTATTTAGCATATAAGAACTGGGTGCAGGCCAGTGTTACAGGTGGGTGAGAAGATTAACCAGAGACAGGGTGGGGAGCAGGACAGGCAGATCAACTGAAACAGACTGCTGAGGGGAGCAGTGGGTGTGTCAGGAGATGTCTACTACACTATTTGTGTTAGCTCCCTGCCCAGGGATTGAACTCATACTTCAGTGGCTGGTCTAGGTTGATAACACTGAGACTTTAATCTCTGCTCCACCAGAGAGGCCCTGATTTTAAATAATTTAAGAAGTAGAGAGTTGCATTTTTTTCCATGAACTTTTTCCCCCAGTAAATAAGAAGGCACAATTTTCAACTGAAATAATAGAGTAAACATGTTGAGTCTTATAAAACAATCTAAGTGTTTTTTTTTTTTTTAGATTTTGTAAATTTAGTTTTGACAATATGAAGGACAAAGAATGGGTCATTGCTAAGTGAATTATTGATACTTTGTCATTCATATTCTTAATTGTTTCACTGCTTTCTAATTTTTAAAATCTTTTTTGCCCACCCTTATAATATCTTGTCTTTTCACTTAGTGTTCTTTCTCTATTTCTAGACTTCTACTTTGTACTAAAGTATGCTTCTTCAGAATGACTTATGGTGACTTAGCTTCCAGTTTACCTTTATAAAGTAAAATAAGCCTTAAACAATAAAAAAGATAAAACCCTTTAACTTATGTCAATATAGATGGCAAAAATATTTTTGAATGAATGACTGCCTAGAATTATTAAAATATGATATAGGATCAACTGTTTTTTTGTATTACATGTACAGCCAAATTTATAAACAGATTGACAGTAATTCTCTGGAGAATCAATTATAATAAACAGACAAGAGAGGAGAAAAAGCAAGACATGTCTAAGTGAGGAGTACAAAACAAGTTCTTCAATTTGAAAGTCATAAAAGTGTTCTGGCATTTTTACTATACTAAAGTTGCATTTGTTTACTTAGTCACTACTTTCTTTGGAGAAAATATATTAATGGGATTATTTTAAACCATGCAAAGGTGTAAGAGTATTCCCACTGCATGTGTCGATGAGTGGTATGTTAGCCTACCAGAAGCTGAGAAATTGGCATTACGGGGCATACACAGGTTTAGAGAAGCTGGATATTTAATGATATAATTTTACAGCAATATAAATAAATAGACTGTCAAAAGCAAATTTTAAAATTGTTCTGGGCAGACAAATAAGCCAGATTCAAAACCTGTTTCTTTGGCTGCTTGTTATCATCTAGGCCATCTTCAGTATCCTAGGTAGCACACACCAAGGTGAGCCTTGACATGCAAGAGAAAAGGTAAGGAGTTGTAGATTAAATGAAGAGTTAGTGTTTTGGTTGCAGCTTCACATTAACTTGTGACTAAATCCATGTGGAAATATTAGAGGAAGTTAGCTTTCTGCATCAATTAACCAGCATTAGCAATTTGCATGCAGAGTGTTTGCTGGGAGTAACTGGCTGGAGCATGGTCTTCTGATGAATGCATTTATGGGACTGAGAACACACAGCATGGCTGGCAGGCAAACATACTGGCTGCAATATGTTCTCTTGAATTTGCTGAGCAGCCTATTTTCATGTGACAGGAATTGACAGGGAAGGCCACAGAGGAACTTTTGGTTGATGGAAATGTTCTGTCTTGATAGATCTGGTGCTTACAAATCATTGCAAATTGTTCAAACTGCATCAACTATATTTTACATAGATGCATTGTAACAGCAAACTATAATTAAATAATTAAAAATAGTCTCTAGGTGCTATATTTGTGTTGTGAATTATTAATTTTTGCAGTGAATGCTTATTTAATCATATCAATTATCATTTCTTAAAATATCACCATTTATTATTGTGATTTCCTTCTTTCTGGGTATATACATTAGTGGTTTACTTAATAAGGACCTAGAAGGAGTAAACATATAATCTTGATCTGACAAAAATTCTTTAATTCCTCTCCGTCTTGAATGTTTGGCAAAATGAGAATCACATTCTAGAGTGACAGTTATTTTGAATATATTATTTTGAGTGCATTATCCCACTGTCTTCTAGCATCTATTGTTAGAAATCTGAAATCTATCAGTCTGTCAGTCTTTTAAAGGCAGTCTTTGCATTATTTTTTCCTGTCTTTGATGTTCTCCAATTTCAGTGTGATGATTTGTGGTGTGAAACTGTTTTTGTATTTCCTACTTGAAATTTGATGTAATCTTTTAATTTGAGGATTCATGTCTTTCTTCTGTTCTAGAATATATTCAGACTCTATTTGAAGAACACTGTCCCCTCCCCATTCTGTTTATTATATTTCTGAGACTCCTAGCAGTCAGTTCTTAATTGCAAGCAAAACAAATAAAGTGCCTGATTTAAGTAGAAAGCAACTTGCAGGGGAAGCTGAAGAATAAAATTTATAGTGACTAGAGTATAATAAAAAGCAAATAAAACCAACAACAAGCCATTCAGTACCTCCAACAAATGGTGACCAAATAAAGAGCCTGGGGAGAACACACCCCACAGCCAGTACTGGAGAGGTAGTTCGCTTGGTCAGCATCACTAATGTAGCTGGACATGGCCACTCGCTTTGTAACTGCTCCACTGATTTCTAGAACTAGATGCAGCTGTGCCGAACTGATGAAGTGCCTTACTGATCCTTTCTCACTAAAGTACGTATCCCCCTTTATTGTTCAATGTGAGTATTTTGACTGATCTATTCTAAGAAGCAATGAGTGTCACCTATAGAAAGGATAGGAAAGTAGATATCTGTCCATTTCCATATCTATCAAGGTATATATATTCCACTGTACACTAACTCCAGCACACATTCCTTCATAAAACGTAATTTCAGATTTTCTGATTCCTAAGTAGAATTACTACAATTCAAAACTTTGGAGCTTTTCCTTGCACAAATATTTTCAAATACATATGTTCCTATTATGAACAAAAGTGAATTCTTTCCTCAACTCTCAAGTTTATCAGTTCTGGTCCAAATCCATTTTTTTTGCATTGCTTTATGATCTGATCATAATATACTATCTTAAATTTTTTAGTAATTAGAATATTTTTCTAGATAATAAGCCCAATGACATGTTTTTTTAATATTTATTTATGCATATAGAACTGGGGTACAAGCCAGAGGTGCAGGGGCAGTGAGAGGATTCACCAGAGACAGAGTGGAGAGCAGAACAGGCCCACTGATGGAGTACATTACTGAGGGGAGCAGCGGGTGAACCAGGAGAGGTCTCCCTGGCCATGTGGGTCACCTCCAGGGAAGGGATCTAACTCATGCTGAAGAGGCTTTAGCTTCCTAGTGCTGTGTTTTAACACACTGCACCATCAGGGAGGGCCCCATGGTTCTTATTTTTTAAAACAATTTGTCCTCAGATCTGTCTAATATCTATTAGCTGTTCAATCGTATGGTCATCCTCTATATTTTGCCATTTTCAATATCCACAGGACTCTCTAGTCTCATTTACAGCATTCTCTGCCCTAAACACCATCTGTTGTTTTCCAGACCACTTCTTGTAGCACACATACTTTCTATACTAGGAGCTACCAACATTTTTCAAGATTGTAGTTTCTCTAATAACTTAAGTATAGAGGAAGGATAAGTAGTAAAGCCTCTAGCAAACCATGATGTAGCCTTTTTGCTTTTATGATATCTATTTCAACTTTCTACTGAAAATGCATTGTACTAAATTTAGTCAATAAAATCTGTTTAAAGCAATTGCATTTTTGGCCCTCTCTGGTGGCAAAATGGGTTAAAATAGGACAGCTCTATCAAACTTTCCACAGCCACTGCAGCACAAGTTTGATCCTCGGCCAGGGGAGTGACCCACATGTAATGGTAGACCTCTCCTGACTTATCTACAGCTCCCCTCAGCAGTGTATGTCAGTCAATCTGCCTGTTCAGCTCACCAATCTGTTTCTGGTGAATCTTCTCATCCCCCACACATCTGGCCTGTACCCCAGTTCTTGGATGCATAAATAAATACATCTTTAAAATATAAATAAAATGATTCTATTTTTGTAGTTACTATAGTTAAAATTTAGGCTATGCTGTTTGAAAATATTATCTCTTAGAAGTATATTGTAGTAGGGTCTCCCTGGTGGCACAGTGGGTCAGGACACAGCCTGCAAGCTTGCAGCAGCTGCTTCAGTGTGAGTCTGTCCCTATGGAGGAGGTGATCCACATGGTGCAGCAGAACTCTGCTGTTCAGCCCGCTGCTTCCCTCAGTAGTGTACTTTGTTGATCTGCCTGTTCTTCCTACTCTGTCTCTGGTGAATCCTCTACCACTCCTGTACCCCAGTTGTGTGTATATAAATAAATAAATCTTTTTTAAAAAAGTATATTGTGGTAACATGACCTTAGCATATACTGTATGTTAAAACCCATTGTCTGTGATGGACAATGGTGGTGATGGGCCATTGTCTTTGATGGCCAGGTGATGGACAGTGAAGACACTGAAAGCTTGGAGGATGATTATCCCTGTTAGGCAGGTAATATTTGATGTATTAAAATTTAGCTCTAGGTGCAGATGTTGGAAAACAGAATTATATTTGCTTACTATGGCAGTGACAAGAGAGAGAAGACTTCAGAAAATAATTAGTTCATTCACCGGCTAGTTTAAAGAGAACAAACATGATTTCTCCCTCCCTACCTTTCTACCTATCACACAAGTAGAAAAAGATAAAGATCAAATTAATATATGAACTTTACACTTATTATCATTCCCCCCAAGTGTACTGAAGCATAAAGGAAATAATAGCCTACATATTTTCAAAACATATGTTACATAATATTTTATGTATACAATGCAGGAAATCTCTGCTCCAAAATAAAGCAATTTTATCACCCCCAACATTTTTTTCCTACTTTTCTTATACATTCTTTCTCTGCCCCCTTGCCAGACAACTACTGACCTGTTTTCTGTCACCTTTAAAACCAATGAATGGATTAAAGTGTCTCAGAGCAAAGATCAAGTTAAGAATGTAGAACCTACTTGAATTTATATCCTTTCAAAATACAAAATGCCTTCAGGAAAAGAGAAATAGATATGTGACTTCCCCACTAATACATAAAAGGTTTAGGATATCTAGAATGAAACATAAAAAAAAAAAAAATGCATGAGTTAGCAGTCAAAGAAATAGACATATAAGATTTTTATCTCAAAAATAACATTGTGCATTGTTTCTGGCATAGTAACTATTTGGAATTCAAGAAGCATACTTTTGGAATTTTGAAACACTTACATTTAGAAAAGAACCAGCAGTCTGGATGTTTAAGACCAAAACTGACCCTTTCTGCCCTTTATCTTTTATGCCAGAAAGCAGACTGAGTCATCTGCTGTCAAGGTGAGTTTAATCTCCTCTAATTTCCAGAGACAGATTTATAAAGGGCCTTCTCAACCCCAGGACTATGAAGCTACCCAATATTTGTCCTGTAAAATTTTAGAAATGACTGTGGAATGCCTGTGAATTATCAGCAAATGTTTAACACCAGCACTATGGGGGAAAATAACCCTGATTTGTAATATATACCATTTTTCTTAGGATAAAAATCCCCACTGTAGCCATTTTTGAGCTACTAATGTGATGCTGATTCACAATTTTCCTGAAAATTTTATTTCAGGTCTTCTGTTCAGCATAATCTGATACCATCTCATTGAAAGTCTTTTATCTCCTTTATAAAATGGACTGCATAGTGTGGTTAAATTAGATCTGTTCCAACACTGTGTTTAGAAGATATGGTGCATAACTTGTCCTTTCAATTCATGGTCACCAGATCAAACAATATTGCATTTAGTATACAAAGGTACTGAAGTCCTGGACTTTGAGCTCAAACAATGCTATATATAGCTCTAACTTTTTTTTTTTTTTAGATTTATTTATTTATTCACACAGAACTGGGGTACAGGCCAGAGATGCGGCGGGTGAGATCCCACCAGAGACAGAGTGGGGAGCAGAACAGGCAGATCGGTGAGGTACACTGCTGAGGGGAGCAGCGGGTGGGTCAGCAGGGGCATGTGGGTCAGCTCCGGGGTGGGGATCAAACATGTGGACGTGGTTTAAACTTCTTAGTGCTGTGCTTTAACCCGGTGGCTACCAGGGCGGGTCCTATAGCTCTAATTTTTAAGATTGTTCCTTTCTGAAGGGATGAGGGAATGTGACGTGGAAGCAGTGAGTGAGTCTATGGCTATAGACCAGAAGAACAATTAAAATTTATCACCAATAATCTTCTAAAAAGTTTCTGGCAACTAATATTTCAGGCATTTAGTAGGAGTACACATCTTTGCTACTAGCTTGGTTTACCTCATGACTTCTTGTTATCTTCCTGTCTCTGCACCTTCACACAATCACATTGACTTCTCTGTTGTGTTCAGATTTGCTAAGAAAGGTTCTACTCATTGGATTAATTGTTAAGTTCCCTCTACTTGAAACATTTCTCCAGTTATCTGCTTGAATAGGCATCAGTTTCCTTCAAATATTTATTTAGATATGATCTGAGAGAGGATGAACCTCACCTTGCTATTCCTGAAAACTGAACATTTTGGGTTTGTTTACTCAATTTTACTTTAACCCCCCATCATATTTATTATATATTATAAAGCTATCTTCTTCTTCTTCTTCTTTTTTAATATGTGTTGCTAATTCTGACATGTTTCCAATGAGAATGGAGAATGTTTATGTTTAGCTAGGGAAGAATTTTGGTTGTTTTACAATTTTCATTCCCTGATGAATCCCAAGTCACTAGAACCACTCTTTGAACAGTTAGGACTTAGTAAATTTTTACTGAATGATTGAAAGTTATGCAGGCATAAAATTTTTTTAAAAAAGTCAAATGTATTCTTCTTTCACCTAGTACTGAATTGTGTTTCCATTTTAGACATGTTCAGATCAGCCACGGTGAGGTTAAATCGCTTTGATCAACTGCTGACTAGTCTTCACTCTACATCATGGTCACTTTGATTTTTTTGTCTCAAAACCTCAGTATGTGCTGAGAATTTAGAGAAAGTTGGATGACTGACATTCTTAGAACTAGTCATTCTGTTCTCATAAATATTAAGAATTTCCTCCACACTACAGGTCTCTTGTTTCAAAAGGGACAAATCTATCCTCCTTTTGTTTTGTCATTCAAACTGCTAAATTGCTTCAGGTGACTTTCCAGGCATGTTAAGTTGGAAATTCATCATACATGCCAGTGATATCATTGCAGGTTTCTCTTTTCAGTGCTCCCTTCCACTTTCATTTATGTGGCCCTGAGGCTGTGAAATGACTCAGATTGGGAATTGAGGTAAAATGATTTAAAAATCTTGGTGACTCAAGCCTCTTTAATCATCAGTCTCTAGAATAATTTGGCTATAGAAATTACAGTAGGACCTGAATGGTATACACATAAATTTGGCCCAACATGCAATATGATCAGTTTTCTCATGTCAAACAATTTTATGGATTAGACTTTCATCGTTATTTGGCCTTGCTTGCCCAATATCTTAACTCTGCTAAATATTCTACCACATTTTGTACTTCCAATATTGAGCCATTTCCGGTAAAATATCTTCTATTTCTATTGCCACATCTACAAATGTTCTCAGCCTTTAAGGAACTGCAACAGACACATTATTAGATTTTTTTTTCTTAAGTAGACAAATACAGTAATAGAATAGTTGTGTCATATACTATAATCCATTCCAATAGTCTTATAAGGCCAAGAACAGCTTCCACACATATTTTACCCACATATCTACCAAATATTTCTTCTCTGCATTTTTCCTTCCATGTGTCTCTGTCCCAGCAGCAACCTGGGTGTGAGTCAAGGTAACAGAAGCAAAAAAAAAAAGCTGTGTCACCTACCATCATGTTTTATAGTTCCAGCAGCTCCCTCCTTAGTAAATCCAAATTAAGGCATACTGGAATTTATAAACCAAGGCAAATGCCAGTAAGAGGAACAAGGGCAGTGTCACCTCCCCTTCATGGTGGTGTATCTGCAGTCACAGTATGCAATATAGTTTACTGAATTATACAATCTATTTGCATTTCAAGATTGCACATGCACTAATTATGTTTATATTTGTTTCACCTTTAATTTTTTTATAGCAAATTACAGGCTATGAAGAGTTAGAAAAGACATGGAATATTTTCATGAAACATATAATAAAATATTCAACATATTTTCCTTGTGTCTGAAAGAATTATAGCTTGCTTACAGGAAGAGATACATGCCAGAAAACACTAAAATGCCATTGTTGATTATACTATTTCTTTCCATGCTAATATATTCTCAGAAAATATTATTATAATATTCTAGGCAAATGCCTATACTTTTTTTTAATTATTTTTTTAAATCATTTTCATTGCAATTTCTTGATTGTGTCATACAAGTGGAGATAAAAAATTGAGGGCATTGCTTACCAGTTGTTGACATTAACATGGGTGCTAGAGTGATTTACTGTAAAAGTCTATATTTGGAACCAAATTTACTCTAACATCTGTATCCTTTTCAGTATAACCACATTAAAATAAAAGTAGCAACTTAAAATTATTGAATAATTGTAATACCTTATTCACTGAATTTAATTCACTCTAAGACTTATGGAATTAATATAGTAATCCTATAAAATATGCATGAAAATAATCCCAGTATTACAGAATTAGTAATGGAAAAATAATATTAGAAAAAATATGTATAACTATACCTCCATCAGTTTTATTTGAAAGTTGGGAGATTAAAGGGATTTTGATAATGTTTATACAAACTTACTAAATATTAATAAATGTTGTGATTTAATTGAAATAATTTTCAACATATGCTGAGAAACAAATGATATGGAAACTACTTGATCATAATTATTTAAAATCAAATATCCAGTTTTATCAACAGAGTGGTAGACTAGGAAATTCCAGGCCTTATTCATCCATAGAAATACTTAAAAAAGCAAAAATCAAACAAAAACAAAGCAAACAAAAAAGTAAAAGTCATTAAACTGGAAATGGCTAAAATAGCTTTTTAAGTTTTAGAAAAGACTCAAAAGTCTACATCAACTAAAAGGAACCACACAAGAAAAACACATTAAACTTTTTAAGAAATTTCATGTGATTGTCACTTTTGTACCATCTTCTTTCCACCAATGCCCATTCTTGTTCCGTTGAAAGAAACTGCATTTTTCTCATTATTCTCTTTTGAATGGCTGGGCTAACAAAGGCCTTATTCGAATATTTTAATACTTAGAGGTTGACTGAAGGACAATTCTCTGTTTTATTAAAGTGGGCCTTAGGAATTGGGGTTGGAAGAAGAGATAGCATGGATATCTACTTCTTATGAAAGTTTTAAGGATATAAAGATCCACAGTTAGTAAGCTTAAAGACAAAGTTTCAGCACCTTAAATCAGCTAAAGTGTAGTGGAGAAACATGATGGGGAAATAAGACATTCAAAAACAACTGGATATATGGGGAGTCAAAAAAGGCAGAGACACAGAAATGATGCATGTTCTGAAAAGACCATCACTCTTCACCTCAGGCCGAAAATTCATGCAAGTAATAAATACAGGGTGTTCCCAAAGCAAATCAAGACTTCAAAGACTGGGAGAGGTTTCTTTGGTGCAAGTGCCCAATTTTTTAAGAAGTAAATCACAAAGCATTAAAATTATTCCTCAGGAAAATGGGACACATTCAAGAAACAAAGTAAGTCTTTAATCTATGTCTCTGAAGACATCTAGATATTATTACAACCAATCAGAATTTAAAATAATTATTGTAAATATTCTCAAACACTTGATGGGAAATATGGACAAGTAACTGAAAAATCATGAAAATGAAATATAAACAAAATCTTAAATTATAAAAGGTAGGTCCCTTCCTGGTGGTGCAGCAGGTTAAAACACAGCACTAAGAAGCTAAAGCCACTTCAGCATGAGTTCGATCCCCACTCCAGAAGTGACCCATAGGGAGCAGCAGACCTCTCCTGACCCACCTGCTGCTCCCCTCAGCAGGGTACTTTGTCAGTAGTCCTGTTCGGCTCCCCGCTCTATCTCTGGTGAATCTTCTTATTGCAACTGTGCCTCTGGCCTGTACTCCAGTATGCATATATAGATATACATATATATATATTAAAGGTAACAAAAATAAAAAAAAATTGAGAACTGAAAAATACAAAATTAAATTGCAAAAGGAAATCAGTACATATGTTGAGTAGCAGATTTGAACATACAAAAGGAAAAATCAGGGAACTTGAATATGGGAAATTTGAGATTATTAAGCCTGTGTAGTAGAAAGAACAAAAGGTTACACAAAAGTGAACAGAATCTAACTAACTTACGGGATATCATCAGACTAATTTATAAGTTGTGGGTGTTCCACTAAGAGCACAAAGGTTCTTTGCAGATTGCTGAAACATAGTAATTTAAAGAAAAATGGGTCTACAAACAAAAATTTCTGGTAAGGCTAAGGATAAATACAAAGAGGTTCTCATTGCTGATATAATTAAATTATAGAAAGACATAGTCAAAGAGAAAAACTTGAAAGCAGCAAGAGAAAATTCTATGTAAGGAACTCTCAATAAAAATGTCAGTCAATATCTTGGTAGAAATTTTGGAGGTCAAAAGACAGCAAAATGATACACTTACATTGCTATAAAAAGAAAAAGACAGCCATCATAGATTTTTATTTTAATTTCATATAAATTATAAATTTAGAGACATAAACTCTTTTGGGATTTAATTTGAGTTGATACAATCTATAAGATCCATTTGGGGACCATGCTAATAATATTTTCTATTTCACATGATGTTTCTTTCAATTTATTCAGTTATTCTTTATTCTGCTCATCATTCATTTAATATATAGCTAACATTCCCTTTGTTAAATATATTCCTAAGTACACTAGTTTCTTTGAGCAGCTGTAACAAATTGCTGCATACTCTGTGTCTTAAGAAGAAGCTTTCCTTCTCAGTTCAAGAAGACAGACAATCAACATCAAGGTGTCTGCAAATCAGAAATATGTAGGATCTTGGAGAGATTCTTTTCCTTGGAGAGATTCTTTTCCTTGGAGAGATTCTTTTCCTTGGAGAGATTCTTTTCCTGTGTCTTTCAGCTTCTATTGTCAGCATTCTTTGGCGATGGGAACTCCCTACAATCTCTACCTCCATTTTTCACTTCACCTTTGCCCCAACGTATATTTATTAAGGATACTTGTCACTGACTTTAGGTAACATCTCGAAAATCCAGAATAATCTCTTTTTGAAACTCTTATTCATATGAGCATTCATAGGTTCTAGAGAATAGAACAAGTTTTTTTTTAATTGATAGGCATAATTTAATGATTTTATAGTTTAGCAATTTTATAGTTTTAAGTATTATACTTTAATGACTTTACAGTTTTCAGTAATCATTTTTTTTATTTTATCACATCTATCATATACATATAATTGTTTTTCACATATTGACCTCATCAGAGAACTTTGATAAATTTGCTCATTAATTCTGATTATTATATATCATGGGATTTTCAGTATAATCTACATCAATAGATATGTCTGTTGTGAAGCAAGATAGTTTTGTTTTTAGCTTTTACACTGACTACAAATAAAATATAATTTTGAATAAAAGTGGTAGAATTTGACAGGTTTTTGTTTCCAGCTTAATGGGGATGTGTTCAAGGTTTCACCAGCAGTTATGCTGTTAGTTTTAGTTTATGTGAATAATTAATTTGTTGATAAAATTCTGTTCTGATATAAGAACAATCATCAAAATGAGGTATCAATTAGTTATTCTAAATAACAAATTTTTAAATGCCAGGAGAGTTTGGTTTCTCTGTATCCTAATATACACATAGATACAATTTTTATGTAAAGCAACTTGACAACAAAAATTTAATGTTTTTATTTATTTAATGTTTTCAATAAAGTGGAGAAAAAATGATGCAAATAAAGTATTTCTATGGATTAAAATCCAAATTAAAAATAGGTTTAAGAATAGGTAAGAGATGAGATAATGAGTATATAAAGAATGTCCCTCTGAGATTTGTAAAATGAAAAATAGTAATGTATTCTCAATATTTTAAACCACTCATTAAGACTTCAACTCAGGATTTTGCCAATTTCTTGAATACTCTGCTCCCTCAAATTTTATACCTGGTGGAATTCTACCTTCAATTCTACTGTCACCTCTAAAATCTAAATTAATAATTCCCACTCTGCATGTGGCTGCCAGCATTTTGTCACACATTGCAGTATTGTTAGAGTTCTACCACCATAGAAGTCTCTAGAAGAAAACAAAAAGGATATGTACTATGGCACCTTTACTGCCTAAACTGAATCTTTGTCCCAGAGTAACCAAAATTTGTGTGACCTTAGCCAGATTATTGAAATTCTTGACTTTGTTTTATTTTTCTGTAAAGTGAGATTTAAAAATATGCCAAAGTAATAATGGGTATAAATATTTAAACTAGGAAATGATTATAAAGTTTTCAAACAGTATCATACAGCATGTGTTATTATTATTGTTTTTGTAATTTTTATTTCTGACTTCCATAATGGACTGTGAAGTTTTTGAGGACAATTGCCTTTTGATTTTTAAGAGGCTTAGAATTTTTATTTCAAAACTTAATTCTGCTATTTACTCTCTCTCTGATGCATATATCCAAATTCAAATATATGTATAATCAGATGAAAAACTCTTAATATATTAAATTAGTGATTATTTTTGTTAAATCTGGCCATCGTAAATAGTGTTTTTTAGATATTCCCTTAGAAATTAGTCAGTTTCAGTGGCACAATGGGTTAAAGTGTACACTGGAAGCTAGCTGCAACCGTGTTAGCATGAATCACCCGGCCAGGGAGGTGATTCACATGGCGCAGCAGACCCCTCAGCAGTGTACTTCATCAATATGCCTGTTCTGTTCTCTATTTTGTCTCTGGTGAGCCCTCTGGCACCTTGGCCTGTGCCCCAGTTCTGTGTGCATAAACAAATAAATATTAAAAAAAATAAATTAGTTTCAGATAAAACATTAAGGTCAGATAATCTAAATTAAATTTTAGGGAATAGTCTGGAACCATTCAAAGGTATTAAAATAATAATCTCCAACTTAACATAAACATTATTCCAAAAAAGTTCAAACCAGAAAATCTTTCAATTTTACAAAGACTTGTGTGTGCCTTTCCAAAATAACACACATTACACCTAATGTCTACATACTTCACAGATATTCTTTAGTGGACCCACTATCTCCCACAGTGGAGATCTGATATTTTAGTGGGTAAGTCACCTATTGAAAAATTCCCTATGAATATATTTTTCCAGTTATTTAGGTCATGCACATCTTGGTTTTTATTATTTTAATTGAGTTAACATCAGTGTGGCTCAGGAAGATGCTGTCCCAACACTTTCTTTTTTTTTTTAAGATTTATTTATTTATTCATACATATAGAGCTGGGGTATAGGCCAGAGATGCAGAGGGCGAGAGGATTCACCAGAGACAGAGTGGGGAGCAGAACAGGCAGATTGACGAGGTACACTGCTGAGGGGAGCAGTGGGCGGGTCAGGAGAGGTCTGCCACACCATGTGGATCTCCTCCCGGGCAGGCGGGGATCAAACTCATATGGAAGTGGCTTAAGCTTCTTAGTGCTGTGCTTTAACTGGGCTGTGCCACCAGGGAGGGCCCGCCTGTCCCAACACTTCACCATCCACCCACGGTGTTCCACAGAGCCCACTGTGCACCATATTCACTATGTGTTCCCCTTCCCCTCCCTATATTGTAGCCCTATTTCTATAGTCCTATCTGTAGGTAATAAGTACTGGAAGTGATTAAATGCTTCAGCAGGTTCAAATGTTTTAAACTATTGTGCCAATTTGGTTAGATATTTGTGTCCATCTGTGAGTTGATTCCTGTGTGCAAATGCGCATGGTTCAAAAGTGGGTCATAGTGCACAGAGATATGGAACATAATGTAATTCTGAGAATCTGGGTATGAGAACAAGACCTTGGAGACACCTCAACTAGAGTCAAGTGATATTAACACGGAATAACTAATAAAAATGGTGTTAGTTAACTTGAACTGTTTCTGGTGTTGCTAGCACAAATTGTGTAATAATTTCGTGAATTTGTTACAGCTGAGACCACCTTCACACGGGGTAATGGGGCAGCTTTGTATTTACTCATGGGCGCCACCTTTGTAAATTCTAATTGTTTTGTGTTGGAGAAGAGCTAAATCTGAGTAGTGATTCCACCGTGTACTCCAGTTCAAGACTGTTAGGCTAGATGAGTGACATCAATGCAATCTCCAAACCTACTTTTTATCTTTCTCAGATCTTGTGCTAGACAAGATTCATGAAATGTCTTTGTAAGTGATGTAAGGGTAAGTGATGATAAGGCTTTTGCACTGTTGGACTCTGCGGCTGTCACCCAAGGCCTTGAATACAGGAGTTGCTTGGGAGCATGGGCACAGGGTGCTCATGCCTGATTGTGGATATGAGTGTGGTGTGTGTACATGTGCACACCTGAGCCTAGAGGCTGAGGCTATAAGGTCAGCAGCACACCAGGATGGCTACGGTGCAATGGCTACAGGAGGACAAGTGACTGCAGAAAGGCTGAACCATGAGAAAAGACCAGAAAGCCCAAAGTAAAAGCCTACATAATCTCTGGGTGCTGAGGGGCTTGCCAGGCTCCCAGCCCTCTGCTGCTCTGGACCTGGTTGCTGGCACTACAATTTCCCAAAGATACCACACCCTAATTTCTAGAAACTAGAAGGTGATGAGCAATTTGTTGATTATGTGATAGGGCACAGCTGACCTTAAGAAACGTGAGTAACTGAGAGGGTTTATCTGACCAGAGTGCTCATAAATAGAGAACGAGCTCCATGTAGAGATGAGTAGAAGGGGAATTAGAGGGCTCTGATGATGGACAAAGGTCCAGAAAAGGAACTTAGGTAGGTAACCTTTAGAAGCTGAAACCACAGAGTGACTGAACGTTAGCAAAAAAAAAAAAAAAAAGCGGGGGTTCCTCAATCACGGAGTCCAGACAAACTGAATTCTAACAATGACTTGAGTAAACTTGGAAGCTAATCCTTCCCAGAGACTCCAGTGAGAACCTAGCCTGGCTGATAACAAGAATTTGGTTTTGTGAAGTCTACCCAGAGGACCAGAGGACACAGTCATGTCTGTGGACTGGCTGGCTCACTGTAGGGTAAATGAGGATTGGTCAATGCTTTGCCCCACTGGCCTCTGGCTATCACCCACCGAATTGAATGCAGGAGGCGCTGGGGAGTGTGGGCTCAGGGCACGTGTGCCTGATGGTGGACACCTGGAGTGTGGTACGGGCACATGCAAGTGTGCACACCTGAGCCTGGAGGCTGAGCATATAAGAGCAGCATCGCACAGAAACAGTAGCGGTGGAGAACTGCTATGAGAGCAGGAGCGACGGCTCAAGAGAGAGAGTCCAAAGAGTAAAGACTTGCCGGGGAGCAGGCAGCCCCCTGTCCCCCCAGTCTTCCTACCTTGCCAGTCTGTGTGTTTGTTCCACAATTGGCATAGAAAGAGCATCAAAGCCTGAAGAAGCCATTGAGGGCTCCATGACTCTCCTTTGCCCATTCGCCAGGACGTGAGAGAACCCCGCCCATGCACACTGGCACAGAAATGTGAGTATTGTGGGATTTTTTTTTTTTAAAGATTTATTTATTTGTGCATACAGAATTGGGGTACAGGCCAGAGGCTCAGGGGCGGCGAGAGGCTTCACCAGAGACAGAGTGGGGAACAGAACAGGCAGATCGAGGAAGTACACTGCTGAACTGCTGAGGGGAGCGGAGCAGCGGGCGGGCCAGGAGAGGTCTGCCACACCATGTGGATCTCCTCCGGGGCAGGCGGAATCGAACTCATGCGACTTTAGATTCTCAGTGCTGTGCTTTAACCCGCTGCGCCACCAGGGAGGGCCGGGATTGTTTTAATTGCCTGTGTTAATTGTAATTTGTTACTCAGCAACAGAAAACAAACATGGGCCTCAAAAAAATGCTTGAAACCAGTACCCCGATCTCTTCTTATTCATGTTTACATAAATTCCAAGCTACCTATATCTTAATTATGACTTCCTATCACCTCCTACTTCCTAAGTTCTTCTCTTAATTTATACTCCATTTTCAGTGAGCTCATCACCCCCTTTATAAAAAATATATTGTTCTTGTGACTTTAAAGAAAATTGTTTACATCTCTGAAGACTCCATTTTCTCTTCAGTCTCTCAAGTGTAATTTTCCACGATTCTTTTTAGACCAATTCTTCATTATCGTCTAGAAACAACAATCAGGAAACACCATTACCACCACAACAAAAAGTATATGTCAGGCTCTGTACATATTCCATTACTAAAATTTCTCACCACTGTTTGTGGCACTACTTACAGATGTTAAGCTCTAAAAACTGCCTTTCTTTTCAGAAAACATGGTCAATTTTTAAAGAGCTTCATATATGGTATGGATAACGGCTAATGACTTTGTCCCAGTTTCTTAACCTCCTGAGTTACTTTCCTTTTAATTTCTCCTCAACCACAGAAAATTGATGCAAACGCCTAATCACTTGTTTGAAAAAAAAAAATCGACTTTGTTAACTATAAGGAAAATAATAATTGTTCCTTCTCATTAGGATAACCAGTTCCTAGATACATCTATTTGTCAATCCTTCATTTTTTTATTCAGCAAAACCTTCATAGCAGATTAATTCATTAATAACCTAAATTATCTTGCTTTGCATGGGAAGAACGCTAATTATGTAAACACTAATTATGTATTTTTAGTACATTTTGTACTTATACTAAAGGACATATAAACATGTGAAATTCAGGGTTAAGAACATTATATATGATTGCAGCAATGTTTGGAATTGTATTTTTATATAGATGCATACTACTAAATTTCTATGCTCAATGTATGTCACCATTTGCTCGGTAAAATGGCTTGTAAAGTTTTTCATTATTTGTGTATACCTAAGTTTTGGAAGTCATGGATGCAATGGCAATTTAAACATTAATGAAAGCTTATATTTATTATCTGATGATTGGCCTAAAACAAAACAGAACAAAACAAAAAACCCAAGGCTGACTCATGAGAAGGTCTCCACGCCTTTTTAGATATTGAAACACCTGAGCCTACATATAACACAATCCTCTTCCACGGAGCTACTGATCAGATTTAATCATTATGTTAGAAGTTTTATAAATGAACAAATGTGTATTCCCAATCTGGTTTTTTCATAAGCAAAATGATTTTGAAATTCTTCCAGAATTGCAGTATGTATCAGTACTTCATTACCATTTATTTGTTGGCAGTGATACATTCTATGGATTTGCCATATTTTGTTTATTCATTTATTTAATAAAAGACATCTGGTCTTTTTCCAGATTTTACAAATGAAGCTGTTATGGACATAATACATTTAAGATTTTGGTCGGATATATGCTGTCATTTCTATTGGGTATTGCCTAGGAGATCACTCTCTGGATAATGTGACAGGTGAGTGTATAACTTTTAAAACCTTACCAAACAGCTTTTCAATGTGGGTGCAGTCTTTTACATTTGTGCTACTGTGTGCAAGAATTGTAATTCCTTCATATCATGCATAACAATACATGTTTTCTTCTTACATTGTAGCCATTGTAATAGGTCTGTAGTATCACTTTATGAATTAGTGTTACATTTCCCTAATGACTCAGGATGAGATTACTTTCATATTATTATTTGCCAGTAGCCTTCAGTATTAGAAATAAATACTTAATATTCGGTCATATTTTTATGGAATCATTTGTTGTCTTACAAAGTTTGGAATATATTTTAAACATTTGGAATTGATATCTTGTTTTAAAAAGTGTTTTGCAAATTTCCTCACTCTGTGTGTTTAATAATGCCTTTAAAATGTCTTTCAAATGGGAGGAAATTTTAATTTTAATGAGGTCCAACCTAATACTTGTTTGTTTCATGAATGCTGCTTTTGTTATAATTAAAAATTTTTCTGTCTCAACCAGGGTCATAAAGATATTATCTTATGCTTATGTCTAGAAATTTGATAGCTTATTAATTTATATATCCAGGCCACAGTACTTTGAGTTAATTCATGTGTATATATCTTAACTCTGTGTTTTAGTTACTTTTTACATATGGTACCCAAAAGTTCTACAGTTACTTGAGCTCTGACATTTCTCCTTTGAAATGCCTTTACATCTTTCAGAGCAGTCAGTTTTCCATATGTGTGTGGGACTATTTTTGGACACTCAGTTTTGTTTCCTTGCTTACCTATGCTATACTCGACTAACTATGGTAGCTTTATAATTATGAAATCATGTAGTTAATAACACCAATTTATTATTCTATTTCAATGATGTTTTAGCTGTTCTAAGTAATTTGAATTTTCTTATGAATTTTAGAATAACAGTTGATATCTTTAAAAATGTCTACTCAGATTGTAAATAAAATTGCACTTAATATAATTGCTATTTTGGGGAGATTAGATCTTGAAAAATGCAGAGAACTCAGACCCATGAATAGGGGAATATATTTCACTATTCCTAAGTCTTTAATTTCTCTTAGTAATGTTTGTTAGTATAGACACTTTCATATATAAATTTTGTATTTCCTATATATAATGGTATTGTGAGAGGTATTCTTTATTTAATTTGCCAGTATTTTGTGTCTGCATAAAGAAATATAATTTTTGCATATTGATTTTCATATCCAACAGCATTATTAGATATTTATGCTAGTAACTTTTGGGGTATTTTTCAGATTTTCTACTTAATTTTGGCATCTGTGGTTAAGAACAGTTTCACTTCTTCCTTTATAATCTCAATGTTTCTATTTCTTCCCTCAAGTCCTATGTAGAAATTATAATAAAATTTTAAATAGAACTGAGGAGGGAAAATGTGTTAATCATGTACCATACCTGAGAGAGAGAACCAAGAGTTACTTAGTTTCTCATGATTAAATTTGACGTTAGCAATGGGTTTCTGTAGATTTAAGGGCTAGTAGTCAATTCTAGGTTTTTGAGTTTTTTGTTTGTTTTTTGGGTCAGGTTATGGAGTTTTGTGGAGTTAGGTCTGAACTGTGTCTCCCTTCAGCTCTGATATGATGGGGCTTCTAGAGCTCCATGAACTTAGAGTGTGACTTTATTGGGTAGAGGCATGTCCTTTATGGTTCTCCTAAAGTTAATATTCTCTCACTTTATAATCTTAATCAGATATGATTCATCTCCACTAAAACTGTATTTCAGCAAGTAGGCAACAGGACTATAGTGACTTTTCATATAAAAAGGATAGAGTGCAACTATGAATGGCAGTGATTATTTTTCATAATTTCATGCATCAGTTACCTCTAAATAATACTTAGATTGCATCAGAGGCTAACAAAGAGAATGCAAAATAGCTTGTCTTTTTTCTTGCCAACTTATAAAATATTTTGACATTCTTGAGAACATTATACAAAAATTGAAAAATTAAATTCATTATATAACAATGTTTCATATATAAATCTTAATTGCTGATTTGCTATTTATATTATATTCTATAAATTTAAAACTTAAGATTTTGTCTATAGCTATTGACATGAATATTACGATAGAACACTATTGTATTCCACTATACTACTTGAAATGGCATACTTTTATTTCTAGACTTATTTTGAGCTATTTTTATCATCCATTTAAACATTTATCTTACACCAAATAACTTATATGACCCTCAGTACACTATAATTTCAATTGTAATTTTTATTTAAATCTAAGTTGCATATAGCTTATTGAGTTGCTTATGTAGGTACGATGGCCATACCTTTCCTTCCTTTGTATATCTAAACTATATAATTTTTCTTGTGCCTGAAGGACTTCCTTCAATAATATATACAGTGTGATCCTTTCAAATAAACCTTTTAACTTTCATATCCCTGAAAAGTCTCTTAACAGCCTTCACTTTGGAAAGTTTTTAAGCAATTATATTTTTACATTGGCAAATCTTCTCAAGACTTAATATTTTCCAGTTTGCTTTTTTTTTTCTTCAGTGAAAAATATTGTTAATTCCTTTCTTCTGCTGCATAACATCACATTGTGTGTGTGTGGTTAATGATTTTTATCTTTATGACTTATTTTCAAGCAATTTAGTTATGTGCACTGTAGTCTTCTTCCTGATTGTGATTTTTTACTTTATTGAGATTCTTACTTCATTGTGATTTTTTTTTTTTTTACTTTATTGAGATTCTTGAGTGTGTGATTTATTCAATCAATTTTGGACAAAAGTGTAGACACTATTTCTTCCTATTTTCTTTTCTAGCTCCATGTCTTCCTTTTCCTTTCTCTGCATTTCAGTTACATGTGTATTAGGCACATTTAAATTGGTGCATAGTACAGTGGTACTTTGCTCATTGACATTGATTCTCTCTTGTCTGTTTCAGTTTGTAATTTTGTTGCTGTTGTTGTATATCAAGCACTAAGTTTGTGCACTCTATTAGCAATGCTCTGCTTTGCATCCACACACCAGTTGAGAGGGATGGGCAGATAACATCTTCTAGAAACAATTGTCACTGCTTTTCCAGTTTCCCTAATGTAGCTCTGATAATTCTTGTTCATTTATTATCATATAAATTTTATTTTTGTTATTAGTATAAATGAAATAATTTCATATAATGGATTCCAAGAGTATTGCTAGAATAAAATTGTCATTTTATTCATACTCACTTTTGAAAGAATTTTGTTATTGTGGATGATTAATTTCTCTTGTAAATTGTAACTCTGAAAATCATACTGGAATCTTTTTCTACTTGTTCAGCAATTATACAAAGTATAGCCATTCTTAAAATCCAAACCTTGCCCATAATAAAATGAGTGAAGTGCAACATAGCAATGAATGCAAGATACTTTTAAATTTTAAAAACCTGAAATTCTTATTTAATGTTCCTAGAAGTACACATGTTAAATTTCATACATGCATCTATGTTCCTGTGATTTAATAACAAAGTACATCCTAACTTTCAAATTTGTTGGTAACTTAGATTACTTCTGTCTTTCTAAAAAGCTGGCTAGCAATAGAGGCCTAGTTCCTTAGAGAAACTGATATGACAGTGATTTTTTTTTTTTTCCCCATATCTTGGTATCACCGCTGTAAGGAGAAAACAAGACACATTCCATGTCTACCATTATTTATAGCAGTATTATTTTTGAGAAAGCATGTATACATGGTAGATAGTCATTCACATATTAAAGTTGTTTTATTTACTGGCCAAATTGTATGTTCTTTGTTTATATGCAATGACTTAAACAGATACATGAAAGTTTAGATATCAAATTACTAATGTACACAATGTTTGTGAAAATGCTTTGTCTGCTGTTTAGTTCTTATTAGAGATATTCTAATAGCTGTGTCTTTTCAGTGGAATAAATTATGAAATAGTCCATTATTTTAATGGGCTTCAATCAAACTCTTCAACTAGTTCTGAGAAGCACAATACCACTTATATATACACATACTAGTTATGTTTTATTGGAATGTACTTGCTTTGTTATACAGATAAAAATATGTTGAGACATAGTAATACCAAATTTTATAAGGGAAGGCATTGATAATTCTGTATTGTTTAAGTGGAACTATTTTATTTCATCTGATAGTTACTGAAGTATCTTGAATTTTCTATTTTTGAAGGAGATGACAGTTATTTCTATTGTAAAATTTAGTCTATCATAGCATTTAGTCTATCATAGCCTATTTTTCCTTCTTATATCTTTTCCAATTCTTCCATTAAGAAGGTTACCAAAAGTGTATTCATGACCGTATAGCCAATGAAATTAAAATCATTTCATGGACAATGGTATTCCATCATAAATCCATTAGTGTAGCCCTAATTGCTAAAGTGTTAACAGATTTTCCATTTTAATATAAAATTATTTTATAATGTTATATAAGGGTTAAGTTCTTAAATCCTAAGTACTTATCTAGTTAAAAAATTATGTAAATGCCTTAAAGATATAAAGCACAATTATAGTAACATAGAATTATATTAAGGACTTCAAAGTTTTTTAGGCTTTTTAAAAAAAGGTTTTAACTATGCAGAACAAAGTTTGTGTGACCTTCATTTTAAGGAATACAACTTATTTCCTGTTTTTTGGGGTCTTAGCTCAACCTCATAGGAAAAGTCACATGGTGATACCAATTCTGTAAAATTTATTTTTCCATTTGTCAAATTGCAAAATGAAATCATTCTAACTTCTCAGCTCTGTTCCACAATTTTTTTAAGCTCAGATATATTTAATATAAAATTATGGGTAATATTTATAATATATGGGAAAAACAAATGTGGGAGACATTCAAATCTAAACTTTTTTTGTATTGAAAGATTTAATATAGCACTGTTTTAGTTAACAATTGTATATAATACTCCACAAAGAGAGGATAATTAGTATATTAATGATATAATATTGAGGTGAGTTTTTTTTTAAACTAAAGTTGTTTAAAAATTGTAAAAGGGTAAGGGAACCTCACTGCATTCTAAAATTATTTTTCCCTTATACCATACTGCATATTTCAGATCTTTAATATTGATTAGAGACTAAGAATCACCAGACTGGTATATAAAAATCTATCAGCAAAAAAGGTGTGATGGGAATTTTTAACCTTGTCTTTTACTTGGGGAAGGAATTAAAACACCACCCAGTGTGTTTGACATGTGTTCCTGGATGCTGGTGGTGCACAGGTAGATCTCAGTATGTCCAACAAATCTAAAGGCTATGGGATTGTGAGTACATGTGTTCTTTGAGACAAAGTATTTTTTATGGCATCTTTTCAAAAAGCTTGTTTAGATAAGAATATATTAGGGGGGAAATCAATTTTTCTCGAATTAGAGAACTACTTGTGAAAGACCATATAGTGTTGATAAGGAAAGACCCGTGATGTAACTCACAAGAAAATGAATTATCTTGAACTATCTTCCACAAGGTTACAAGGGATGTCAGTGCTGTCATAAAACATTCCTAGTCAATTATAGGTTCTTATGCTCCTAACATTAGAATTATTTCTCAACTTCAATACTAAAGCTGTAAAACTCAGCCAGAATTAGGAATAATGCAAGGTAGGAAACTATTGAATTTTTTTTTTATTATTATTATTTAAGATTAGAGAGCTATATTAGAAGTCATGACATCTGCAAGCATGGTGAACTGGCAAATGAATGAGCAGTCATGAAGATATTCTTTTCTGTATAAATCCACTAAGTATTACTAATCTTATGAAACATACTTATTTTCTTTTTTAACCAGTATCCATGCTAAGTATAGCTATCCCCCTCTAACAAAATGAGGAAACTGAGACTTAGCTGAGACTCACAAAACCATCAATTTCATAATTGAAAATGTTAGAGCAGATGATCTACCATACAATATGCATCCAAATTTTTGCCATCTTATTTGTTTTGTATTTGAAATTTCTTTATTATCATGATGAAATTTGTAGAATAAAAATGGAATGGAAGCATAAAAATACTAATAAATAAGTACTAATATACCTTAGAAATCTTAGAATTAGGAACATTTCCTCCTGCCAATCTTATCTTTTATTTTGTAAGTGATTTAGATAAGCCATTACATATAAAATGTAACCCTGCAAATTAAAAATAATTCTATTTTTTAGATAAATTTAAAATGTTATTTCTTGTGCTCATTCTAGTTATATTTGCCAAATATTTTTATCATTATGATTTATGTAGTGATTTTAGGTAAGTGGTAAAAGGTATAAAGAATAACACTGGCAGATGTTGACTCCCAAAAATAATTATCTCAATTTTCTATTTAAATTCTCAAAGGTTAACTTTCAATGAAAACTATTTAAAATCATTTCAGATGTTACACTTTGTACTATTGAGAACCATCAAATACCACGTGATTTGTTTTTTTTTAATTTTTATTCCCTATTCATCAGCACATGACAAGTTTATTGAGGAAATGAATAAAGGAGAGAACCTGCATAGACACAGATGGGCAGTCTTACAGAACAAGAACTGTCGTGAACTTCTAACATTAAAACACACAATACTAATGCTATTCTTCATTGGTTATTTTGTGCAGCAATATGGAATGTGGTGATATTCATAAATTTGTATGTACTCTATTCATCCTTAAATTTTTGTTACATTAGAAAACAAATCAGCATGCATTACTACTAGTGACAGTATAGAACAGACTTAAGTATAACTAGTTACTAAGTAACTTCTATATATCAGAAGATCAAAATTAACACTATTCTATGCTTTAACTCACATAATAATAATGGTGATGATTAGTACACTGAATGTTTATTCTGGGTATCAATAATACCAAATTTATGCCATTTATGAAATAGTTTGATTAGAATATTTTGCAGCAAAACAAGAGAAATGTGGTTGGCAGTCAGGTCCTCCAAGGTAGTAATGGTTAATTTGCCATTGCCCAAATTAGTGTCTTTCAGAATCAACTCTTTTCAGGATAAATCAGTGTTCTGTGGGAAAATTATATTTAGATTAAATTTTTTAAAAAGTATAAACTAAGTCAATATACAAAAACAAAAGCCTACTAAAAGATCACAAGTCAATTGTTTCTCAGCAAACTAAATGAGAAATCAAATTAATAACAATGTTGAACAAAAAAAGGCTTATGGGAACTAATTTCATGTTCTTTTTATTCTTTAGTGTAGTAGTACAAAAAATCATTTCAAAGTTAGTGCTATAATAGAAATTTCCTAGTATGATAAGTATATCAGGGTATTATTGCTGTTGAAAAGACAGAATGCAGAGTGCTGCTCTCTGTGGGAACTATGAAAATATGGTAGGCCTATGTAGGGAAATAAAGTTTGGGGCAGGGGAATCTGTGGAGAAGTGTATACTGTGGTCTCCAGAAAGGAGTGTTTAGTTAGTTGTCTCACGCCCACTCCTGGATAATCAGGGCAGGGCGACATATTGAAATAGAGACCAACAAAGGAATTGGCAAGGGATATGGACTCTAGATTAGTTTGTATTTGAAAATCACATCCCAAAGAAGAGGATGGTATAAGTTAGACATGCCACCAATACAAAGTAACTCAGCTCAGTATCATGAATTGCTTAGAAGAAGGTGTGGTAAGCTTAAAAACTTACAGGAGAGATGTTAAAGCATCAAATTGACAGAACATACAAACACAGTAAAAACAATCTATGGAGTTGACTTGAATATATTAGTCTTTATTGAACAGTTCAGATACATTGCCAAAGTGTCCCCCGGGATTCAGTGTTTTGTTTTATTTCTTATCCTTTTCCATTTCTTCTCCAGATATTTCAAAGAAGCTTAAAGATGGGGAGTCCTGTATTTTTTAATCATAAACAGTGCTGTAAGCCAATGTTCCCCTTAGTAAATACTAAACTAAAAATGGAGAATAAAAATGTTTTAATTTAAAATTTAAATTTTTTTTAATTTAAAGTTAGGTTATTTTAACAACTCTGATTTGTTATGTTAATACTACAGTTTATTTATCAAAAGCAACTCTCCTGGCTTAATTTGTCAAAAGTGTTAGTGTCATCAAGCCTGGATATCATTAATTCCAAAGACTGCTATATATTTCCTATGCTATACTTTCTTGATAATTCTTTTCATGTAGTTGTACTTTACCAAAATAGAATAATACAACAAAAGGTTTATTAACTCAAGATACAAGCAATCTTGACTACCTTAAGATTTTTTTTTAAAGATTTATTTATTTATTCATACAGAACTGGGGTACAGGCCAGAGATGCGGAGGGTGAGAGGATTCACCAGAGACAGAGTGGGGAGCAGAACAGGCAGATCAACGAAGTACACTGCTGAGGGGAGCAGCGGGCGGGTCAGGAGAGGTCTGCCACGCCATGTGGTCTCCTCCGGGGCAGGCGGGGATCGAACTCATGCGGAAGTGGCTTAAGCTTCTTGGTGCAGTGCTTTAACCCACTGCGCCACCAGGGAGGGCCCATACCTTAAGATTTTTTTAGCATATAGATTAATTTTTAATTATCCAAGATTCTTGGGAATGTATAAAATCCCAAAGGGCATATATTGTACAATGATAGAGCTTAAATTTAGAGTTTAACTAGTTAAATTCATCTTTTTGTGTTTATTTCATTAGTTTTACATAGTTTTGATTTTAAACTATTGTACAGTTTCAGTATCAAAGTTCAAGCTGCTTCATATTCATGTTTGATTAACTTCTCCAGGGGAGGGGGGATACTAAATCAGCTATGTCATCAGTCATCAATTTTTCAGAAGTTACAGATATATTCATTGTAAACCTAGAAATGAGCTTCCAGTTATGTGCCAGAGAAATGAAAAATTTTGATCTACAAGAAATTAGTTTACATGCCTTATATAACCTTTCCAAGACTGTTTCATATCAAATATAGGCACTGCAGTTCTTGTGTGCCTGTACCCTCAAAGGTTCAAGAAGTGTGATGATTTTGTTGATACCATTATGAGTTCGGTGAATGTAATATTTATTGTTGGCTAGCCATTGTCCTAAATGCTTTACAGATCTTAGGCTCATTCAACCTTCACATCCAGTTCCCAGTTGGAGCCATGGTTCACAGGGAAGAGAGGCAGAAGCCCAGGGCTATGTGCTGGGTCAACAGAAGAGCATAGGGGTGGAGAATGGATGCCTATCATCAATTTGAAGTGTTTTAAGGAAAACAGGGCCCTGGACTTCCAGGCCCCACCTACAAGAAGGACTGAGATTTCCATGTTTACTACTATATCAAGTTAGGAAAAAAATACATTGAAAAGTTTACAGCAAATTTAATCATAATACAAAAAAAAATAAAACCAACACTGTGTCCATTAACTAGTAAAATGTTTTTTAAAATTGGGAGTGGTAAGTACTCAAAAGACACATACTATTAATATATTAAACACTATTAACTTCATCTCCAGTATATTTTACTGAGAAATTAAAGGTACTATGAAAATCAATGTCTTTTGGGCCACAGAAAATGTGATGAGGACCTAGAAAAGGGTACAGGAGAATGGGATGAAAGAGGTATTCTCTGTCATGGTATTGGTGGTAATTATATAAATGTTTAAGTGTGTTAAAATACACAGATGTGTACCCGTAAACTGGATATATTCATTTTACATAATTTATACTTCTATAAAGTCATTTGAAACATTTCAGCCTATTGGGAAAAAAAATTCAGAATATAAGTATCTAAAAATTAAATTCCAAAATAACAACCAATTGGCCATTAAGTGAATCAAAACTTATAAGCTACTAAATGCCTCAGTAGTTTTTATAAATGATTTATATTTTTATGAAAGTGTTTTTCATTCACCATGGACATTTTTCAGGATTAGTTTTCTTAGCTGAAAATAATTCTTTATAAATTCTAATTTAATTAAACCAGAATTCATTTTTTTCCTAGGTATATGGCAAGTATGACTAAACTTTAAAGAATTTAATTTTAAATATAAATTAAACAACCGTTGGCTCTATTTTTCAGCAAGAAGCACTCATAAAGCTCTTATAAAATACTATAGATTATATCTCCATGAATTTGGCAGAATGTAAAGATACCTGATTTTTTTTAATAATATAATAGTTTGTTTTTACATCATTTTGTGCATTCTTTCATCTCAGTTGTAATCCCCGTGGGCTTCCTATCACCAAATCGCCCATATGCCATCAGCATAGTTCATTGCATTTCCCTTCCCCCACTGTTTTTTTATCTTATTCCCCACTCCACCCCCATAAAATGCCTCTGGTGTATAGCTGTTCATTATTATTGTCATTTTCTCGCCTGGTCTGTTATACTCCTGCTATGAGTGAAACTATTTGGTATTTTTCCTTTCTAAGCATGATCTTTTTCCAACTCCATCCATGTTGCTGCAAAACGCATGCATTTATTTTTTTGGTTGCTGAGTAATATTCCATTGTGCATATGTACCACATCTTTTTTTTTTTTTTTTAAAGATTTATTTATTTGTGCACACAGAACTGGGGTACAGGCCAGAGGCTCAGGGGCGGTGAGAGGTTTCACCAGAGACAGAGTGGGGAGCAGAACAGGCAGATCGACGAAGTCCACTGCTGAGGGGAGCAGCGGGCGGGTCAGGAGAGGTCTGCCACGCCATGTGGTCACCTCCAGGGCAGGCGGGAATCGAACTCATGCGGAAGCGGCTTTAGATTTTCAGTGCTGTGCTTTAACCCGCTGCGCCACTAGGGAGGGCCCTGTACCACATCTTTTTAATCCAATCATAGATACCTGATGATTTTTAAGGAACGCATTTCCTAAGGAAATGCTTAGATAGCTCTATTTTCTTTTCTAAAATGTTCTTTAAACTAGGGGGCTTCCCTGGTGGCATAGTGGGTAAACCTCAGCACTATCACCTCTGTGACCTGAGTTTGATTTCCAGTCAGAGAGCTGATCCACATATAGAGCAGCAGATATCTCCTGTCTTGTCAGTTGCTTCTCTTAGCACATTTCAGTAGATCTGCTTTTTCTGCTCTCCCCTCTGTCTCTGGTGAATCCTCTTACTCCCTGCTCCTCTGTTCTAAACACCACAGTTCTTCCACACAAAAATTTAAAAAATAAATTACTAGGCCAATTTCATATTTTGTTGATTGTAAAACTAGTAATGAAAATAAAACTGAAACGCCAAAGGTAGAAAATAAATTGAACAAAGATTATTAAAATTGTATTTAACATCATTATGCACGTAAATACACTGTTGGCATTCTAGTGCAAGCAAGGTTTCAATAATATATACCAGTGTTTTTTAGAACACATGTATTTTGCAGATAAGATTTTATTTTTAGGGTATGGGTGCATGGTACCAGATAGCAAAGTTGTTTAAGAAAAAGCATTATTAGCTCTCATATCAAACATTAAATTTCACAGCCAATTTAGGTTAATTGGGATAAACATAAATATGAAGTATGCAATGCACTGAAAGAATCATTGTTTTATTAATTGCAGATAAGACAATCAAATGTCTAACAGCTTCTTGACAAAATGATATTCTGAAGATAACAACCTTTAGTGAATACTAAATACGTGAAATAGCATACCACTTACAATCAAATGTAAATCAACAATAAGAAAACTATGTCCCTTTCCTACTTTAAATAGTCTTCTTTCTATATCATATATACTAACCTTTTAAGCATATCTTTAATTATGCATTTTCAATCTGTTTATATTATCACATATCTTTAATTTATGGACTCTAAATCAATTGGGTATTTATGCTAGTTCTATGATTTTACTTCAGTGTAACTTCTACTGAAAAGACTCTCATCAAATTATACAAATTTATCCAGAGATTGATAGCTGATGAAAATAAATCTAAATAAATATTCAGTAAGATTAAATAATAATTTAATCCATAATTAGACATATGATGATTTCAGAAAGTAGTTTTGACTACAGGGTTCAGTTTCTATGTAAATCAGAAAATAATCTTTTGCTTTCATTTTTAATCTGGAAATATATCTGTTTATAAGTCTGTGCCCCTTCATATATTATCCCACATTCTTGTTATGTACTAGCTAGGATAATGTTTTAATATTTAGATTAGAGAGTAAACATGGTCCTGAAACAAGGACAAATTATGAAAGCAGTGTTTATTAGGTCAAACTATTTCTTTTTTAGATTTATTTATTTATGCTTACAGAACTGGGCTACAGGTGTGGAGGGTGAGAGGATTCACCAGAGACAGATTTGTGAGCAGAACAGGCGGATTAACAAAGTACACTGCTGAGAGGAGCAGCAGGCAGGTCAGAGGAGGTCTGCCACGCCATGTGGGTCAGCTCCTGGGTGGGGATCGAACTCATGTTGCAATGTTCTTGCAGTACTTTAACCATTGCACCACCAGGGAAAGCCCCAAACTAGTATTTTTAAGGTTATTAGATAATGGAAATACTTTATCTGCCCATTAATAAATTAAAACATGACATTAGACCTGAAAACTCTTCTTTCCCCATTCTGTTTTCATCTTTTAAATCACTTTAAGCTTTTCATATGTATTGGTATTACTTTGAGTGTTTTACATTTAGAAATATGTATGATATTTAGACTGACTTCTGAAGATGGCTGTACTTTTAACACTTGTCAAATCCTCTAAGGAGAGAAATATCTGTAATGCCCTTCTCAGTCTGTATCTTGATTCTTCTTCTCAGGCATCTGACTAGACTACATGCCAGGTGATAGATGTATCCTGATTCTTATCAGGAGATTTTCTTTTAGGTGTTAGTGTATTAGCAGAATTTACCCTCAGTGATAGGAGAATAGCCATTCCATTGTTTAGCTTTTGAGGCCTCGTCTCAAAAGAGTAGTTTATCAGTCTGGTTTCAAGACAGCTTAAACAAGGGGAGTTTATTATAAGTTACTAACCCATGAGAGGTAATCACCTCAAAAGATTTAAGTGTGAGGGAAGCGTACTAAAGGAAGGTCAAATGTGAAAGGGGCTTGCAGTTCTCTAGATGATAGCTGTTTACTGGGGGGAACTGACTCATAGTTGCTGCACAAGGAGGAAAAACCCTCCAGAGCAACAGGTGTGGTGGTTTGCAGGGATATAGGCCAGAGTCTTGGTGGGGAAGGCTTCACCAGAGACAAAGCGGGGAGCAGACCGGGTGAATTAACTAAAATGCACCGAGGAGCA
Source organism: Condylura cristata (assembly GCF_000260355.1). Lineage (NCBI taxonomy): Eukaryota > Metazoa > Chordata > Mammalia > Eulipotyphla > Talpidae > Condylura > Condylura cristata. The sequence goes on along the minus strand of NW_004567104.1, from coordinate 55,781,079 downwards.
TTTGGGGAGCAGTGGGTGAGACAGAGATCTGCTGTGTTGTGTGGGTCAGCTCCCTGGCTGGGGGTTAAATCTGTGCTGCAGTGGCTTCCAGTAGCTTCATAGTGATGAGACTTAGCCCCTTTGCATCACCAGGGAGACCCCTCTCTCTATAAAATGTATAAATGAATAATAAAATAGATATGCACCTAGTGTTACGATAAATTACATGCTTGCTAATTTAACATTACTGGGAAATGTTTTTCTGTTGTGACGGTGCACCTATGTGTGATTTCAGACAACTGCAATAAAGCAAATACCATAATAAATTAAGCCAGACAATTTTTTGGTTTCCCAGTGCCTATGAAGGTTATCTTAACACTACAGTGTGGCATATGCAATCACATTCCTTCTAAGCGTGTTTGTAATTATATTTTCTATAAAAATGTGATATATTTTTAAAAATCTTAAAAATGCTAATGGCCCTCTGAGATCTATTCAAGTTTCGATCTTTTTGTCTCTCAAAGGTCTGGGCTTGATATTGATTGTTGCTAAATTACCTACCTGTGATAGTTGGCAGCCTACCTGTGATGTCTGGGGTAGCTGTTAAGTATTTTTTGTTTGTTTGTTTTTTAATAAGGTAGCACTGAAGTTAGCCAGATCAAATGAATTTTCCGTTCAAGAAAGATTGCTTTGAGTATATGTTGTCATTTAATTGCAATTTACTCATAATAAAACATTCTTCAAATTTGAGTCCATTCTCTCAAATTCTTGCTGTTTTGTCAGCTATATTTGTGTAATACTCTAAATTCTGTGTTTTACCATGCCCACGGCACCTACACAAGGAGTAGTTATTTTCCATCTCAGGAAACCACTTTTTTGCTCACCCCCATAAGGTTCCTCCTACTCCAGTCAAGTTTGTCAGGAGTGTGTAGGTAGTCACTTCTAATTTTAGTTCTTTTGCTTTTTCTACAATATTTTAAATTGCTTTCTTTTATTGAAGTATTGCATTCTCCTCAAAGTCATCCACGAGATACTGGATTGACTTCTGAATTCTGGTTCATATTGAATTTTGACATCCTCTCATGAATTACAAACGTTGTTAATGGTGTTTACAATGGCATATTCTCTAGAAGGTTTTCAGTTGATTTTGCCCAGGTCTGCAAGGGAAATAATTATCTATGGAACTGTAGTATCATAAAATATATTTCTTAAGCAATAATAATTGAAAAATGAAATGACTCGTTGATCCATAAGCTGCATAAAGGATGTTGTGCTAATAGGAATGGAAACAACATAAAATCCCTTTTGCTCTTCCATCAGAAGTCTTGGTTAACCAGTTGGGTTGTTAAAGCGTAATAAAATTTTGAAAGGAATCTTATCTTCTGAGCAGTAGGTTTCAGCAGTGGCTTAAAATATTAGGTAATCTATGTTGAAAATAGATATGCTGTCATCCAGACTTTGTTATTTCATTTATAGAGTTAAATCAGAGTGGATTTAGCATTGTTCCTAAGAGCCCTAAGATTATCAGAATGGTAAATGTGCACTGCTTTAGCCCCAACAAGAGAAGCTTTGAAGCTATGTGTTGACTTCTCTCTAGCTCAGAAAGTACTAAATGGCATATTTTCCCAATAGATTGTTGTTTTATCTGCATTGAAAACATTGTTAAGTGTAGCCACCTTTATAAATTGTTAGCTAGATATTATGGATGGCTTGCTACTGCATGTTCCATTTTTATATTATGAGCCTGGCTTAGTGAACCTCATGTACTAACCTCGCTAGTTTCAATATTTTCTTTTATGGCTTCTTCACTTCTCTCAGCTGTTGTAGTATTGAAAAGATTTAAGGCTGTTTACTTGAGGTTTTGATTTAAGGGAATTTTGGGCCTGGTTTGATGGCCTATCACACTCCTCAAATTTTCTCCATAATAGCAGTAAGACAATTCTGTTTTGTTACCCTTCGTGTGTCCACTGGAGTAGTGTTTTTAATTTCTGTCAAGAATTTTTTCTTGGATTCACAGCTTAAATAATTGTTTCTTGATTTTGATTTTAAATAGAGACAAGTGACCCTTTGACTTTAATTAAACAGCATTACAGGCTTTTTAACTGACCAATTTTTAATGTTATACTAGTAAGATTAGGGAAACTAAGGGACAAAGAATGAGGTCGGTGTAGGAAGCAAGTGTTGGAATAGCTGGCTTATGAGCAGACACATATATTAATTAGGCTTGTTTTTTTATGAGCATAGATGAACAATACAAGGGTAACATGACTGATAAAAATTGTTCTAAAATACATGATAATGAAATAAATTTAAAACACTCTGAAAATTACCAAAACATAACAGACACAGAGGTAGGCATTTGCTGTTGGAAAAACAGTGCCTATATATTTGATCAATATAGGTTTGCCACAAACCTATATTTTGCAAAACATGTAACTATTGCAAAATACAACAAAAAGTGAATAACAAAATGAGATCTGTTTAATAATGAAACTACAACTACAGACAACTGAATATGTTGTGGGGCAGAGGAAATTAGAGGTTGAGGGTTTAAAGGCAGGGGTGATGTGCCATGTAAGGTCAAAGAGCAGCCACTACAATTAGGTGGGTTCATTCTGGACATAAGACATGTGTCTGAATAGAATATCAACGATCTAGAAATGAAGAGTTAGTAAGTAAGTGGTGAAGTTCTGATTGCATTAGGTTAGTTCAGTTTGAAGCGGGGAGTCAGTGAATCTCTGGGCAGTACCAGAAAAGGGCTGAAGGGTGACGCAGGCATTAACGTGCTTGCCAGCTGCTAAGTTTTAGTACCGACTTTATTACACTGATGGAGTAGAGGTGCACAAGTAGGGACCAGAAGGTAAAAACCAGCGGAGGGAGGATGTCACCCTGTTATAATCCCAAACCACTGCAAAACCATTATAAATTCCATTGTTTCCAAACAAGGTTCTCATGTGCAGATTTAGTGTTTGCTTTGGTTTGAAAAATTAATTTTCAGTTTATTAAAGTTACAAATCTCAAAACTAGTTTTTCCTTATGCTTTTAAGTTCTACACATGAAAATTATATTTCTAACTCGAAGAAAAAAATTACTTCCTATTTTAATGGGCCTTTGAACAGTGTTTGGTACCATTTACGAGCTGCTTAATTAAACAATTTCAACATTTTAAACTGCATTCATAAATTTAATATATTCAATTTCTTTTAGTATTCCAATTGTTTAACAAATAAAACCTCACTGAATACTTAAATAACTCACATAAATTTAATACAGTAAGCTAAACCTTAACTTATCATAAATGCTACAATGCTAAATATGAAATTAATCTATATTTCTCCATTACTTATTAAATTGGGAATTATAAGATTAATGAGCAAGACTGCTAAAATGTCAAGAATTTAGAAATAAATCACAAGTGCTTAAGTGGCTAATGTGCATGCATTCTAAACAGCACAAAAACACTAACCATATAGTTTTAGTTAATTTCTTTGCTACATTCTAAGCCATCTAAATTTTAATAATGGTGACTCTTTTGAAAAATTAAGAACCTGAAATTTGTTAGTTTCCATAAGCAAAATTCAGGGGCTCCAGAGATCGTTTTTTGCTAACAGTTTGAATCTGAACCATAATTTATAATTAAGGACAATAGCCCAATTTTTCTTTTGACACTAACTGCCATGCTGAAATACATGCAGTTAGCATGTCTCAGACTTAAAAACATGAGAATGTGATTGGTCATATTTTCACATATCTGAGTCATTACTGAAGTTTCAAATTAAATTAGTCTCTAAATCCAATCCAACAGTCTTTGACAACTGATTGGATTTAAATATTTATACTTTATTCATTGTTTTGTCATTTTTATCTATCAAAATCTTATGAACATTAAGAAAATATGCAACTGAATTCTGCATGCTTCCCAAAGTTTTGTTTAGCTTTGCAGTTACAACTCCTAAAGTAATTCTTTCAAGAAAAAAGTCTACTCGAAACTATGATATGCTCTGATAATCTATAATTTGGGCAACACCTAGAAATCAAAATTTCCCTGGTACCAGAGAAACTGTAGCATTATAGGCCTCAAGATTACTGAAAGAGACTATAAAACAAGTTAGAGACTGAATTTTAGTATTGCCAGTGCCTATTTCTGTCTTGACAAGAAAAAGGAACTAACGGTATCCCATCACTCAGAGATTCATTAATAAAGTTTTGTATTGTCTAGATCTAGAAGTTTAGAAAGTATTACTATCAAAAAAAGCATATATTGTGTTAAACATTTCTGGTTAAGAGAGACTAGTGGTTAAGATTACCTCTGTTCAAATCCTCACTCTGAAACTGATAGATTCAGAGTCATGGTAAACTAGTTTGTACGGGATAAGTTGATAAGCTCATTTTGGTTCAGTTTTCACACCTTTAGTTAAAAAAGTTTTGATTTTATAACAGGTTTTAAGTATACATAATTCTACATTTATACTTTGTTCACCATTAACATTCTGAGAGGCACTAATTTGGTTTATATCTGAAAGTGTATTTTTATATTTACTGATTTCTTTCATTATTGTTTCCTTATGCTACCACATCTGAGTGAAATCAGTTTCGTTCTCTCTACCTCCTTATTTTGCTAAGAGCACTACATTCTCAGTCCATCAATGTGGTAGCCAGTGGCAGGATTTCACCTTTAGTAATAGCTGAGTAATACTCCATTGTATAGAGATGCCACACCATCTTTAATCATCTGTTGATTGACACTCAGATTGATTTCAAACTTTGACTTTGGAGAATAATGCTGCAGTGAACATGGTGTGTGTGTATCTACTTAGTGTCTTCATATTTTCCCGTTAAATACACAGAAGTGATATAACAGAAGACTACACACATTTAAACTCCTACCTAGTGTGTAAAGGATTCTAATCTCTCCATGATTTAAGCATGTACAAAACAAGATGCCTAAGGCAATAGTAGCTCTGATCGCCATCTAGCCATTAAAAATTCACAGAATGATGATAGCCTAGCTCCATATACTTAAATCACAATGCCAACAAGAGGTAACTGTCTTGGAATTAAGAACCCAATCATTTTTGTCTTGTGTTGTGTCCTTGAGCCTTTAAGCTGCTGCTGGATTCTATCTTACATAATTTTGTGAACTTTTTCTATAAAGAGATAGGCAATAAATAGTTGAGGTCGGGGGGGGGGGATCCATACATTCCTCTGTTATAACCACTCAACTCTGCCATACTAGCACAAGTATATCCATAGACAGTGTGCAATAAACAATGTTACTGTGTTCCAAAAAATTTACAAGAGCAGCAAGTCATACTCACCTCCCAAGCCTTAATTTGTTAAACCTTCATCTAAACCGTAGATACTTCTATGTCTTCCTAACAGTCTTTATCAACTTTATTTTTACTATTTTTATAAAGATTTATTTATTTCTGCTTATAGAGCTGGGGTACAGGCCAGAGGTGCAGGGGCCACTAGTGTGAGGATTCACCACGAGAGAGTGGGGAGCAGAACAGGATACTGATGAAGTACACTGCTGAGGGGGAGCAGCAGGCAGGTCAGGAGAGGTTTGCCACACCTTGTAGGTCACCTCCGGGGCTGAGATTGAGCTCATACTGAAGTGGCTTTAGCTTCTTAGTGCTGTGCTTTAACTCGCTGTGCCACCAAGGAGGACCCAGTCTTTATCAACTTTGAAAAGATAGCTATCTCCAGAGTGAAATGCATATGTCCCTACATATACAAGGGCAATACTAAAGCAATAGTAGCTCTGAGAGAGTATTGCTCTTAAGCCTCTCTGTGTGGTATTAGTTGTTCAGGTTTCGCACAGGTGCATCCCAGTGTCCTTGTTTGCTATTTTCCTAAACCTTCCCTCGTAATCATCAAGATTCCCAGCATCATTCACAAAGCAGAAGTATCATTTGTCGGACTATTCAAGAATGGGTTGTTTCCTTAGCATTTCTAGCCTTCGTATGCCTCACTCAAAGAGCAGAACACACCATGCCCTGGTGAACATTTTTTTCTCACATTTTGCTCCATGCAGCTTCTGAAGGATGGGCCCTGTGCAGCTTCTGAAGGTTGGGCCCTGAAATGCCTTAAAACAGACCTGCTTTAATTCCTGTTATGTCCCTAGCATGTTCACCTGATCCACACCCCGCCCCCCCCCCCCCCCGACTGTAGCGACAGCATATGGATATGCTGCCCTCCCATTCAGCAGTATCATCCCACCCAGGCTGTGTTGCCTTTTCCGTTATTGACCTCAGACTATAACTACATGTTGTGGCATAAGCGAGACTGAATCTCGCAGTGTCTGTATCCTCCCATCCACTCCACTGATGCCTTACTTAACCTGTTTCTTTTATAGAATGTCTACCTTCCTTTAGTGATTCCACAGAAGTGCGTGCGGTTATACACAACACTTGCTAGCTCTCAAGGGTCAGGCATACTATTTTCACAAGGAAAGTATAGTTTTCATCTTTTGATGAAAGAACCTTCTTGAACTTTATACTCTCTCCCAGTGTCTGTTATATTATCTGTCTCCTGATAGGTACACTGCATATGATTCTTGTTGGTGTTGGATCTAATTCTATTCCTCTGTACTTTTCTTCTAAGCTTACATGACAAAAGTAGACTAAAATTAGATCATTTTCATTTAAGCTTTTTTGGTCGCTGTGTGGGGATAGTATTATATTTTACAACTGTTACTCTGTTTCTTACTCTTCCTGATCTTGAGGATATACAATTGTTATTTACTGTGAATTTAAGTTCTAACTTATATTTCAAACAAAAATTTGAAGATGAGTGCCAGATACAGATCATTAGATTTTTATATATTTTTATATATTGTGTGGACTGTAATTTATAGTGACCTTGGAATTTTGTGATATTTTTCTAGTGCCCCTCTTTTTTTCTATACCCTTTGCCTGTCTTTCAGTTTGCAACTCCAATTGCCCTGGTTCTTCATATTTCTGTCATTACTATCCACCACATACATCCCTTGAATTCTTACCTAGTTTCCTTTCAGAAGGTGGACTGAACACAATTTTCTAATTCTTATAGTTCTCCAAGGCACACCATACTTTTTTTTTTTTTTTTGTAACTGCAGATAAGATGCTTCTCAGATAACATTAGGACTGATAATCATTTTGCCTTAAAGAAATACATCTTTCATATCCCATTTTATCCAAAGCCCTCTGGTCACTTCTTCACAAGATGAAGTTAATGTAGAACCCCATATTTTAAAATGTGTTTTTATAATTACAAAATCATTTTCTGTGTTCTAATTTCTGTTCCTTTCTGATTATTGCTCAAAGATAACCAGGAATAGTTTTCAGAGCTTAATAAAATAGATATCTATTGATTGCAAATCCTTTTCTTTATATTTGTAGAAAGTTCAAATAGACTACGCTTTAATGAAATGCAGAAGTCTTGACCTAATTGCTTTTGATATTTCTAAAATAAATGTTGAACTGTCTGAGATTCTTTGAGTTATCAATCTGAATGAGACCTTGTAATATAGCCACCACTGCAGGCTCTGTTTGCACCAAATGAACTGAGCTGTCATAGCTAGAGCTGAATAAGACTTCAAGAAAATTCATCCAATTATTTTGTATTAATTTCCTAGCTATCTCTTTCCTTGCACAGTGGTACACATCTCCAAAGTATAAATTACCCAGGCTTCTTGAGTAAAATATATCCAAACATTAAAATGTATATTTTCTTTTCCATTAAAATACAAGAGAAGATACAACAAAAACAAACCAAGTCAAATCAAGAGATTTGTTTTATTACAGTAATTTTAAGTGATATATAATAGAGTACCCATAATAGGATCTGAATTTGTAGTGCCTGTAGAATACTGTTTTTGTATATTGCTACTGAGACAAATTATAAAATATATTTTCATGAGATCATTAGTTTCTTGCTTCTGATAACTGAATATATTGTTAAAGATTTATTTAGCTTGTCATATTTTCTTCCTTTTTACTCTGAATAGTAGGTAATGACATCTGGGTTTGAGGAATGATGTCTGTTTTTCTGTTATACATTTAAACTTCTGTTTTCACATAGTTCATAAGTGGGAAAAAGTTACGTGTTGGTGTACATTCACAATTAGCTTATTTTATAAAATCTCAGCCATCCTGATGTATTTGAAAACTCAAATCTTGCCAAGTAGCACAACTTCAACACTATAAAATAAGTGTCTTACTTGCCTCCTGGCAATACTCACACCTTGAATAATGATTGGTTTGAATTTAGCGACATATTCTACAAAATAATAGCCTTACTATTATAGCATTAATTATTTAGTATATATGTTTGGTAATCACTGTGTCCAATTAGAGTATTTTTTTGCAAACTGTGTTTTAGTGTAAAATGAGTTGGATATATTTTCTCTATAACAAACACAATTCTGTCCCTTGATGTATCTTAATTAACCATATAGAGTTTAATTAAAAACATAACATTCAGGTTTCATATTCTAAAATATAAATCTTTCAAACATTGCAAAGTCAAATTCTTTTTAATCTCTGACATTTATTTTATGTTATCGGCTTCCATGGTCTTCCACACTTGCACAATAATGATCTGTGTATATTTGTCAAACTGAAAATAGATACTATTTTAAATTGAAAGTAGTCATTTATGAATAAAAGTAACTCACTAGTACAGCTTTTATTTAAGGGTGTGTGATATCTCTTCTTTTTGTGTATGATATATAATGGGAAAGCTTTGACATCTTGTTATAAACATCCATACTTATACTTGAATTTGCTATTCCAACAATAACTTTTCTCACCCTGTGGTATGTGTGTTCCCTTCATTCATACAAAATAGTAGTGGTATAACTGACATTAAAACAAAACAAAACAAAAAACACAGCAATAATTCCTGTGTGCATCTTCATGATTTTTTCTAATTTTTCCCTTACGCATTTGTAACTAGCCTTCCATCCATAAAGATTTCTGAGTCATTATTCACTGAAAGAAATAGCTGTTCCATTCCTTATATTTTAATATCACTTAATGTATTCCTTTTAGCATTTCTCTTTACTTCTATTGTGTTTGCTTTATTCAATCCATGAGATGAGGTGACTAGTTTCTGATCTGTAGGATATTATACATTTTTTCTTGAACAGATGAAATGAATTGCATGTAATTTCTTGAAATAACAGCACTAGTTTACAAAATTCTTGAGTAAATCAAGCATACTGCACAATGTTCTGTAGTATTTCCAGAGGCACTGATATTTCATCAGTATAAATTTTATCAATAGAACTTCAAAGAAAACTTAAAATAATGGGAAAGTGGTAAGAAACTCTAAACCTATCAATGATGAATGCCATGATTTGAATGAGTTAAGATACTATTATTAAACAAGCACATAGTCTTGAATTTTCCAACAAAATTTTGATTTTTTTGAATTATCCTGTATCATAACATGATTTAAAACTAAGTTCATAAATTCCTGTGCAATAGTTCCATATACTATGACTTCTTTTTTAACATTCACCTGATTCAAATAAGACCTAAGTAAAGGAGGTGATTAGACTATGAGGAATTTGGATTTGAAATAACTAGCCTCAAATTATTTTTTCTAGGTGGTGTTCCTTAAACTGTAAGTCTATACATATATTCTATGTCCTCTTTTAATACAAGCCCCCTATGAATTTATTTTACCTTTAAAATACAATAATTTGGTTTTGATAATCTGAGGCTCACTACATAACCAGAGTACTATTATATTTCTGTTATACTTACATCTGATTCAGTCATATTGGTTGCCTGGTGGTACACTGATTTTTTTTTTAAGGTGATATAAATAAAAGAGCCAATACTGACTTAGCAAAACAAATATTACTATGCCCTTTATAATCAAAGGAATAAGGTATTTTTTGCTTTAGTTTATTTGCAAGTATACCAAGTAACTGCATTTAAAAATATTTAGACTTTAGAACTTGGCCAGTCTAATTCCCACATATATACTACTGTTGGCTACTAACCTGGACACCGTTTTCCTTTAGTCCACTGAAAAATATTTGCCCATAATTATCTCAATGCGTTTCTGAAGTTAAATAGACCACTTGGATGATTTTACTGTCACTATTTTGGAAATGTAAACAAAAACAAGAGTTAGCCCTTTTTATGTGTCATTCTAGCAATTATCTTTTCTGTTTGTTAAATTGTGTTTTGGGAATAAGGCAAACAAAATCTTTGATACATGGAAACAAAAGATGCTGTTAGAAGAATCTATCCAGGGCAGCTGACATAGATCAAGATCTTATTATCTGGGTCTTTCAGGAAGCAGGCACCAAGGCTGGAATCACTGTGTAAAATGTGTATTGGAGACAATAGGGAGGAATTCACAGGAACCTATGAAAGCCATTAGATTGTGATTCAAGTCTGACTCTGCATGAAGGAGACTGGGTAGAAAGAAGGAAGGGCACTAATATTTTCAAATGCAGGCCAGGTATAAAGAATTCAGCAAAGCCTTTATAGAGAGTCCTCAAATCAAATCTCCCCATGAAAGAAACCCAGTGTCTTATGGAATGGACCTGCCTTGCTATCTCTGCTATGCTCAGTCACTGTCTAAGAATAACTCGAGAAGTCTGGCTTCAGTGTGAGCACAATAATGATAGCACAGTGCAGCAACTACAGCCATTACTCAGTTATATATCCAGAAATCTGAGAGCTGTCTTCTTACAACTTCAACAAGTTTCTTGCAGAAAATGTACTCTACATTCTGAAAATTATTTTTTTTATTGCAGTAACATTGCATTGTAACAAGGAGGCATCAAAAATCAGCATGAGTGCATGATAAGTAGAGTAACATGAAGTTCACCAGAAAATTCTGCATATTTGGATGCAAAACTCAGGGTACTTGCTCTCTATCCTCACACTTTCCTGACTGGAGTCTCAATTTTGTCAGATGGTTAGGGTCTAATTTTTCTTTGGTTTTGTCTGATACATTGTTTGTTCTATATTCCACATTAGTAAAATGACTTGGGTAAGGAATAGTTGTGAAAGGGAGTCAATATCATAGACAAAGAGTGTCTAAAATGGTTTCTTTCCTTCCATTTATATGCTTACATAAAAATAATAATTTTCTCTATAGATTCAATTTGATGTTTTGATGTTTTAGCTGTAATAGCCATAATATAGCATTTTCCAGTATCCATCTTGGAGAAACTCAGTAGAAATACCTACTTAGTTGTTATAGGAAGCTATGTGGTCTCCCAGATAGCTCTGTGTGTTGTGTTTGTGTGTATGTATGTGTGTGCTTCAGCAATGTAAACTAAGGACTCACTACTAAAATTCACTAGATGTGAAATTCATTTGAGTTTTTTCAATATACTCTAATAATAAATTCTGTGGATTCTGGAATATAACAAAGGCAAATTTTATCAACTAAGATACCTGAGAACAGAGTTAAGTCCTGAATGAGTAAATAAAAACTTAAAAGGTAAAATGGGGTTCCTCCCTGATGGTGCAGTGTGTTAAAGTACAGCACTAAGAAGCTAAAACCACCTCAGCATGAGTTTGATCCCTAGCCCTGGATGTGACCCACATGGTGTACTCCATCAACTTGTCTGTTCTGCTCCTCACTCTGTCTCTGGTGAAATGTAAAAGCTACAGCTTGCAGAAAGAGTAAGATCCAAAACTGGTGAATATACAATTTCCATGTTCTGGCAGTCCTCTAAACTGAGGAATAATGGCAAAGAGGACAGGAGTTGCAGCAGAAAGTCAGGAGAGACACTGGGGACTGTAATTTGTTTTATGTATGCATGTCTGTATGTATACATGCATGTGTGCATTATTTCTCTTATTACTGAGGTGGTATTGGTTACAAAGCCTGTATATGATGAGAGGTATGTTCCTACCCATAATCTACACCAAAGCACACATGAGTCTCCATCATTGAGAATTGATCTCACTCTCTTCTTTCCTCTTCACCTTCATATCACCTCTGGTAACCTCAATTCTACAGCTGAATTTCTGAGATTCAATTCTATTTATTTTTCAGAGTCTTTTGTTGTTGTTGTTCTTTACATTCTCCATGGGCATGACATCATCTGATATCTGTCTTTGTCCTTCTACCTCAGTTATTTTGCATAATTATCTTCAGTCTGTCCATGGTGTTACAAATGACAAGACTTCATCTTTTATCAGTGAGTAGTATTTTATTGTGCATATATAACATATGTTCTTGATTCAGTCATCTGTCTTTGGGCATTTAGGTTGTTTTGATAACTTGTCTATTATAAACAGTGCTGCAGTGAACACAGGAGAATATATAGATCTTTAAATTGGTGGTTATGCAGTATTTGTATATATATGTAAGAAAGCAATTTGCTAGTTATTTGATATGTAGATGTAAATTTTTGAGAAATTTCCATGTTTTCCATAGATTGGTGCAGTTTGCTTTCCAAGCCATAGTGTGTGAGAGTTCAGTTTTCTCTCCATCATCAATATTTGTTGGTTCTGGTCTTTTCTATATGGGGCATTGTAAGAAATGTGAGATGTCTGATCATGGGCTTGACTTGCATTTCCCTGAACAAAAATAAATAAATAATTTCATGTATCTGTGGTCATATGTATGTTTTCTTTAGAGAAGAGTCTATTGGCTATTTTGCCTATAATTAGATTGGGTTATTTGCTTTCTGCTTGTTAAGTTGTATAATTCTTGGTAGAACTTGGTTATTACTCCCTTGTCAGAGGTTTGTTCAACACTTTATCCCATTTAGCTGAGACTTTATTCATTTAAATGACAGTTTCACTATGCAGAAGTTTATATATATATATATTCCCATTTTTTGTGCTTTGTAGCCACAAAGGTATCTGTGAAACCGATATGGTGAAGCAATTTCTATTTTCTATGTGTTTTGTGGTTTTGCTTGTTTGTAGTTTTATATTTTATTCCATGATTGTCCCTGTCTATTCACTGCTATAGTAGAAAGGCTATAGACTGGGTGACTTATAAGCAACAAAAATTTATTTCTTACAGTCATGGAGACTAGAAGTTAAAGATCTAGGATCAATATTATTCAGTTCTGGTGAAGACACTACTCTAGTTTGCAAACTTTCAGCTTCTCTGAATATTCAAAATGGTGAATAGAAGTAGCAAGCACTTTCTTGATTATTCTGAGCATTCATGAGAGACCCTGTCTTCATCATTTTATCTAACTCCAGTAACTCCTCAAAGGCAACGTATTCTAACACTATTATATAAGAATTTTGGAGACACACACATACTATATCCATAACAATTTTTATATAAGGTATGAGACCTAAGTTCAATTTTATTGTTGTGATGTCCATTTGTTTCAGCACCATTTGTTGAAAAGGTAATATTTTCTCCTTTGAATCAGTTTTACAGTTTTCAAACATTAGTTTAAACCTGTGAAATGGTTTAAAATAAGACCCAGATCTCATTCTCCCATATTGATGGTGACTTAAAAATATAGTCCAAAAAGCCTTTAAATGAACTCAAGAAGCCACTTAAGGAAGTAATAGTGTGCTAGCAAACTGAAAATGATGAATAGACATTTTTGACAACACAGCTAAAGTATGAAATGGGTTAGAAAAGCTGTTTCATTTGAAGCATGTCAATCCTTTGGTATAACTCAGAGGAATTAGGATAAACTATCCAGAATGATGTGATTTCTCTTTTTGGGGAGAAAGACTAATAGAATGTCCATTCTGTCATTTTAGACTGCAGGAAATTAGCATATTTGGCTGTGTGGGGATATCTGACAAGAGAGTTCAGTGACTTTGCAGCTCAGAGGACCTACATGACTAATGGCAGACACTAGAGAAAATAAGACATATAAACACACCTAAAAGAAACTGGCAACTTTTCCTATTTGGGAATTATATGCATAAGCTCAGGAGATACATTAAAATAAGAGATTTGAGAGCCTGCCAGTATCTTTAACTGATATGATGTTCTTTCGCTGAATGAAGCTATTATATAAAGACTGGGAGAGATGCCTGTTTTCTCAAATGTACAATTCTCCACAAATATAACAAGGCAAAAAAGAAACAGGAAAACATGGCTCATTTAAAAGACGGAGTTATATATCCTGAAATCAAACCTAAGAAAATGAACATCTATGAATTGTGTGATCACTAATTCAAAATAATCATAATATACAACCACAAGAGAATACAGATACTCAACTAAATAAAATCAAGAAAATTAAACTTGAACAAAATGAAAAAGCAACACAGTGATAGAAACTATGAATAAAGAACTAAAAACTAATTCTGATGTTGAAAACAATACCTCAATTGAAACAAAATTGAAAATTTCACTTGAGGATTTTTTTTTTTTAAGATTTTATTTGTACATACAGAACTGGGGTACAGGCCAGAGGCTTTGGGTCGGCGAGAGTCTTCACTTGAGACAGAGGGGAAGCAGAACAGGCAGATCGACGAAGTACACTGCTGAGGGGAGCAGCGGGCGGGTCAGGAGAGGTCTGTCTCGCCATGTGGTCACCTCCAGGGCAGGCGGGGTTCGAACTCATGCGGAAGTGGCTTTAGTTTCTCAGTGCAGTGCTTTAACCCGCTGCGCCACCTGGGAGGGCCTCACTTGAGGATTTTAACATCAGTTTTGATCAAGCAGAAAAAAAATAGCAGTAAACTCAAAAATAGGTTATTTGAAATTAAAGAGCCAGACTACCAAAAAGAATAAAATGGAAAGCTAAGGTACTTAAAAAAATCCCTTCCTGTGTACCATTATAGGTATTACAAGATCCAAGAATGAAGAGTTAAGGACAAAAGAATATTTAGGGAATGCTTAACAATTTTTCAACAGCTTTCCAAAATTGATGAAATTAGGCATATAGATTCAAGGGACACACATTCACACACACACACACACACACACTGTTAAACAAGAAAATACACTTGATCTGTCCTAGGGAAATTAGACCACATATCTGAAGAAACGGCAATTTTTTTAAAATGTAAAAAGTTGAGAACACTTTCAAATTCATTATTAGGAAAGCAATGCTGTAAACCTAAATCAGACAAAAATAACACAAGAAAAACAGATAACTATTCCTAATTACTGTTGGTTCAAATACTAATTAACCCAATTCAATAACACATCAAAAGAAAAATATGCTATGACCAAGTTAAATTTATTTTTTGGAATGCAAGGTTGCTTCAACATTTAAATATAAATCAATATCATATACAGAATTAATTAAAATATTACTTCAAAGACAGTGTTAGAATATTCTATACCCTTTTATGACAAAACTCAACAAGGAATAGACGACAAAACAATATAAGTAAAGTCATAACAAAAAAATGGACTATTCATGTCATGTCTCCCGAGATATACACATAACTAACAGAGGAAAAAAATGTTCAACATTACTAGTCATCAGGAAATATAAATCAAAGCCACATTGAGATATGGTTAATGTTAAGAACTACTTTGTGTATGGGGGTTGGAGAGAAGGTGAGGAAAGAAGGTGGTAGGTGGTTCTGTTTCAGGAACTTTTTTTCACTGTAAGACAGGATAGGTAGTTTAAAAGTGTTTCTTTAATAAGAATTTCTTTCCTCATCCTTTGATTTGAAAAAAAGAAAATTATTTTATTTTGGAGATTTTTTTTTCCATTCTCATTGGAATATCTATGTAAACTTTTCCAGTACCTGTTCTGGGATAAATGAAACAAAAGGAATTGGAGGGAGACTCAAAATATCAAATTTGCTTTTTTTTTTTCTTTTAAATCTAGTTATGACATATTGGCTGTATTGCTCACTTTTGAGAGAGAAAGTATGTGTGTGAGAGTGAGTGAGCCTCATGTGACTAATAGGGGAAAACATACATATTAACTTCCTAGAAGTGGCATCCATTATTATAATATGTTGCTGGTTGCTTCCCAGAATAATTCTTTGAACTTTCATTTTCATTTTCCCCCCATTATCATAATCAACCTTCTGTTCTTAGCCCCTAGCACTCAGTTTTCAGTAGACATTCAGTGTGAGGTATCTTTAATGAACTTCTGATAATGGATTTTTGTTTTGGTTCTATAATTGATTACCTGTGAAAAGATAAATATTTTTTCTTATTCTCAGACTTTCTGATCTGTAGACTGTGGTTCCAACCCTAATACCTTGAGAGAAATATTAGAAAATACTTTATTAATTCTCAGTATAACATAATGCAATAGATAATACTACTTATCCTTTTTTTGCTCATAATTCTAAACATAATATAACTGTTATTGATAGATTTTATTATATAATTTTATGCCAGCATCCCTTTTGGATTGTTATAGCTTCTGCACAGCTTCATTTTGAAATTATTTTTACATATTCGTATGATATGATGATCTAAAATGATTTCTGCTCTGGAAAAGGTGTTTTAAATATTTTAGTGACTCATTAACAATATTATCATTGTATTTCTTTTAAGAACATCAGCACATTAGCAAATGTTCTCCCGGGTATTTAGTATAGATTCAATAAACATATATGTTTTAAACATTTTTATGGTATCATTTTTAACAATAATACTGCCCCCCCCCACACACACACCCCAAATACTATCTCTGAACTGCCCTTGGTCTATAATGATGAATAGTAATCACATGAGCTGCTTCCCAGGGATTTTATATTTTTATTGTTTGCAGCTACTCATTTGTGTTTCACTTCATCTCTTCTGTAGACATCTGAACAGCTTAATTAACATCTTCACCCCTGACATTCGAACAGAATACTGCCCATTGTTCAAATAATTCCTTGCTATCAAAATAGCAGTGTCCTGAATGTTTAATATGAGCTGTTATGCATGCCATATAACTTTACCAGGTGCAACTAATTTTCTTACAGCTTTGAATAAGACCCTTCACATTCTAGATGACTTTATTTTTCTGGATCATTCTTCTACGATATTAAATGACAGAAATTAAATATGAATTTAATCACTAATTTGAGAACATTGAGGTATATAGGAAGAACTTTCAAATGATAAACCACTATTGTTTCTAATAAACATCAGATTTTTTTTACTTTCTTTGATCACCCACCTCAAAGAAACTGTGTCTATAAGTAAGACTGGTTCTCTAAGTCTTTAAATTAGTTATAGCTTAATACTACATATTCCTGGGATGTTTACAAATGGATTACATCCAGTAAAGAAACGTCATGGACTATGCTTCATTTTGCTCTCCTTGCAGTGGGACATATTTCAGCTATGTGTGTGTGTACACTTTTTTTCAAGTATACTACATTGTGGAGTCCAAAAATACTTATTAGTCTTAGGTACACCAATGTATGTCCAGTGTTTTTGCTTGTTTTCCAAAAGACAGGGCTCAAAATAAGGGGAAGTGATGGACAGAAAGATTAGACACAGTGACATTATTTTACTGAATGTAAACACTCCATCTATTTAGTTGCAGGTTTTGTTTTGTTTTATTTTGTTTTTTAACTATGGATTATGTAACTCCTTTGGCTATTCTCAAGCCTTATGTGAAAATATGGTAGAAACATCAGTGTTTTACATATGGTTTATAAATGATGCCTCTGATTTCCTAAACACTAATGATTGTCACAGAATATAATCACCAATGAAGTGATCTGGAAAACATACACTAAGAAGCAGAATTTGAAAATCCCAATCATGAATAATAATTCCCAGTAAAACTTTAGGTTTTTATGTATAAACCACTTCATGAATATATTTATATATATAATATGCAAAATAGCATTGATGTAGTCTACTTGACAAGGACCATTACTTTCTACCACTGCTTTAATGAAACATAATTCTGTTTTACATTCATTATAAGCATCTTCAATAGGTGAGATTTGACTAAATCAAAGCCAATTATTTAGTAAAAAGGCTTCATGTTTACTGAAACCTAAATCTTCTTTCTTTCATCTTTATCTTCTAAATCTACTTCCAGATTTGACTATGTAGATATTTGAAACTTTAATTCATAACTCAGCATATTCTGAATGTGTTATTTCTTAAAAAAATATCTCCTAACATGAATAAATATGTGCAATTTGATATCTTTATAACACTTGACTAATAGCTTATTATTCAATGCTCTAAAGTACAATTTTGTTTTGATAATGCATCATGATTACATTAAAAATAACTATTTTAATGTAAATATTAAAAATAATAAATATTAAAATATTATGTTAAAAATAATACAAGCTTTTTTTTCTTTCAGTGGCAGAACTCTTTAAACAATGGGGCTATATTATCCATGATATTTTCAAATATATAGTGAAAAGGATAGAATTTGGTTTTGATTTGCTTATAGAGATTTCATCAAAAATTACTCCTACACAAGAGCTTGACTATTTGTTGAAAAAAAGTGTCCAGAATTTTCCTGAAATCTTTTTTTTTTTGTACTGTTTCAATTTGCCAATGCTCCCTACTGAGAGAGTAACTTTCCCAATTTTTCGTGATACCCTCTGTTCATAGAAACAAACCCCTTGCTGTTCAATTCTAATCTTTGAACAGTGGGGAAAAATAAGTTAACCGTAATTGATTTGTGTTCATCAGCTAGAGCCTTTCAACCAGAAAAATCAACTGAAATTGCTAGTAACTTTGAAGATTGCCATATCTGTATTTCTAGTAACCCCATCAAACCTCAAATTCTTGGCCTGTTATCTCTCAAGAGTTCACTCTTCCAATTTGAATGGCCCAGTTCAGAATTCCATGCTGAGTAATTGATCAGCAAATTAAATAATAGAAGGATCTTTTTTTTTTTTGGTGATTCAGTGACATGGACAATTAAGTAGCTTCAACCATTGCCTAACTCCATCACTGCTGAAATAGTTCAAGTAGAAGGGTAAGATTTAGATCTCACTTCTAAGATGATAAATCTGGGTGCAATTAAATGGGGTATTTTAATATAATTTATTTATTCATAGTTTGATTATTTCATTATTTTGCTATTTGTTATATTTACTGACAAGTTTATAGGAATTTTAGTAAACTGTTAACATTTAATCTTTTATAGATGAATAAACAATATTCAGTAACTAAAAAATACTTGCCAAATTATAATTACACAGACACTGAGACTGAGATAGGATCCAAACTTTGACAACAAGTTTCTTATTCATAGTCACAGAATTATAATGCTTATTTTATGAATTATGAGTACAATAAAATTTGAGGGCAGTTTAAATACCATGATTTGGCATATGGCTAAAGGAATCTTCTGTTTTGACCTAAATAAAAATTAGAGGATTTATTGATTATTCATTGAAAAGAACCATGATTTTGTTTTAAGACTCAGAATGACAAAAGGTTGTGAAAATTTCTTACATAGATGTTTGAAATTCAGTGCCAAATAAGAAAATCAATGATAGTCTTAAAATTGCAGTATATTATTGCAGAAGAACAAAAGGATACTTTTGTGAAGTTTTGAAACTTAAAAATCTATATAGTTGTAAAATTTTCAAACCTAATAATTCAAACCTAATTTCAAGACAAGTCATTTAGTTATTCTCTCTACATAATAATAACTGCAATACTTTTCAGTAATATTCCTGGCTTATCTATTTCATTGTAGTTATTTCACATTTAAACAAACACATCTATTGCTAATTACCATAAATCCTTTAAGGAGAATGTGGAACATAGACATATATGCCTGATTTTGTTAGATAATTCTCAAATGCCAGTTAAGATGAACTAACATTAACTGGCATATAAAGAATACTTGGTAATAGTTTTGCAAACAAGGATAAAATAAAAGGATGAGATATGAACAGAATATATTCTACATCACTGTTCATATTCTTCAGATAAATTGCCACCATATTAATACTTTAAACACACATTTTATTTATCAATATTATAACTCAGGCACCTCTTAACTGGATCCTGACCAGTGTTGATGCCGGTTAGACTACATTCTCTCTCATCTAGAGAATGGACAGGCTTCAACTTTGGAGCCACAATGTGTAAACTCATTCAGCTTATTAGCAGAATTAATTTCCCTGATGGCTTTCATCTGAAAGCTATCCTCAAATATACAGACTGTCCACAGTGCATTGTTGTATTGTCCACTTCTACATTACATTTGCAGTTTCTCATCTCTAGATGAAAACAGAACTCAGTTGATTCTTTGTAGACTTGTGTTCTAAGCAAATTAATAAATGGAGCCATATTCTGACTCCTGAACATGTGAGCAATGCAAATCTTAACACAAACAGATGGAAAGAGCCTTAACAAGTTGTGGTGTTATATACCATGATAAAGAGTTGGGATTTTTTTCTGGATGTCACTCACTCAGGGCAAGAGAGACCCCTTCCATGTTCCTTATTATTTAGTTTCTTCCTTCTGTCTCCACTGCACTACTTATTAAATAGTATAAAATTTATGGAACCAAAAGTAGGAACTTCCCAGACATTCTTCCCTTCCGCTCTATCAGACACTTCATTTCTCCAAACTATTTTCTACGAAAGAAGATCTAAGTTGGCTTCAATAGCTTTACACAAGACCATTCTCTAGAAGGTATACCTCATAGACAGTATAACTATAAATTCAACGAATGGCCAGGGAATGGCTTTTTAAAGTGCATTAACAAGGCTGAGATATAAGAATTGGACTGCTCAATTCTTATATATGTATAAGAATTGAATATGATATATATGTGTATATGATATATCTTAAGATTTGAGACAAAGTGATAGAACAGAGGGAGAACTAGGACAGGGTTTGGAGCAGAGCCTGCTTTCATAGAGGTGGATTTTTCCTTTGGGAGCACTTAGGAATCAAAAAGTTCCAATTTAAAATTTATGATGTCTGTCTATACTGGCAGACACTATATTCCACTAACATTCTAGGCATTCCACAAAACTTTAAAATATTCAGAGCAAATATATGGTGTGTTTGCTGTTATTCATGGTGTTGCCCTGGAGCACCAATGTTCGCAGTGGTCATAGAAGACATGCCATGAAGTGATGGTTGATGATTTAAGATCATACTGCCTACTGTTGGGAGAATGGACTTTAGTGAATATGAGTAGAAGCAGGGTAACTTAAAAGGGGTGGAAAGGGAGAAATAGGGGTGAGTTGATAGGGACTCAACAGTGAAAATAAGTGGGCAGCTTTGTAGTTGCTATGAAAGCAGAAACAATAAATCTTGATTGTATAGGGATAGTTAAGAATATTGAGCTATAAAACATAACGTGACTTGAATTTTTATTAATGAGCTAATCTCATCTACTGTCTTCTTGTATCTTTGACCAACAGAAAAGTTGTGAAGTAGTCAAGGGAGAGAGACATTACTCCCTATCAACAAAGTTGTTTCCAAATTCAATAATTTAATGTCTATACATGACCTTTTCTAACAGCAATTTATGTTGCATATGCTCAAATCCTTGCCATTTTATGTCCATTTATTGAGATAGGCACTGTCTCTGTTAAATGCCAAAAGACATATAGGAGCATTTATTTTCTAAGGATTGCATTGTCTACCCATCTGAATTTAACTTAAAGATACACAAATAGACTGATAATCATATTTTTAAGTATTGGATATTATTTGACGAAATGGCAAATCCACATAAGAAATGTCAGGCTTGTCAAAAAAAATAATAATAAGACATTTCGGGGATCAAAAAAGCATTATGCTTGTATAAAAAACTGATTGACCTAAACATTAAGTTGATTTTTGACTTTTTTTTTAAATAAGTGCATAAAGAAATTCTACTTAAATGTGTTGTTGATGTGGCATTGCCTCATAGAATATTTTATAGGTTTCAAGTTTGCATCATGCTAAATCAGTATGAATATAGTAAATTTTGTTCACCACTGAAAGTCCAATTTTAACCTTCAGCAAATATAACTGATCCCTTTCTTCTAATTTAACCTTTCATTTTCCCATTTGTAATGATTAGTTTAGTCTTACTGTTTAATTCTCATTTTTTTATTACTCAGTTAATTGCTTTATGTACCACAAATGACCATTACTACATGGTGCTTACTTTTCTTCATCTGACATATTTACTTGATAAAAATACCTATAGGTCAATTTGTATTTTTTTGTATTTTTGGAATCATCAGGACTTCATCTTTGGCACAGCTGAACTGTATTCTTGTGTGTGTGTGTGTGTGTGTGTGTGTGTGTGTGTGTGTGTATAAAATATTTACCCAATTATCTTTCACTGGGAATTTGGGTAGTTTTCAGCCCTTAGATATTATGAATAGTTCAGTGCTAAACATGTATATACAGATAGCTTTTTGTGTTACTTGGGTGAATACCCAGAAGTGGAATAAATGGATAATATGGAATTTATTTGTAATGTTTTAAGAAATAACATTTTCAAAACTGGCTGTACCAATTTAAAATTCTGTGAGTAGCATACACTACCAGGTTTCTTTTCTCTCTCTTAGCTTACCACTAAATAAATGCAAGCTAGTGTTCAATCGTTTTGATGTGCATTTCACTAGTAAGTGATTATATAAACATATTTTCATATGCCTGGTGGCCATCTGTATATTGTCTCTAAAGTGTTTATTTAGATCTTCTGCCCATTTTAAAATTGTTTTTTTTTTTTTTTTTACTGAGTTATATATATATAAACCCCATGTATATATATGGGGTTATGTCTCACGTGCATTATCCTATTCTTACCACTTCTCCTAGGATCTACAATTCCTCTCTATTTGCTGCTTCTAGATCATGACACTAATACATGAGTATTAGGGAGGGGTAGAAAAGAGGGGATGTTTCTAGAGCAACATCTCTGTTGCCCTCCTTGCTGAGATCCTGGCCTGTGTGCAGACGCAGCTCCATGGCTTTGGACTTCACCTGATCCAAGACACTCGTGCCTCTAGACTATATCTACTTTCCCCTCAATAAGTTTCACTGGCAGCATTTGTTTCTGTAACCTCCAGACCATCTCCTATCTCCCTTCCTACCACATTTGATCTCATAAATACTTGGATATCGAATGCAGTCTGTCTTGGTCCGTGTTGTCTTGGTGTGTTTCAGACTCTCCCTTGGGAGGAAGGGTTAAGCAAGTAATATCTGATGCTCAAATCTTGGTGACATCACTCCTTGACCTATGTCTTAATTTACTGCTTTTAATGAGGATGTAAATATTTGTACAAAGATATAATGTGAATTGTTTATGTCCATTATTGATAATTTCTTTGCTATAGAAATGTTTTACCTCAATAACTTTACAATATGTTTATTCCTGTCTTACAAATCTATATCAATAGTCATGTTTTAGCCTCT
>NW_004567104.1:55682018-55757183 GCF_000260355.1 Condylura cristata | reverse complement strand
AAAAAAAAATTCAAAAAAAAATATAGATAAATCTTACAAATTGAGAGTCATAAAACAATTGTAAGGATGGTTCAAAGTTTCTGGAAAATAATCTGTTACAACAAATATACATTTGATAAAATTTTAACTTTCATGTGTTTACTGGTCATTTTGTGGAATGGGAATATATTATGTAGAAGTTCATATAATCTTAAAATTTATGGAGGAGGCTTTGGAATTGTCAAGACAAATTATCAAACTTATGTGTGGACATGAATTAATCACTTGGTGGCTCTACATAATGGAAAAACAGATATATTTATATGAGTCTGCATAAAATAGTGACCCAAATAATTAAGGGTTACTACAAATTGTAACTGCAGCCTTTTTTGGAATATTGCAAAGCTGTTAATGCCAGGACTGAGCAGAGTACAGCATGTAACATTAATCACATAAACATTTGACATTAAAATAATTTAGTACAAGGCCCTCCCTGGTGGCGCAGCAGGTTAGGACACAGCACTGCAAGCTAGCTGCAACCACTTCAGTGCGAGTTTGATCCCAGCCCCAGAGGTGATCTGCATGGCATGGCAGACCTCTCCTGACCCTCCCGCTGCCCCCCTCAGCAGTGTATTTCATCAGTCTGCCTGTTCTGCTTCCCACTCTGTCTCTGGTGAAGCCTCTCGCTGCCCCTGAACCTCTGGCTTGTATCCCAGTTCTGTATGAAAACTAAATAAATCTTAAAAAATATACTTTAGTACATAATGTAGACTGACTGAGGGCTAGGGGAGTGTTCTAGAGACATCAGAGATATTTTTTCCCCTAGTAAAGAGGGAATGACCGACAATATTAGCATTCACCAATATGATCAAGTTACTTGATCAATATAATCAGTATGAAAGTTATAAAATAATTTGCATTTGTCAGTTGATAAATGTTTATGCAGCTCAATGATTTTGATGCAAGTAGTTTGAAAGGAATGATCAAATAAGCCCTCTGGTATGATGTGTGAGCAGGTGGTCAAAATAAATATCAAATGGTGACCAATGTTTTAGATATTTATTGATGAGACCCTGTGTAGGTAAAACAATGGTAGATCTCAACCTGACATTCTTGGGGCAAATTGCTTATCCTTTTTGTACCCCTTATTAACTGAAAATATTAGCTTAACCTTTGATGCAGCTCACCTGCAAAATGATCCTGATGACATAGTCTGAAAATTGGAAATTTAATGATGAGTATAGAGTATATGTCTCCTCTTGCCTGTGAAAAATAGGTTACATTATAAGGTAATCACTTTTACATTTATTATTATATATTGATACTTAACAAGGCCTTTAAAATAGAATAGGTATCACCATTTTCCATGAAATTATTTACATGTAAGTGACAGAGTGGGTGACATAGTGAGGTTAGTGAGGTATAATATCAATGCTTTACACTAGCTTGTAAAATGATTTTCTGTTTTATAATTCTAATTAAAACCTTAATATGTCATTGATAACATTTCTGTCTAAATCAATACATTTTCATCTGCAGAGTCTCTTACAGGTTTTTTTTCTCTCCCTTCCTTCCTTCCTTTTTGTTTTTGCAGAAATTTTTGTTAGTGTATGAATTCTTTGTTAATCTACTCTTTTGGATATAAACATGCTTAGAAAGCATAACACTTCACATAGACAGAAGTATATAGTGGAACATATATAAACAAATTGTACCTAAGGTTTTATATTAATTAATTTTTCTGTATGCTATATTATAGCATATTATATGGCAAATTGTTATTAAAAGAAAAATATAGTTAAATACCTATAATACTTATAGTTAAGTATAGTTAATACTTATGGTATTACACTTTTTTTTTGTAGTGTGCTTTTTTTTAGGTATGCCTATCTCAGAAACATAATGTACTGAATTACACTCAGGAGGTCTTTATTTCTCAATCTAAATAATACAAATTTAGATTCTATTACTAATTGCTTCCTTGTAATCAAGAATCTAGTGTCTTGGGATTTATTTTTCAATCTTCAGGCAGCACTGTATGGGAATTTAGCTCTAATGCAATGTACTAAAAGACTAAGCTAATGTAAAATTTCATGCAACTAAGTGTCCCAGAAGATTTTCAAGCATTATAAAGCTCTTCTCACAGTCATCTTAATGTTAAATAATATACAATACAGATTAGAAATGGTCTAATAAGGACATGGCATTTTAAAGTGATCTTTTATAAACACACAAAGTAAATAGAAGTCCTGTTTAATGAATAATATCATAGGGACAGTTTGCATCTTGCTTGATAAGTTTAGTTCCAAACTAGTCATTTATTTAGATTCTACTTTTTCTTTCTTTTTTTTTAACCTAAATCCACATCATCAATAGTAAGTAAAGATGCATTGTTGATGGGTGGAGGGGTAGAGTGATATAAAGATAGATGATTGACAAAGAGATAGATGTCATAATGTGTCCAGAAACATTTAAAAGTTACAACAGTAAAGTGAATGGTCATACTTGTACGAAAGATGTGAATTCAAAATGTTTATTTGAACCTACTAATTGTGAAAACTACTATAAAAGGCACATTATAGCAAAGATTCTTAAAGAATATCTTTCCATTTCTAGCAAAAAGGCAAGTCAATGATACATTTGAAATATAATTTTTTAACAAAAAGTACTGTGATATTGCATACCACAAAACAGCTTGGTCACATTGTAATATATATACATTGGAATATACATGCATTAAACTGTGCTTACAGTATGCTTACTGCTACTATAGTGATTTAGTTAAAATTAACATTACATTTAGCTGTTTCATTTAAGTTATGGAATATGAGGATCAAGTTGAATTACTAGATTATAGTGATCACATAGTATGAATGTAGTCAAAAACATTAAAAGTTTGTGTCATGATCCTGATTTTATAAGAATATATTTGATGACACTAAATATATTTTTTATTTTTTATAGAAGTACAGAATCTATAAATGCTAAATGTTAATTTGCAAAATTTTCCTCTGATAATATATTATCACATTTTCATTTCTCCAAAAGGAATTGTCTTTTATTTTCACCATAGAATCATTTACTCTTAATATCTTAAACATGTAAGACATTTGCAATGTATCAGATACATATAGACATATAGTTATTTTGCATTTTCATGATAGACACTGAAAATAACATTTTCAGTGGACATTATTAATAATGACCTTGCTTTATATATATATATATATATATATATATATATATATATATATATATATATACACACACACACACACACACACACTGAAATATGACACACATTGAATTCTAAAAAAATCACTTGACTTGAAATACGAGACACTTTGAATTCTAAAAAATACATACTTTAGTACATAATGTAGACTGACTGAGGGCTAGGGGAGTGTTCTAGAGAAAAATTGTAGCAGGTGGAAAGTTATTATTTCATCAACACTGCCTTTTCCCTTACTGTTGCTACACCAAAAACGGTATATCAAAAATAAGTAATGAAGTGTTTGGAGCGTACATTATAAAAATGTATCTTGTAACTAGCAATCTATCTACAAATTCTTAAACCAGACCATACATAAATACAGAGATCAGTAAATGAGTTGTTAAAATTTATTTCAGCTTTGTCCTTTTCAATAATCTCATTGTTGCTCCATTTCTTTCTGATAAAACATACCTGCTTGAATACATCAGCGTTGTGCAAGATCATGTACTCTCCATTGTCATTCAAAATTTCCAATTCAGTTGTATTTTAAGATTTATTTAAACCTCTCGATAGGGACAGTATGATGATGATGTTCATGTATGTTATTTGAAATTAATTATTGGTTCAGATAGCAGTTTCATTAATAACTCATACTTGATCATCAAAGAATGTCACTTACCACTTTATGGAAAAAGGCATAATTTAGAGGCTGGTACTAGAAGAGCTGCAGATTTCTTTAATTTTAATTAACATGTGATGAAGTTACTATACTATACTGAATGTAATGTTTGAGCATTAGTAAAATTAGCATTAATGTCTCATTGAATATTATAATGAATGTTCAAAATATATACCCATTATTGATTAGTATCCATAACATTTGGAAAGAGCAGATATTTTAGAATGTCCTCATTTTTACAAACATGAAATAAGTATACTTTTAGAAATAACACCCAAATCTTACTCTGTAAATGAGCCAATATCCTGTCTAAACTTTGTAAGATTTATTGCTACTTCTTGTCATCTGTAAGATCAATAGTCTACTGTGTCTGACCAGTCTATGTGTTTCCTTCTATGGAAGGTATGGTTGAAGCTCCTATAAGAAAAAAATCTGGAGCTTCATTGAATTTATGCTTTGTAGCTTCCTTGAAACAGAATTATTTTAAAAATTACCTTGATTGAAGTAATGCTACATTATACTAAAGTATAGATTTTATGTGTATGTTATACATCATATGTAATATGATGTTATACATCATATGATATATATATATATATCATATATTAAGTACATTACTAAAAATCCAATTCTATTCTTTATCACCCGCAGGTGACACCATTCAAATGATTGTCACATTCGTACCCCTTCTCTTTGATAACCATTAGGTCTTACATCACAATTTACATATATGTGTGTCTGTGTACATATATATATGTAAATATATTTTTGACTCTCAAGATACAGACATTTAAATGTAGATGGTTAAAAATGTTACCATTTTTCAAATAACTATCAACATATAGTTGATCATTAAATCCCCAGGGATATAATAATTCAGATAATATTTGTCAATAGAACTTGTTATTAGTGATGCTACATAGTTAGACAATTAACCATATAGTGATCACTACTAGGCACAATTAACTTTCTTAAACATTATTCCACTGAAAAATAAGTATGTCATCTAGGAAAAATAAAGGTATATGTATGAATGAAACTATATATTTCATGATTATTTTCTATATATGGTGAGGGTAAGGCATTATCTTACTGTAAGAAAAATCACTTAAAGGAGAATTAATTGCGTACTTCATAATATAGAATTAGGGTATATGAAACTATATTTACCAACTTCATAAAATTATGCTTGCAAAACTAAAACTTTGATTGTGAACCACAGAATTTTTGCAAGCAGCAGTAATTTTAAATTAATCCAAAGTGTTTTAGATACCTCTAAATATATACTGGTATGTGGAAGTATTTTATGAAATTGTATTAACTATATAAATATGGCCATTTCAATATATGCTTCATTGTTAAAACAGTAAGTGTATATACAATAATGAAGTTGGACTGTCAGAATAAGGTGTGTGTTGGGTTATTTTTTGTTTTAATATGCATTTCTTTGACGGCTTTCCTACACTTACTTGCTATCTATATATCTTTGCTGAGATACAAGTATAAGTCTTTTATTTTTTATTGGGTTTTATTTATTTATTTAGAATTTTTAGTGATTTTCCTGTATTTTAGATAATTTGGTAACAGAATCTATACTAAAAGATAATATGGTGACTGGGGTTTTCTTACATTTCATTAGTTGTGAATTAACCAAATTTGAGAAAGTGAAAAGGTCTTAATTCTGAAGAATTTTGCCACTATTGCCTCAGTTAATTTAAGAGTAGTTCTATTTTAAAGTAAAACCCTGGTGGGTAGTGGAACATATTTTATGGATGTCTATTTACAACTGACATCAAATGAATGTTGTCAGTATATAGTTAGTAATGTTTCAATTTTGGCTACTCTACTTTTTCCTATAATTAAAGAAGGCCCTCTTTTCCCACAACCCCTTCCCCCTTTCAGACTCTTAGAAATATTTTTAAACCTTCATGTATTAAAATATTTACTTGTATCCCATATGGACCTTTTTAAAGTTGTGCCAAATCAGACTGATTGACACTCATTTTCTTTTCCTTTATTTAAATCCCATGTGTTTCAATCTTAGAATATTTTTGAATATATATTTTATTTCCCTGTATGTAATATACTTTCTATGATTCTTGTATTTGTTTCATAATTTTGATGGTATATTTGAATGGTGGTTTAAATTGTAGACTTAAATGACCATATAAGTAAAACATTGTATAAACTATAGCCATAAACAATTTATATTTTCTTTACATCTGTCTTACTGCAGGGATTAAAGTACAATATGTCCTTTCAGATTGTCAGGACTAGGCAAACTTCCTTATTAAAAATGAATGGTTTGAACCTGTAAATAACAAATGGTTCAAACTGAGTTAAGACCTAAAGTTTTTGTTGCTTGATGACTCATAGAAAATGATAGAACATATCTCTATTGAAATATTTTTAAGTTGTAATGAAATCTCTTTGGTAGATTTCTTACAGTTGAAATTTATGTGCAGTGATAAAAGTGGAGAAAAGATAAGAGGTAATTAGTTTTATTGGGAGAATTTCCATTTTAAGGGTCAACAAATACTATTTCTAAGTCTTCTAGCTTTCTCATTCTTTTATATGTCTTTGACCTTTAGCTTTCTGTCCCATAGACCAAGAAGTATTCTTTATTATTCTCATGCTTTTCCTCTGGGATTGTGGGTATGTATGAGTCTCCTCACTCATTATTTTTTTGTTCTATCAAAATTTCCTCATTCCATGTGCTGATCCAAAAAGAATATCTAATGTTCACAATTTGCCTAGACACATGTGATTTCAAAAATAAGCCCAAGAGGACAAATTTAGAGAAAATATATTATGGATGTGTACAAGTTGCTTTAAGTATTTTCAAAGGGGAAGTAGTTCAAAATTAGATATAAATAACGATAGGAAAGGAAGCTCACAAAGTAATTAAAATGGAATCATTTAACAATATGTCCAGGGCTTCCTGTCACAGTTTGAGATTTGAGATTAAATCATCCATGGAGCCAATGGCCCTTTATAAATAAGCCAATTATATTAGAAAAGAGCCAATTATATTATTCACTGAATGTGTTGATTACCTAAGAATTTTTTATGTTCTTATACTAATGAAAATTTAAAACAATATTCTAACCTGCAAGAATTCTAGCTTCACTAAAAAAAGTCAGAATTTGAGTACATTGATGGAAAATAAAGCCTGTAAAATAATAAACTGATATAAACTATTTTCCAATACCTATTTTATAAAATATTAGGAGCCACTGACAGTATTGTCAGTCATTACTACCCAGTTTTTTTCAATAATTAGAAAGTTAAGCCTAAACAAGCATTTACTTTAAAGTGGAAAAAAAATAACATATTTTGTTAATGATTAAGGAAATAGAATCAGTGAGTAGAGTTTGGCTGTTTAATCAAATGAACTGACAATATAGACTAGACAATATCAAACTTTTAAAGGCAATAAGTAAATATGGAATTTGAGTATCATACCTATTTTTTCAATTGTAACTATTTTATGATTATTATCGCTTCAGCTAATTTGTAACATTTGAATACAATTATTTTATTCATAATACTTAGTGGTTCATATATTCATAGAAGTAAATTCTTCAAATACATTTCATTTTGTTGGCCATTTTTAATTTTTTTTTAAAGATTTATTTATTCATACAGAACTGGGGTACAGGCCAGAGATGCGGAAGGTGAGAGGATTCACGGAGAGCAGAACAGAACAGGCAGATCTACAAAGTACACTGCTGAGGGGAGCAGCGGGAGGGTTAGGAGAGGTCTGCCGCGCCCATCCCCGGGGCAGTTGGGGATCGAAATCATGTGGAAATAACTTTAGCTTCTTAGTGCTTTAACCCGCTGCGCCACCAGGGAGGGCCCTTAAATTATTTTTAACTACATAATATTTGGATAGCTAGCCCATCAGATACTGCCAGTATAGGGCACTCACCACCAAATTGCCCATAGTCCACCAACAGAGTTCATTGTGCCACATGTCATATATCATTTTTTCCTTTCTTTTAAAGTAATATACTCATTGTGAGTAATGGTTTTACTTCCTATACTCAAATTTCTGAATTTCTATGATTTCTCTCAAGATAATATAAATATATCTAATCACTACATATGAAATTAATGGATTATTAATTAGTAGTTAGGAAGCAATCTACTATTTTAATAAACTTATTTGCTTATTAATATAAGAACTGGGTTACAGGCCACAGGTGTGAGGGGTGAAAGGATTCACCAGAGAGAGCAGGGAGCAGAACAGGTGGAGTGACTGAAATATATTGCTGAGGGGAGCAGCAGGACAGACAGGAGAGTTTTGCTGTGCAATGTGGGTCACCTTCCAGGCCAAGGATCAAACTTGTGCTGCAGTGGTTGCAGATAGCTTCCTAGGGCTGCCCTTTAACTAAACAGGATTTCCTTGTGCCACCAGGGAGGCCCCTATTATTAATTTTGTAATTCTGAGAAATGAGAGAAGTTTAAAATAATCCACTATAAATTTTTAACTCATGTATGCTTATCCCGAGCCTTTAATTTTCTTGACACTAGATATATTTAGATGTATTTATTAAGGACACTTACTAAGAAAATTGTTTTAAGTAGAATTAATAAAATAAGAATAGAAAATTATAAATGTTTTGGATTTGTGGGATATTTATCATTCCAAAATAAATATATTGAATCTGTCATTGAAAAAGTATGTGAAATATTGTAATAGAACATAAATTATACATTACGTGCCTAATATTGGGGCATTATAAAGTTATATTTTATAATTTATTACATTATGTAAATTGGTATAGCTATATAAGAATTTAGTCTATAAAAACACTACATATCTATAAACAATGCCTTAATGACAATCTTCCTGAAAAATTATCATTGGTGTACTTTCTAAAAGCCTACTCTGTCTGCATTTGAAGTGAAAATTTAAAAAATTATAGTCAATGAGGGATTTGACAAAGTGCAATAACTGGAAATTGCCAATAATCTGTTTCTAATTTGTATTAGGAAAGAAAAATGATCTGAGTCATTGGATGTATTTAAAAATGAATTGCAGTCCAAGTGTACTGTGGTTAACAGGATTTCAGGCATTGAATTATACAAAGGTTAATAATACATACTTAAAAAGCTGAAGAAAACCTTCATGGATTTTGTGGGAAGATTTTCAAATGCCAATGATAATGAAGCATATTGTTTCAGATAATTTATCTCATTTTGTATCTAGAATAAATTCTGATTATGGATAGTTTTTTGGGGGAAAGAAAAGGATAATACTAATCAGAATGTTCACATTGCTCTAGTTCTAACACTACTAAAGTAGGCAATGAGAATTGGAAAAGCTGTTTACTCATATTTTTATAGAAAAAGAAATTATGGTTATTTGCAACACATACTAGAAATATTTAGTGGTTAATTCCTCAAATCACTCATTATTTTTATGTAATTGAATTATTCAAATACAGGTTCAAAATGAGGTGTAACAAATAATTAGTATTGCACTTCTGACCTAAGTGATTTTGGAATCCCACCTTCTGTTAAAGCCATTATAAAATCCCCAAAACACAAGGCTAAAACCAAACAAACTTAGATGCATTATTTTCTGTTCTCCCCTCCTTAATGACAATAATGCTTTATCAGTATGTAATTATCTTTCCTAAGTAATATTTAATATTTTCACTAAAAGAGAATTGTCAGAAATTTTAAAAATTAGTGAAACATATAGGAGACTGCTTATATGTATTCAAATTATGTATTATATATTGTTGAATTCTTGGCTAAAAGTTATTTATATTTTGTTTGGATTTTTTTATTGCCTTATGACATGCATTTCTAGTATGTATCATTATAAATCTATATATCCTACATAAAGTTTACCATTAAAATTTAACATATATAGACCCATATTGAGCAATTTAGCTATATCTTTATTCCTTGTCCCTTTCCTTCTGGTAACAACTAATTTGGTCGTATACTCTGAAACTTTGTTTTATGTATTTCATGTGTTTGCTTTCTCTACATGTAATAGTTCTACATTCTACATGAGAGAAATTATGATTTTGTCTTTCTCTGACAATTTCATTAGAGCGTAATGATCTCTAGGTCCACCTATGTGTTTACAAATGGCTGTATTTCTACCTCATATTTTGTAGCTGAATAGCATACCACTGTATATATAAACCACATTTTCTTTACCCAGTAACCATTAATGGGCAATTAGGTTTATTCCAACCTTTGGCTATTGCAAATACAGCTACCATAAATGGGGTAGGGCGAAGGGAGAATGTATTTCTTTGAATTAGTGTTTTTATATTTTTCAGGTAATTCTTAGAGGTGGGATAACAGGATAGAATGTAATTTCTATTTTTAATTTTTTGGGAGTCTCCATTTACTTTCCATGTGTAAATCCAACTTCCCATGAACAGTGTAGTAGAGTTCCATTCATTCTACATCCTCTCCAAACTTGTAGGTTTTTTTGTCTTTTTGATAATAATCATTCTCACAGGTGTGAGGTAATAGCTTACTACTTATTTTACTAAAATATATTACTTATTTTACTAAATTTTACTTACTTCCCTAATAAAAATAGATAATAGCCATCTTGTGTTTAGTGGACATCTGTGTGTTTTCTTAGGAGAAATGTCTATTGAGAAATCTTTCTGTTTATTATTAATTATTATTTTATTTTTAATTTTTATATTATTTACTCATACAGAACTGGGGTACAGGTCAGAGGCTCAAAGGCAATGAGAGGATTCACTAGAGAAAGAGTGGGGAGCAGAACAGGCCTATTGATGAATGAAACTGCTGAGGGGAACAGCTGCACAAGGCAGGAGAGATCTGCTGTGCTGTGCTCATCACCTCCTGGGGCAGGGATTGAACTAGCACTGAAGGAGGCTGCAGCTTGCTTGCAAGTGCTGAGCTCTAACCCGCTGCGCCACCAGGAAGGGTCCACTAATTATTATTATTGAATTAATTTGTGTTGCTGAGTTTATGAGGTCCTTATGTATTTAAGATTATAACCCCTTGTTGAATTATGGCAGACATCTAGAGTCTCCCAGTCAGTAGGGAGCCTTTTGTTTTTATGACAGTTTCATTCTCTGGGCAGATTTACTCTGATGTAGCATCACTGGCAAAGGCATACACATCCATTGCTTCCTATCAGTAATGAAATATTGAAAAATATTGTAAGCCAAGTAGTAATAATTATAATAACAGTTTGCATATTTCCCTGAATATATTACCACCTTCATTTTGAACTCCATCTACACTTAAACTTTCATTTTTTTCTGCCCTTTCCTTCTCCCCCTTTTCTCAACCCAACATTGACATGTTTAAGCTATCTGTTTCTACATCTTCAAATGATAAAGAATTTAAACTTCCCACCACCCCATTTTAACTGGATAATTTCCTATTTGTTCTTTAGCCTTGAATCAATAATATATTACAATTTCAGTTAAATAAATTTCTATATAAGCATCTATGCATTTATCAACTACTATATTTTAACTACTTATGTATAAAGATGTGTGTGTGGTGTGTCCAACTTACATAAGTGATTTTTATGTGTTCACATGATTGATACCTAATGTATATCTAGATCCAAGAATTTGTTCTAATAATCAATCCTAGTCATATTCTTAGTGTTTAATACTTTAATATAGGAGTTGCTCAGTTAATGGTGTTTGAATGAACATGGGTTACACAGATAACCTTTGAAACCAGGTGTGGAAATCACTAACTGAAGTAGTTAGAAAAAAAACTAACATTTTTAATCATTGTATTATTTATAAAGTGAGAGTCATAGAAGTTAAAATCCAGAAGGTTTAAAAAGATTAAACTATGGAATTATATAATGAGTTATTACTCATACATATCTTATAAACCATGACTCTTAGAAATTGAAAATGCAATGATCTTGATGCTAATTGAATTATATATGAACTGCTTTAAAAAGTACCTGAAATATAGTGAACTGTGTGATTTTTTTTTTTTAGAGCAAGTCTCTGAAAAATTATGTATCTTACATTTAAAGTCATGTCACATTTGATTTAGTCATGCATATACTTATTTAGTACATTGATGATTCCATTGCTTAGTTTTCTTTTGTATAATGGTCAACTGACTCAATGGAATTTTAAGATTTTCTGAATACATTTTAAGGATATACTATTCTACTTCATTACATTGCAAGGATCTACTTGAACTATACTGGATACTTTGAAAATCTTGGTCTTCTTTTTAGTAATCAAGA
This sequence comes from Condylura cristata, assembly GCF_000260355.1. Classification (NCBI taxonomy): domain Eukaryota; kingdom Metazoa; phylum Chordata; class Mammalia; order Eulipotyphla; family Talpidae; genus Condylura; species Condylura cristata. Next base: position 55,745,069 of record NW_004567104.1, on the reverse strand, counting down.
CTGCTTACTAGAAAAAAGTGGACCTTTAAAGTTAGAATAGAGGAAATAGCAGAAAAGACAAATAATGAGTTGATCTTAATTAAGATTTATTAAGGTATAAAACTTCTATTTGTACATAGCTGTGCTTCCTTAGTAGAAAAGTGAAATTTTGAATTGGTGGTAAAATGTCATTACCAATGTTAAGGCTAGAATAGACAGACGTTTCATTTTTTTCTCTAAATAGTTTAGGTTTATACCAATTTCAAAGTATAAATCACTAATAGCACACCTTTCCATTTTTGTCTTTTAAGTTGAATCATACATTATATGGTTACCATAATTAAAAAGAGATTTTCACATTTTGTATTGCTACTTGACAAGAAGTTAGGGTTGCAAGTCATATAAATTGAACTTGATTTAGTTTAGAAAAAAAAAAAAAAAGTTCTTGGCTCTTACGGAAACCACAGGAAGAACTAGACCTGGATTCAAGGACTAATCCATACTGTACTATTTTGTTCATTTATGGGTTCTAAGTAGAAACTGAATTTTTAAATTTATCAGATGCCTTATAAATACTATCACAACATTGTTTTACTGAATACAAAAGTGTACTCAAATATTTTAAATATAAATTTAGCTTAATTTATTAAATTACATGATACATAGACTTTTTGTGTAGAAAACAAAAAGATAGTATATTGGTGATTAACTGAAATTTGTGCAAAACCATAAAATGTAAACTTATGGGAAGATTTAGCAAATTTTATGCCTTGTCTATATAATTCTCATGATATCTGCATTCAAAAATATTATTTTAAAATCACAGAATATGCAAAACTACTCTAAAATATCATTTTAAACCGAAATGAAGCATGAGGAAACAACTTATAAAAAATCAGAATGCTAAATGCCTATTTAACTAAACACAAAAAGCTTAATTAATCAGTTTAACACAAATTATATGAGTAAACCAATCACAAAAGGCAAATGAAAATTATACACATTCTTTTGGCTAAAAAAATCCTCAACAAAATATGTATAGAAAGAACTACCTTTAATAAGGGTTATATGTGACAGACACACAGTGACCATATTCACTAACAAAAGAAAAACTGTTGGTGGTCTTAGAAGAAAAAGCTAGTATTCACCTTACAATTGGAAATACTCACCAAGTCCTATACACTAAAGACTATATTATCCTCCCACAGTTCACAGCAAGTTTGGCTGCCAAATGGAATTGTAGCAATCTCAAGGAAAAAAACATGTCAATAGGAGATTTTGGACTCATACTAGAGCAAGCTCAGAAAAGGAATCTATTCTCTTCTGACTGACCCTCCACTTGCCACAGGCCTTTCTCTCTAGTGTTGGGGAATTTATTAGTTTTCTTGGCATCCCATTTGAGCAAGAGACAGATTACAACTTTACAACATCAGAAGTATCATCATCAATCATTTTGTGCACTAGAGGCTTTTGTATTCAAAAAGGTTTTGTAGTGCTATAGCAGATAAAATGTGTTACGTCCTTTGGTCTAGAGAGAATATTGGGTTAGGAATTTATGCTGTTCTTGTTCAATTGCTCTCTCTCCAAAACTTGTTTGAGAATTGAAAACCAGAATGATCTAATAGGTATTAAAACATACAATCCTTTCAAATATCATCAGCAAGCAATTATCATTAGACAATACCTCTTTTGCTCTAGTTTTCCTTTGTTTCCCTAGATCTAAGTTTGTCTGCCACACAATAACTGCTTAATAAATACCTGTGTATAATGCATTATTTTCTAGATTGTCTTTAAATGGATATGATTTTCCAAGATAGCAAAATTTCTTGTTTTAAGGATCTATAAATACAGCTAGCTCATACAAACCCTTAGTGACTATATAACACTATCAAGGATCGTGTTGATAATTTTACATGGACTATATTAATTTATCAGAACAGAAGTCCCTGGGTATAGTGGGTGACATTTATATTCTTGTTTTAAAGGGAGATACAATGCACTAACTCACAAAGAGCATTTGTGATAGAAGCAGGGTTCTTCCAGCACCTACAATATACACCTACTCTTCAAAAAATACATACTTTAAAAACTTTCCTCATTGGAGACAAAATGAAGGCACATGCTTCATACTCACTATAAGAGATTTGACTTAAAAGTAAGACATTAAACAGAGTATATCCTAGAGAATCCCTGCAGTGTTCTGAGTTGTTTTGAGAAGAGCCCAGGGAGTAGACAGGAAAAGAGTATCCTTTCAGGATCTTATATAATCTAGAAAATAGCCTTTAGGGGAAAAAATGAGTATAACACCTTGAAATGACTTATAATTATTTCTAGGTTATTACTAGAAATGCATCTTCATACATCTTGCTCAGATGTTTTTCCCATAGCACTTTATAAAGCTGCTGCTCTAATTTCTGCAGTTAGAGAATATTTTTGGATTTCTGATTTCTTTAACTACTAAAATATAATTTCTTTATTCCTTTCCATTAGAAAAATCATCTCTTTATGTAAAAAAAAAAGGTGTTTCACATTGGAAACTAAATTGAATAAATTAAACCATCTTGTTCAAGATTTTAAAGGCAGAGATACCTTCTCACACAAAAGGTATAGAAACTATATCATGTAGCAAATAAATTGAATATATTACAGAACATAATGAAAAGGAGATTTTGATGTTTTGTAACCTACTTCAATATTATTAATACCTTATCATACCAATACAACTTACATAAAGTAATCCTGAGAAACTATTTTTACTTTTAATTTTAAACTTTATTATAAATTATTAATGTATTTGGTTTATTAAAATATTTCAGTAAGCTGTAAGATGAACTAACCAAAGACCCAGTGTCAGACAATTTCTAGTCTGATTCCAATTAACTTGCACAAAAGGAAAATCTATTAAAGATGATAATAGTGATGTTGATGGCATGAGAAGGTCACAGGACCAAATGGAAGACTAAAACCTAGATTTATATGAGATAGGAACCATACCTCTCTTCAAACTAGATACATGAAACTGGATGTGACCTCCAAGAGTGCACGAACTCTAACCATTTTTCATCTTTCCCTGTTTCACTGTGTTTAAGATTGAAATGAAAAAGAGAAACAATAAGAGAGAAAGGGAGAGGAAGGGGAAAGAATGTATAAATAAATTTGCCTAAAACCTGTATTTGTGAGGGATTATTCTGAGCAACTTATGTACAATGTTCTTTCAAAGTCTTTAAAAATACATGTTATATTCCCATAAACTTAAATATTTGGGAATAAATGCATTTATGGAGATTTAACACATATTCCCCTTTGACTTCCATACTAAACATTTATTTGATTACAGTTTGCCAATACTTCTTTTACCCCTGATCCTACAAGAACTGTCACTCCATCAAGGCACTGACCCTAGATTCTAACTCCAGGGAGAAAACAGATACAGTGTATCATAACCTTCTTCCTCACTGCTTAACAATCAAACTCTTTGTATTTAGAAAAGTTTGGCCCATCAACCATGTCAGATGAAAATAGTTCTATCTACCTCGTGACTGAATACAAGGCTTTGTGATAACTTGGTAGCTTCCCTTTAGGACAGTTAAGTTTTATCTGTGCACATATTTTCTTAAGTGGGGAGAAAATCATATTTTATTTAGAGACAAACTTTTTTTATGTCTAGAGGATTGAAACTGTAGAGATGTCTGTCTAAAACAGCGATGATTTTTAAGAGAACTGACTCTGGTATTATAATACCAAGACAATTAAATGACTCATCTCTAATAATTACCACTGGGACTTGGGCTAATATAAATCCTATCTAGGGTAGCTTTCTTCAGTGAAGCCAACATTACAGTGTTTTAATTTTTTTTTTAAAGATTTTATTTATTTGTGCATACAGAATTGGGATACAGGCCAAAGGTTCAGGAACAGTGAGAGGATTTGCCACAGACAAAGTGGGGAGCAGAACAGGCAGATCAACAAAGAAAAGTACTCTGCTGAGGGGAGCAGGGGGCAGATCAGGAGAGGTGTGTAGCCCCATGTGGAGCATCTCTGGGGCAGGCAGGGATCGAACTCATGCAGAAGTGGCTTTAGCTACTCAGTGCTGTGCTTTAACCCACTGGGCCACTAGGGAGGGCCCATAGTGTTTTGATTTTCAAGTACATTTAAGAAGTAAAAAGTTAAGAATCATTTTCTCTAAAAAACATGGTCTTTGAGAGTGTTTCTTTCAATATTATTACTAACATAAACATGTAAAGCAAAATAACTGAATTCACTAGGTTCACAAAGAACTTATTTGACACATTAACACTAATCTTTTGGCAATGCTATGGGACTTATTATATATAATTTAGGGTCAACTTTGAAAATTGTATTTTCTTGTTTGTTTCATTTCTATAGAATAACATGATTTCTAAAAGAGAAATTGAGTTGTTTGCATCATTAGATGTTTTCATCCCCATTCAAGAAGTGGTAGTTCCATGTCATTTGTAGCTAGATAAATCAAATGACTAGAACTAAATCTTAGCAATCATTGTCTAGATGTACAGATTTCTTGTGATAGTGAAAAAGTTTAACCCTAGAGTTTAGACTAAAGGTATGACTATAATAAGGAATAAAGTCCCCATTCCGTTTATTACTTCTGTCAAATCACCAATGCCTGATTTCATGAGTAGCCAGCATATGCATATTTTTTCAGTTCTCTAGTTACTTAAATAACTTCTTAACTATGCATTTCATCTAAAAGGTCACTGAAACAATCCTAAGTGCTAAAAGACTAGTTTTTACTAGCAAGACTGTAACTAGGCCAAAAATATTGCATTGAATCGAGTCCTTTGGTCCATTTAGTGCCTTATATATTCTTTCAATGTAACTTCCTCTGCCTTGAGTGTGCCGTTGCCAAAACTCTTTTGCTGATTTTTGTTTGTTCTGGTAAATTGAAATTACTGCTAACCAGATATATCCTTAAAACTGTTAATTTCACCTTTCCCAGACATTGTTAGGTCTAGATGGTCTAGGCACACCATCTCTAATGCTAGATTAGAATATGCTGCTTGAAAATTGGCTAGCTTTCCACACCCACACATAAATCTACAGAGTGCTGATAGCATTGAAAGGCAATCATCCCCTTTTTCTCACATTTATTCAGTGTAATGGTTTCAATATTCTTACTGTGATTATTTGGAAGAGACTGAATTAAAGTAAAGCTCTTTCATCTACCATATTTAAATAAGTTAATTTTGAAGCATGCACATAAAGTATATATGTGTACGTAAACAGAAAATAATCATCCATTATTTAGCCAATGTTATGACCTTTAAGAAGATTTATTAATTGTTAAATTTATAAATAGTAGTAAATATCCTAGTCAAAAGAGGTAAATGAACAAACACACCATAGAAATCTAAATGAAAAATTGAGGCTACCAGAGGGTGAGGGATGACATAAATGGCATAAATGGGAAGAGGTCACAGTAGATTATAGTGGAAAATTGTGGGTGCTTTGGTAGCTGGTGTGGTGTGGTAGCATATTCTTGTAAATTGATACTCCAAGATCATATACAGCAATTTAAGACACAGCTACCACAGTGAAATGTAATACATTTTACAAGTAAGGAGTACATAGTAACCTGATGCCAAACTGCTAATAATGCACAGCCAACTTTGAGAGTCAAATAATTTTACCAAAATATATGTTCAGAATACTACATAAACTATTACTGTACAATGAACAAATCCTTACTTGATTTGTGAAGACAAAAAACATGCAGCTGCTATTTATATAGATATGAATTTTATCTTAAATATTTAGTATAAAAATGCTAACATGGCATAGATATCAAACAGCCAAGTTAGATGGAATTTGAAGAAAAAATTATCTTAGTGACACAACCTGTAAATATTTAAGAGTTTAAAGTTTAAGGAGAAGCAAAAAAAAAGAAAACTTGAAATTGAACTTATGACCTGGCATCAAAACTATGTGCAAATCAATTTGTGACCTTGAAAAAATTATAACTTTTTGATCATCATGTTGTTCTTAGGGATAAACCCATTAAAATCAAATAAAAAGGCATTAAACCCAGCTGTCAACATTATTTGCATGCTTCTAATTATGAACAGAGAAACTGTTGTAATAAATGTAACCCTTTTTATGTTGATCCAAATTATAGCTAGAAATTATCTAATTCTTATGTAATTTGTATACAATGCATAAATGAAATAAAGCCTGTTTGAAAACATTAAGAAAACATCAGTTAAAATTTGACTACAAAGAATATATATATATATATATATATATATATATATATTTCTACGCATTTAGATAATCACCTCACTGTTAAAGTGATGCAAACAAAGGTAATGATTAACTTTTAGTTTGTGTACTTTCTTAGATGTTAGTTTACCATTTATTTTGGCACACCTAAGTTTTCTAGATCAGCCATAAAATACTTACCTACCTCAGTTTAAATTTATAGGTACTGTTTGCGGGTTTAAAATACAGTGTCTTCGGATTTTCTCATCGATTGTGTTAAATCCTTCGCACGAATACTGAGATCTTATAGAAATTTGGACATATGTAAATCTCAAATTTCAGCAGAAGTTAAATAAGCATATCTTCTTTGGAGACCAATAATATTCTCATAGAATTGTTCAAAGTAAGAGTGTTTTCTAGAGGCAAAACCACCATGTGTAGTTACAATAAAATTCCCATTTAATTATAATGTGACTGACTGTAAAATGTGATATTAACATGTCAAGTCAATTTCGTGCTTTCCTCTTCTCAGGCTATTTAGCACAACAAATTTCATGCTAATCAATTTGAGCATTTAATGTCAAAAATGGAAATTGGGCAGTTCTGCATATATTATGAAACATATGTATGTATATATGGATTTATGATAATGTGCTAATGCATTACAGTTGAAATTATTGTAGATACTTAGGCATAATTTGATATTATAATTTAAATCTTAAAAAGAGAGTAGGATATTCATTTTATTAAAATATACAAAAATAGAAATAGAAGACATAACTCATACACAACTCTCATGGTGAAATAAAGATCGAAATCTCCAAAATAGTTACTTCACCTGATATGATGATAATGACCTTTATTTCTTCCTTTTACTGTGGCCTTTTATGTGTTTCTATAGTGCAAATAGATTTTTGGTTAATTTAGTGAACTTTAAACCTGTGAACTAGAGAGCAATAATTTAAGGCTAACAGATTATAGAATGGACTCTGTAAATAATAATATATGATCCTGGCTCTGTTTCTTGATATGTCAGAATAGGCTTTCTGTGTCTGAATATCGAACAAAATGTGATTGGCTAGATCATTTGAGTCAGCAAATGCCAAACCACTGGTGGATATGTATAAATGTGTGACACGGCAGGCACAGAGCTATGCACCTGAATTGTCATCTCCTTGGCTTTTATTCTGTAACCATGGGCAATGCACAAAGCTCACAAAACTTCAAATGACTATATGTGTCAAAAGTACTCAGTTGTTTTGTCTTGGTAAATGAAAGGGGAAAAAGCAACACAATGCATAAAAAGAGTACAGGAAATACTTTAAGGGGAAAAAAATACAGGTGAATACACATTCTCAGAAAATGAAGAACATTAGATATAACAATATGTGCATTAGTGAAACAATGCAATAGTTCATTTCCCTTATATTTATAAACCATACAATTGAATAAGACTATCAGTCCCTGCAATTTATAATATGTTTAATCTTAAATAATACCAGTTAAGAGGGGATAAATGAAAAGAAAAATATACTTGAATACATCAAAATTTGGATAAAATGGCAAAGCCCATGCTCACAGGAACAACTACAAATGCTTATATTGGAAACTTGGAAAAACCACAATGTTTCTAGTGTAACAATTTGACATAACAAATTGAAGGAAGAAAATGCAAATATAGAAGTAAAATAAATGAAATAACAGTAAGAGAAATAACTCAAACTTTTGGGAGGGAGGGATGGGATCACAAAAATAGATAGATCCTTGCAGACATACCAGAGGAAAAATATATACAAATAGCAAAAATCAGAAATGACATAGAAAATATCAAAATAGAACTGTTAGAAAACATTGTAAGAAAGGATAATTGTGAAGTATTTTTGCCTAAAAGTTTGAAAACCTTGGTTTAATACAAATTAAAACCACACACACATTATCCTAACCCTAAAAAAATTTAAAAACTCCTATCAGGGCCCTCCCTGGTGGCACAGCAGGTTAAAGCACAGCACTAAGAAGCTTAAGTCACTTCCGCATGAGTTGATTCCTGCCTGCCCCCTGCCTGCCCCGGAGGTGACCACATGGCATGGCAGACCTCTCCTGACCCGCCCGCTGTGCCCCTCAGCAGTGTACTTCGTCGATCTGCCTGTTCTGCTCCCCGCTCTGTCTCTGGTGAATTCTCTCACCCTCCCCATCTCTGGCCGTACCCCAGTTCTGTATGGATAAATAAATAAATCTTAAAAAAGAAAAACTCCTATCAGCTTATAAAACAATATTTAAAATTCTATCGCCCTACAAAAAAAAAGTTTAGCCTTAACTATATTAAATTTTTTCTGTAAATATTTTAGGAAGAAATGCTAATATTTAATATTTAACTGTTTCAAGGAATATGAATTAACAAATCTGTTCAAAGGTGACTTACAGATCCCTTATGTGCCATCTCTTGGAAAATAGATGTCTTCCTTTTGAAAGTCAGTAAACAAACTGAGAATGCATCTGTTTTCTGCAACATTTGTATTAAATTAAAGTTCTGAATTACCTCTGCATTGCAATTATAAATCAAAAGAACCAACAACCAAAAAAAGGCAAAAGTTCTCATGAATAAAACACTAATTTGTCTCTCCTAACTATTTAAATGAAAAAAGTGATATCTATCGCTGAATAATTAGAAAGTATGTAAATCAATGTTACCTTAGATAAAAAGAATATACATAAATTTAAACAATGGAAACCTACATTTTTTTCATCAAAAATAGTACCATTGTACCAATTGAAATAAGAGGATTACTTAGCAATTTCAGTGAGTCTCAAAGAGGTATGTCTCATGGGTTTGTGTTTTTCCAGTATATGAAAGAATTTTGTGTTTACTCACATAGGGCTGTAATAGTGAATCTGGACTTGGGCGGCAATCCCATTTTCTTTAATTATCGAGAACAAAGTCTTGGCTTGTTTGTAATTCTCACATAGATAAGTTTATTTGCTAAATTTAAGTACCATAAATCAATCATTAGACCTTAATGTGTGTTAATATATGGGCATATAGATCTAGGTATTTCAAAATCGAGTGAGTATATTTAATCATCACCTCACATAGCTGAAGTAATTTTTCTCCTATTTTAAAGATAGAGTTTATTATGTGACAATATTAACTTAGGTGTTATAAACCATAGAAGGAAAAAAAAAGCCACATTTCATACTTAGTTTTATTTTAGTGCCTTTATTTCCTAAGTTACATTGAAGTGGTGATTGTGAAATCTATATAGAAAATTAAAGGCAAGCTTGTGGCCTTTAAATTTTGAAAGGTAATATGGTTGGTAATCATGATAATGTACGGAGACAAGAAATAATTAGCCAGTGGTATGTAGTCTCCATTAGTAATCTGCTTATGATAGATTCCACTGTATATGTATTTTCCTCCTGACATGTGGCTGAAGCTCCTTTCAACCATGTTTTAAACTCCACAGAAATAAGCATGAATTCCAAATTCATTGTCCATAATAAAGTCAGACAAAGTCTGCACTGAATATAGGTAGTTCCTGGCTGTAAACTACAGCAGTTATATGAACTAAGAGTATAGAAGTCATTGAGTGAAAATCTTAAGAATCCTTAATTGAAAATACTCTGTAAAGGCATATAGGGTCTTCATGTAAAACCCACAGCCAATGGTAATTTATGCTGAAGAGCTTGACACTTGTTACACTCCTAACTTGTAACATTATAAATATCATTAGAAACTAGATACAATTATAATCTAAAATTTCACGTAAACAATCTTCTTAATATTGAAATTTGCAAGGTCAAAACAGTGTAATTATAGGAAACAGCAGTGCTAGCTTCTGATAAACAGCATACTTCAGACATTTTACTAATGTCAATACTGTTGAAGTAGATAATTCCTGAAGAAAATATCTTTACTGACCAGCTTTAATTTTTGATTTTCAATAAATACCAAGTATGAGGCATATTTATTGGTAATGTCTTTCCTCCCACCTCCACAATATGGAAGTAAACTTTTCAGAATATGAAATCATCCATTCCTGGTAGCTTAATAAATTCATTTGTATGTAATTCCAGAGCAGGTAAAAACAAAGTCCCTTCTAAGCCAAGTTGTTGAACAGCATGGGGTGCTAAACGTATGAGAAGTGATTGCAGAAATATTCTGAAGCACAATCTCATTGGAGCTATTTCTTCAAACCTCTTACTGTGTTTGCTTAATGCATTTTCCCTCTGAGCGCCGTTTTCAAAAAATGCATTTCCCATTTAGCAAGGAATTATTATGTTTGTAACAGAAATATTGACACATGCTGTTCTGTATATTAAGCAGAAAGTAACCCTTCTCTGTGAGGAATGTAACAAAAGCAGTAATATTTGTTTTGAAATTGAATTTATGAGTGAATGCCGTCATTTTAATAATGTCTTTTTATTATGACTAACTTATTCTTAAGTAAAATCAATAAAAATATAGATAAAAGGAATTTGTAAAATAATTTAATGTTAAGGGTCAATATTACCTTAAAGACAAACATTTTATCAGAAAAACATCATTATTTACTATATACCTGTATCTTTTGTAGTATACAAAAGGCGTACAACTAAAAATGAATGGATGAGTAAATGCAAGTGATAGTAGAGGTCTAAAAAGTGGATGAATATAACATACAAAGAGGAACAGATTGAAAGACAGTAATTCACAGGCTGAAATATGCTATTATATAAAAATATACTTATACTTAGTAAACTAAAACTATGATGGAATATTTTATAATTGAAAATATTTCTGCTGAATGCTTTATTAAAATTATTGCAACTTCAAACTTCAGGTTTTAGCCTCAGAAATAAACACAAAACTAAATATTTTCATCACCCCATCTCCTAGAAATTCCATATTCAATGACATTAATGGGTATATTCTTCTTTTTTTTTAATCTTGGACTCATGAAAAATGTTATCCTTTTGTTCTGTGTACATGTCTCTCCACATTCTTGTTATGTATGGTTTAGCTTATTTATCTTCAGCATTTTTATTACTTATTCATTTTTCCTTATGGTTATTCTGATTGGCCTTTGATTTTCTTGAATTTGTGAATTTATATTGAGAAAACTCAATATTTATCACTTTTTTCCTGCTATTCCAATTGCACTTAATTTTCAATGTTTATTAAGACCTTTTTACTCCTTTGTGTTTAAATTTGCATACATGGTTCACCCATTTTCTGTAACCCCTAATTTGCTATTAGACCATTTCTAGTTATTTTTAAAATCTTACATATTCTTCTTTTAATTCTAGAATTTCCATTTTTGTAAACTTCCACTTACCATATTTTGTAATGGTTTCCTTTTAAGTTCTTCAGCTAAGTATAATTTTAGATTCCGTTAACTAAGCCAAACCTTTTTTGCCATTTCTAAAACCATTCTGAAATAATGACTTTTTTATGTCTCAGTAAAATTTGTTTATCTGTATGTTGAATATATTTTGTTTTTAAATAGTGCAGATTTTCACTGTTGAATAATTCAGTCTATTTTTCCTTCAACAATGTTGGCCTTTGTCTGGGGTTTGTAGGCAATTGCACATTGGCTTTATTCTTAAAATTCCCTTTTCAGTTTTTTAAAAGTTAAATGAGTGCAGCATTGGCTTACAACACTGTATATGGTTCAGAGATATAGGGTACCCCATCTTCAGCTGTCTGTCAACACACCACACTCACTGGCAGGCCTTAGAGTCCTCCAGGAGGCTCCATAAGGGCCCCTCTCAACTTTGCTCTTCTTCCTCTTTGTTAGCCTTAAGTGTTCTTAAAGTGATTCTCCTGTTTTCTAAGACTAGGTTAGCTCAACTGAGGTATAACATTATGAGCTTTCTATGAAACACCCTTGATAATCAATTACATATCTTGACTGACTAGTTGGATAATGAATTCTGATTGCAATATGTAGAATCTAGGAGCATCTTCCTAACATCATATAAAATTTCATAAGTATTCAGCTTAGTATTAGTGTTCAGCAAGTCCTAAAATGCCTCATGGTTCTGAGATAATATGTGCACAGGACATATTCATGTATAATTCTATCATGTTCATTAGTATTCAGATTCCTGACATACCTATGCTTAGTAATACCTTCCCCTTAAACGAATATGGAAGCTTTGGATATGATAGGTTACATTTTATGATAAACAAAAGATTTATGGATAATTGACTATAATATTGTGTTTGTTAGTCAAAGGTGTGATAGTTCTATATATGTCTAGCTTAATCAGTAAACCCATTTATTAAAAAGAAAAAAAATATGGAGAGCTTGACTTTTGGTTTTGAAGTAAATTTTCATGCTATAGTATGTGTCATAGGGGATGATAATTACTGCTATGTCCAGTTCTATAGATTAAAGAAATAAAATTCTTCCAGAAACTACTGTGTTAGTGGGGGTAGAAGGAGGCTTTAGGCAAGTTACTTCAGTCCTTTTTTAAAAATTTTAATATCAAACTTTATTATCTTATACCACTATTCATTTTTGTGCAGTATTTGATCTCTCTTCTCAGATACAGTCTCTGCAAATCTTCTCCCAACACATAACCTATGAAAAATCACCCTAGTAATTTGTGGGCTTCCTTTCTCAGTTTTGATCCTGCACATTTTCCCTCTTCTGCTGTATGCCTAAGATCTATGGTCAGCTTGCAATTTTTTTTTTTATTTTTTACACTTTGTTCATTTTCTTGTATTTCTCATATGTATTACCATCCAGTATTTTCCTTCTGACATATTACACTGAACATATTCCTTCCCTAGCTCCTTCCATTTTGCTGTGAATAGTATGAATTTATCATTTTGATTGTTGATTAGTATCACATTGTGTATATAGACCATATCTTCTTGATCTGGGGAAGAAAAAAACAAAAACAAAAACAAAAACAAAACCTGAGCTTGAAAGAGAAATCCAAGCTCAGTTGACTTTGCCAATACATTTTACTCAACATGATGTTATCCTAAGCACAGAACTCAAATAACCCACAACTAGAATTATGATCCAGAAATCTTGGAGATAACAAATTAGAATTTTTTAAAAAGACTTCTTTATGCATATAAGAACTGAGGTACAGAAAGAACTGCAGGGGTTGAGAGGATTAACCACAGACATTGGGGAGAACAAGCAGAGCTATTGTATATTCTGCTGAGGGAAGCAGCTGGTAAAACAGAAGAGGTTTGCTGTGCCATGTGGGTCACCTCCCTGGCTGGGGAATAGAACTCATATTGCAGTGGCTGCAGATAGCTTCATAGTGCTGCTGTTTACCTCTTGTGCCACCAAGGGGGGCCCATAAATTAGAATTTTTTAAACCATAAGATTTGTCATTTTGTCAGATAGCAATATAAAAATACAGATTTCAGCATAAATACTGTAGTCATGAACTGATATTTTTAATTCTACCTCTAATTTCAACCTGTCCATGAAGTTTCAGACATATCTTCCCAACATTTCAAAGTCCCTTTATAATCTGCATATATCCCACTAGACTTGAAATTGTCCAATAAAGAAGGCCATCATATTTTCTCAGAAACTTACTCTTTCTCTATCTTACCTGCACAGATATTTTTCTTGATTTCTTGATTCCATATAATATGTATGCTGTATTTGTAATAAATTCACTATTTTAAATATTGCTTCTGAGGTTCTCCCTTTTATAATTTAAAAAAGACTATTTTGATAAATACTAGCTTTTGTATGAAATAATTATGGCATCACATTGCAGTCCACAAGAGAACAAGTGATATTTCGAGGGTATAGATAAAATTTCAGCAAACAAATTACATGATCTGTTACAGATCAAGCAATGGTAATTAACTGAATTAAGTAAAAAATTTAAGAGTTCTATTTCTAAGATTTCTGTCATACCATGGCCTATATCAAGGTACAACATGGACCTAAGAATTTAAAAAGATGCTAAAAAGTCAAGGGATTTCAGTTTTAACTCAGACTGAGTGATCTTCTGCTTTAGTTAGCTGAGCAATATGCCAAACTTCCCTATTCCTCAGCATCTTCCATTGAATGTAACTAGTAACAATAATGTTCACAGATCTGTCGGGGAAGTAATTGTATATGCAGAACTTTCTAATGGAACTTACTGCACAGTATCCAGTGGCTCCACACTAGCTCCTGTTGTCCGTGTGTTCTCCTAGGAGTCGTGCCTACATCTGTACAGATGCCCACTAGGTTTAGAAATCATGGAAGTTATCCACACATGCAGAACCTCAAGTCATTCTAAGAAACAACTTTTGTAGCTTATTTTTATCCAAACACTAGGAGACTAGGGCAGGAAAAAATGGTGTAGATTTTTAGCAATCCTTGCTTTGAGATCAAATAGATCAAATACTTTTTTTTTAAATATGCATCGCTATTCTCAACTTCACTGCAAACTGTATTCACTGTCTACGGTTTCAAGTTATAATTCTTTTGTGACCTCCTGTCTAATTGGATGGACTTAGGAATGCTAAATTTATTTTTCTATACCCTGCCTTTAGGAAAAATTAGTTTTATCCTCATTTTAGAATAGTTCAGACATATTATCTCTATACTAATTGACTATTTGATTCTTTAAGGAGGCATAATTAGCATATAAATGCATATGAGCTTCAATTATATATCACATTGATTTGATAGTTGTGCAGATTGTGACATGATCACTACAATAATTCTAGTTAATATCCATACCCATACATAATTAAAAATGTTTTTTCTTATGATGAGGACTTCTAAGATTTTTCATCCTTAATAATTTTTAAATATGCAAGAGTATTATTAACTATATTCACCCAGTTGTACATTACTGCTCCATCATCTATTTTAAAACTCGAAGTTTATACTTTTGGAGCTTTTTTGCCTATGATATAGTAATTGTTTAAAGATCATTAATTTTATCACTCAACATTACTTAAGTGTTTTATTAAAATTCTTCAGTAACACCCACTGCCATATGCCTTGTATGTATTTTGTTGTTTGGATGCTGATGTTACTTTTACAAATAGCTCTCCATCAAACTATGCATGAGAAAAAGTTAAGTGTGTGTGTTCATGTTTGTTTAACAAATTATTTTCTCTAAAAGTAGTAATTAAACGTTTTGTTCAGTTAATATTGAAATAATCCAAAATTTTAAGTTATTTACTTGTCAAGTTTTCTTCTAACAGCTTCAAAGATCTTTTAGGAGAGGTTGTCTTCAGCTTCTTTGTGCCCATACTTTTTATACTAATGTATAAAAGTCAGTCAAGTAGAAATCTTGTTGTTGCATGGTAGGCATGATTTTTTTTTTTTTTAACTTATATAATCCATTATCTACCATTTGAAGAGTTGCCATTTTCTCATGTAATAGTCAGGGTGAAAAGGACTAGTCAAGGATAAAATAAGGCAATGAGAGTTTATTTGTTTGTAATTTGTACCTTTAGCAGTCAGTAAATCTTGTGTACCTCAGAAGTGTTTAATATTTCACAATTGATTATATATAAAAACCTACCAGTAAATTTTCAATTATAAGCATTTAAAATGTATATTAAATTTAATATTAAATCTACAAAATTATGTTTCTTTTCATAGACGGTAGTTATAGCTATCAAATGTTTTCTAGTATATTTTCTTTGAATGATTTACTGTATTAACTTTTATGTAGCTATCAAAAATTATATATTTTTTGAAACTTTAAAGGTCACAGAATGAGAATATCTTTCTCCTCAAAAAACCAATTTAGTTGCCATTAATAATGAAAACAATTAATATAATTTTTGTTGCTCTAAGAATCATATGCCCACACTATAACTAGATAATGTCTTTTTTACTGTCTTTGCATTGCATATACAATTCTCTACATTTCAATGAGAGAAAACATTAAAAGAAATAAATAAAATGGTAACAACACCCATGTAAATGCCTGGAAAACATCTTAAAAAGGAAACTTTTAAAAAGTGGAAATAACAGCAGAATCAATTATAGTAGTAGGGTTAGTTAAAAAAAAAAGTTACTTTTTTTTGAAGCTCTGAGTCCTCAGAAGTACATCTGAAAAAACAGATGTTCTAAAGATCATCCCATGACACTTAGTCAACCCTTCATTGTTCATCATCATGTCATTGCACATTTGCATTGTGTAAATGCTACAGTCTGAATCTACCCCAGAGCCTGTTTTTATTGGTAAGAATCAATTTTGTTTTGCCAAGACAGGTCCAGAAAATGCTAAATCAAATGCAAACATGCAAAAATTTAGTGCAAATGATCTGAAATCTATTTTGATTGAACTGTTAATTCTTCTCTATTATGTCTTGTTTTGAGAATAACTTCCTATGTTGATTGTATGGCTTTTTGCTTAAACCTCACAAATGTTAATAGTCAATTTATTTCAGTTATCTTCTTTGGACAACTTTACTAATGTTTTATCATAACCATTTTTTTTTTTTTGAGAGTGGATGATAAATTCCAATTCACATTCTAATTCATATTAGTTAAAATTAGTGTAGGTGTTTACATACATATGAATATTCCCTTTCATTTTGCTGCCATTACAACTCTGCATGTTATAATCTATTATGGAAAATAGGTGAATTTCTAAATATGTCAATTCTATTAAAAATGCTTTATAAATTCATTTAATCATTTCACTGAAATCTTTTCCTCATCTTGTATGTCATATACAACATGATCAGTTGAATAGCACAACAAAAGCTCTATCTTTTAAACTATATATATATGTTAAAATTTTATACAAATAGTTTACCATTAGTGATCCTTTTTTTTATGAAATTTTATTCAAGTTTAATATTTTAGAGCACTGTATATAACTTAGGTATATTGGTTCATACCTCTTCAAATACACATGCTCACAATCAAAACACCCATAATCCTCCACCTGTAGACTATTGGAATCCCCTGTTTCTCTCATTCCTTCCCTGGGTAGAAGCCTCACTTCTGTAGTTCTGTTTATAAGAACTTTGCATTGCTTTATCTTCCCCTTGATTTTGTTTCTTTATATTCCACAGGAGTGAAACCCTCTGGTATTGGTCTTTATCTTTCTGACTTATTTCTCGGGATAATCCCCTTCAATTCTGTACATGTTGTTGCAAATGACAAGATTTTATCTTTTCTTATATGGTGTATGTGTACATCTTCTTTATCCCCTCATCTTTTGTTGGGCACATAGGTTGTTTCCAGAACTTCACAATATTCAGTACTACATTGAACAATAGAATGATGAAAAAGCATTTCTAGTAGTTTTGTGGGAGAAATCATAATAATGAATACTTTGTTCTAAGTATTACATTATGTTCTAAGTATTATGTTACAGAATTTCTCATCATTTCATTCACTTTCCAAAATTGTGTAAAATACTTGAATAGTTGAAAATACCTGGATAGTTGAAAAATTAGTTAAAATTATGTGTAGGTTATTTGTTGTAATGCCACATATTCAACCAATATGGTATGCCCTATTTTTTTTTTCATCAAATCTTTATTACCCTAGATCAATTAAATTCTATATTTAAGCATTTTCTGACTTACAGAGTTAGGAAAATTTCTTATTATATTTAAATGTTTAGGATATCAATTATCTTTGCCTTATAGTAACTGTGGTATATATCTTTGTGTGAGTATGTGTGTGTCTGTGTGTGTGTGTTTAGCTGTATATCTAGTTCCTTTAAAAAATATAAACAACTATGATAAATTAAGCTTAGAATATGGGACTTCCTAAATTTAAACTTTCTTCACAATACTTGTCAGTAATATTTTGCATTAATTAAATACGCAATGTGTCCTTAAAAAAGTACCAAATATGTTCGTAATCAGTTTTGAGAGGTGAAGAACTGCAGAATATTTGTATGAGGCTTAAGTAGGCAAGATATGCAAGGTCCTCTGGTCATAAGAACTATTGCAATTAAACACTTAGGGAGATGGGAAGTCTCTGGAAATTGTGTCAGAGACTTATGTTATATGACTTATATTTTAGACAATCATTAGATGTAATTTGAGAAATATCACTAGGTTATAGTAGGGCAAAATGATAGGTCTCTTCATAATCAATGTTATGACAGTAGTGTTTTAAATGTAAATTCCAGTGGTTCTCAGTATATTTAGAAAATTATACAATCACCACTACCAAATAAACCCAGAACATTTTCCTGAAGCTACCACAAAGTCACTGTCTGGAATTACCTTTTCTCTACATTTTCTATTAATGCGATCATATAAATGTGGTACTTGAACTTGGATGCTCTTTTTCTTTTTAAAGATTTATTTATTTATTTGTGCATACAGAACTGGGGTACAGGCCAGAGGCTCAGGGGCGGTGAGAGGCTTCACCAGAGACAGAGTGGGGAACAGAACAGGCAGATCGACAAAGTACACTGCTGAGGGGAGCAGCGGGTGGGTCAGGAGAGGTCCGCCACACCATGTGGTCACCTCCAGGGCAGGCGGGAATCGAACTCATGCAGAAGCGGCTTTATATTCTCAGTGCTGTGCTTTAACCCGCTGCGCCACCAGGGAGGACCCTGGATGCTCTTTTAATGATTTCAAAATATACTAAAGTACATTCAAGCGTTAATAGGTATTTGCTTGATATGGATGAAATATCTTGCATTATTATGTACATTTACACATTTGTTTATGATATGATAGATATCTTCACTTTTTAGTTATAGCAATGCTATGAAGACTCATGAAAATGTTTTTGTCCAGATATATTCAATTCTTCTGATTTCTCCTAGAGATAGAATTGCTGGGCCATATGGTAACTACGTTTTTAGGTACTGCCCACTGGTTTTCTAAAACAATTGAATCAAATTTCTGTTCCTACTAGCAATATTTGTGGGTTTCAATTCCTACATGTTCACCAACATGTGCTTTAATTTGGATATGTCTGGGAACTAATGGTGCTGAGTAACTTAATGTGCTTTTAGGTATATATTATATACACACATATTTAAATTACATGCTTAGTTTCATTATGTATGTGTTTTAAGCACTCTACATATTTTTGATTCAACTCATCAGATATAAGCATTCTAATAGTTTATTTTAATGAAGTTCAGTTATTCTTTCTAATTTTATACTTTGTCTTTATTTTTTCTCAATTTAGTTAATACTTCTTTGTGTTAGCCCATTAAATTTATTTCATAACACATTAATGTAAGGAGATATGCACTTTTATAGTAAATGTTTTATAATACATATTTAAAACAGTGGCATTCATTAAGACCATTATGCAAGTAAGTATACTTATAGGATACACAGGATTCAATCATTACACATTTCACATTTTAGCATTCAGAGAGGTGTAGAAGACATATTAAAGGGGACCTGGAAGTATAATAAGGGTGCACATTGACAACAAAGAAAAAGGTATTCTTGTGTAAAATTTTTAAAAATCAGATTAGTACTTAAAAATAATCACATTGCCTGTTCAGATCCTCATGATCTAAGAATTTACTCATTCAGTGGCCTGACAACAGAAAGAAAGCAAATTAATTATCATGGAGTCATTTATTTTTACTGCTTCATATATTGCTGTTACCATGATCTTGTCCTGATAATTATTTATATTTTTAATTTTGCCTAACTGGTAGTTTTTCTTCCTTCTCCATTCATATGTGTGGTAGATAAATTGTTTTAGCTTGATGGGAAACTTTTAAGATTTATTTATTTATGCATACAGAACTGTGGTACAGGTCAGAGATGCAGGGGCGGTTAGAGGATTCACCAGAGACAGAGTAAGGAGCAGAACAGGCTGACTGACAAATTACACTGCTGAGGGGAGCAGTGGGAGTGTCAGGAGAGGTCTGCTGTGCCCTGTGGGTCAGCTCCGGGGTGGGGATCAAACTCATGCTAATGTGGCTTTAGCTTCTTAGTACTGTGCTTTAACCTGCTGCGCCACCAGGAAGGGCCAATGGGGAAATTTTTTATTGAACGATTTTTAATAGTTCGATAACTGTACAGTGATTCACTCTGTGGCTTCCTTATTGTCATTAGCAATGATGACAAAAGTAAAACTAACAATGTCGTATGTCAAAATCCAGTGATTTCTATCTTTCATAGGTTCTAATTCCATCATTCATAAGACTGATGAATCTTACAAAGTAATAAATATTATTTACTTATCTTTAAAATACATCAGAGAAATGATTTGTATTGAGGTGTGCTTGAGGCAGGTAAAATTATAAAAAAAATAATAAGACAAAATGAATCGAGTTGGTATTCATGGATCATATTTCTGTCTTTGGCACTGATCTATGTTTCTCTGCAGTGACTCTCACTGTGGAAGTTAGGTGTGTGACAGAAATATTGGACTGTAAAAATAATAAACGGGTGTGAAACTCCTTCCCTATATTTAGTATATAGTGCCTGTGTCGAGTTCAACATTGAAAGGATTGAGTCCCACCAAGCGTGTGAGTTAAAGTGAAAGTTGGGTAAAGCTGATTAAGTATAGAATAAAGATAATATCTAAAGAAAGAGATTTTTCATTCAAATGCTTTAAAATGCAAAAATCAGGAGAGGTTGTTGGAGGATTGGGGGGGTACACATTTTTTTGTTTTGTTTTGTTTTGAACATGCACTAATGTGCTTTTGGTGGAAATAATGTTTGGAAGCGGATCTGCATGAATGGAGTATCATAAGCCAAATGTACCTTGTAATCAGAGTAACTTTAATATAAAATTCTGTGCCAAGTACACATTGAATAGCCAATTTAATACGGGAAATCCATTAATAAATGTTGTAAGCTTCTCTATGGCCATACTTTTTCCTTATGGAAGTTATGGCATAGTGAGATAGTTTGTTCTAAGACAAAAGAACACTGTCAAATATGGACAAAATATAAATATTCTAGTCCTAGTTGTTTAAACAGTGTTAACCTCTTGACCCTGTGTATTAGAGATCTGTGAACTATACAAATTCTGTGTATTTAATATTGGCCATGCATATTTTTATATTGATTAGATTAACTACTTATTACACTTTTAAATTTTCTTTTATTTACTTTACAAGAAGAACTAGGGTATAGGCCAGATATATAAGGGATGAGAGGATCATCGAAGAGAGAGTGGGGTGCAAAACAGGTGGGTTGACTGAAATACGCTGCTAAGGGGAGCAATGGGTGAGAAAGGAGAGGTCTGCTGTGCCATATGTAAGCTAGCTCCCTGGCAGGTGAACAAACTCAGATTGTAGAGGTGATATTGCTGAGACTTAACCCAGGCTACCAGGAAGGCTCCACCTGTTACAGTTTAATAATGACTGCAGTATCTCAAAAAAAGTAGTACAGTGACTACTGGAGTGGAGAAATCACATATTGTCCAAAAATAGCAATGATGTAATAAAAATATAAAACGATGATGATAAAAATAACTAAAGATGCTCTTAAAAATCAAGGCTGTGTTATTTGAGAATACACAATCATGCAAGCAGCTTGGCTTTGAAGGGTAGCAATCCTATACATCACCATGTACATGTTGTATTCTCTATTAATAACTTTTATTATAATTAGAATTTAAAATAAACTAGTTTATTTTAAAATGTCATGTTTTCAGTTAAATACCATGTTCGAAAGATATTTCAATCTCTAATTTTCACAAAACCCAATCATATTTCTATAATTTGATGTGCTCTTCTTACTGGCACACCTTCTGCATAATACTACAATAGTGAGAAACTACAGATTGTATCATCATAACTGAGTAGGTTGAAAATTAATCAAATGATTATAAAAATTCACTGAGCCTTAGAGATTTAAAATAATCTCCCAAATTACATCCAGCAAGTTGCAGACCAAAGAAAAAGCCAGATTGTCTCATTCTGGACCCTATACTGATAACCACCGCATTATGGTAGAGTTTCTCTCAGGTATCTTTACAGGTATCTTTAATCTTTTCATTGTAAATATAAATAAAAATCCAATCAACTGTATTTTGTAGAAAATATTTGAAACATTTAACTCTAAAAGCATTTAATCTTATTTACTAATGATAATCAAGTACAAATTCTTAGGTGAAGGTTATAATGCTTTAAAAATTAGCATTAGACATCTTTTTTTTTTCAAAGAATCTCAACATTAGTTTGTACAACAAAATGCATTTGATTCAGGATAAAGGAGGACATTTATAAGTGGCATTACATTATTGGAGTACCTTTCTAAGTTTACCAAGCAAACTTAGGAAAAAGCAAGCAATCACTAATAACTTGAATTTAGTAATTTCTCTTAATACTTTTTGGAAGAATAGTTGTCATCTTAACTGAATGAATAACTAAAATGATTTTTACTATTTTCTTTCATTTATATTTGTTTATATAATATGCTACATCAGAGATAAAAATTTACGCTTTATATTTGTTTTGCCATGGAAGTAGCTCAATTATGCAAATAATTGAAAAATAATTGCTGAGTGATAACATGAGAAGCTATATCATATATGCAGGCTTTAGAAAATAAAATATTTAGTTATCTGAAATACCCTTTTTACCTCAGGTTTGTAGATGAATTTGGGATGGAGGTGTACCAAAGTAGAACTGATATTACCTCTATATATCTTAGTTCAAGGATACAAAGAAAGTAATAGACAAACGGACAATAGACCATTGTAAGAGGTAGCAAAACATCTTTTTGATTTAACAATTTACACTTTTTTCTGTATTTTAAAATGTATCTTTTTATAAAATACAGAAAACTTCTCAAAGTATTATTGTAAGTTTATGAAAACACTTTTATGTAATATATGTTGGCACTAAGTAAACTTGTTGAATTTCTATTTGTATGCAAAAATGTGATCTTGGTTAAAATGAAAAACAATAAACATAATAAAGCAATTCTTTTCTGAGAATTCTGGCCAACAAGTAGAAATTTCAAGCCATCTCTGTATCCATTGCCACAAGAGAGGGCAATCAAGAGAAGTGTATATTGAGTTTTATATATTTCAAGAGATTAAAGCTCTTTAAATTGTGGCAATAAAACTGGGATGAGCAAATAAGCTGCCACCCTCTTACCATTAGATGAAAGAATCTAATTTAGTATAAATAGACACTGTGGATTGAAGAGTAATGGAATAGAAATATTTGGGAAATGTTTTATCTTTTAGAGTAGGTTGGAACAAGAGTATATTAACTGAGGTCAAAGAAAAGAGAAATTGTCAGTCATGCTAATTTTGTAGAAAGTTCTTTGCTCCTGAGTGAACAACCATCTGGTAAGGGGTTTCTTTTTATCATATTGCAATCCTTTAATAGTTTGCTCAGGAGTAAATTTAGTACAAACATTATGATTAATAATATTTCTTAACACCTGTGGACATTTGGGTATTGATATAGTAGGTAAAACTGAGCAAAATAAACTTCACCTAAACAACCTGCCATGGTATGTGTATGCAAGTGTGTAAAGCACTTGCTTTAACCTATATATTTCAGTCATATGAACTAAAGTTCTAAGATTTTAAGGGATTTGACCATCATATATAGAAACCTGCACAGATGAGCATCATTTTGGAATATACCATCTGACCATCCTCAAATTCAGTATTGATAAGCTTGCTTAAAGTCAACTTAAACATTACTAATATGAGAAATGATGCTAAAACCAAATTGATTAATGTTCTTTTGAAGAAAGTGGTTTATTTTCACTTACTTTTTATGTGTGCTTTGGTATAGCAAGATGTAATGGGATGCAGACTCTGTTATAAAAATATTCATATTAGAATTCTTAAAAATTAACTTTCATTTTAAATCAAAGATCAAAGTTTCTAAGAATATAAATAGAAAGTGTAAGAATTACCTTGCAGGATTCTGGAGAGAATTAAATAACATGTGATTTAACCTCCATACAAGTGAAATTTAAAAGGAAAACAGCACAAATAAAACATGAACTGAGAAATTTATGCTTTGTTTTAACATTCCTTCTGACTCTTGATTATCTTCAATGTTATTTTAAAGAATATTCTTCCTGGTTGAGGTTCAATCTTATTCATTCTGCTAAATTTATCTGAAAATATAAGCCACTACTAGCCTATCACTTGCTCTAGGAAACTGAAAAGACAACTTTGAATTAAACATGCATTGGTATAAAAATCTTTTACTGTTAAATATGAACACTCTAGACTGTTCACATGTATACTAGAAATCTGAGAAATAGCCAATTCACTATGTGAGCACAGCTACTTAATTATGCTTTAGTATTTTGGTTTTGTTACATAGAAATTCCAAACAAAAGTATTTCTACAACTCGTAACCTGTTAAATTGGTTTTATAAAGTCCTTCTCCAAACATTATTATCACGGACACATATGCATTTAATTTTTTGAAAGGTTTATTTATGCATGCATACAGAACTGGAGTACAGGCCAGAGGTGCAGGGACAGTGAGAGGATTCACTAGAGACAGAGTGGGGAGCAGAACAGACAGAATGACGAAGTACACTGCTGAGGGGAACAGCGGAAAGGTCAGGAGAGGTCTGCTTTTCCATGTGGGTCATCTCCCTGGCTAGGGATCAAACTTGTGAAGTGGCTGTGGCTAGCTTCATAGTGACATGCTTTAACCCGTTGCACCACCAGGGAGGTCTGCACTTAAATTTTTAGAACTATTTTGCCTATTCATAAATAGTTTCCTTTTGCCAAGTGACCTTCTAGAGAGATTAATTACCCAAACTTCTTTATGTCTCCAATAACGAAGAAAGATGATCTGCCCAGGTGTTAGAACAATTATTTTCCAAAGCTATTTTCAAGATTGTTCTTAATAATGGTCTCATTTAAAATATTTTTAGAGAAGGCAAATGTCTTCTGCCCAGGACAGGAAGACAAAAGAGGTTATTGGCATCTTAAATTCAAGGGCATACAAGTGCTGTGAACATTGACCAGACACCTGGGCAAGAGTAAGGAACAACTGAACTGCCTAGGCAGTGTCCAAGGTGGGATAGTGGGTTTGTTTATTTTTCCTATAATCAAGTGAACAGGACAGTCTATGTATTCTGATCACAGATGTTACTCCAAGTGATTCAACCAAATTTGTATATTCAGAGATGCCTTGTAGTTTTCAGAAAGATAACTAATAAAATGAAAGTTTCCAATAATTGAGCATACATTAGAATAAAATCCAAATCAGAATGGGAAAAAGCCTTCCATTGTTAAATTGTAAGTTTTTTTTGTGTTACTTAAAAAAAAAAGTTATTTTTGAACATGGGTCCTTGAAATATCCTCTTAGAGAACACATTCAGAAAAAAAATTATCAATTAAAGTAAGAGAACCTGGTAACCCAGGATTGATGAGGGAGACTATTGAGGTGATGGGAGGACAACTTGCTTACAGGTATAACTGGATTTGGGATTAGAAACACAGGAAGTCTCATATCCTCAAGTATCTCTGAAAAGCATACTGTGTCCTATCTCTAACAAGATCACTGCTTCCTCCATCTATTCTGAAATGTAGACTTCTCATTTTTCTTCATTCTATACAAGCATTAAGTTTATAGGCATCCATATTCCTTAATTTTATAGATGGTCACATGTCTAATTTTCTGTAGAGAAATGTATAGTATCTTTTACTTTGTGGTAGTTTATAATACAATGCCATTTGTATTTCTCAGTCACATTCACTAAGGAGTGAATGTGCTTTTTGCTATAAGCCATGTCATTATATCATACCACATTCTGCCCATTCCAATGGCATAATCAAAATATTAGATTCAAAGTTTTTTGATCTCAAAACATTTCCAATTAATATATTTTCAAAGCAGATCCAAGAAATATAGTAAGAGTGACTATTAATATCTATGGGAAACATCTATAACAAAAATAATGTGGCTTTACTGATGTACATCATTAATAATAGTTAATTACATTAATTTAATATGATAAAGTTTAATGCATTATTTCAATAGCACCACAATCAAAGTAATTAATTCATTAACCATTCTCAAATTTCCCTATCTTTCTCTCAACCTTCTCTAAACTTTCAATCTTGTACCTTCTTTCTGCACCTAAATTATTAGATTACATTTTCAAAATTTTGTACCAATGGAATAATTGTAAATATTCTCAGGGTCTGGTTAATTTTACAGAGCATAATCATTTTAAGATTCAGCATGTTATTGATTGTACTGACAGTACAGTATATTTTTATTGAGTAGTCGCCCATAGTAAGATATACTAGAAATTCCTATCACATTCTTACCTAAGCCATTGAGTAAGTACAATACATTTTTTTCTATTTTCAATATGAAATTATACAGAGAAATTTCCATTGATAAATTTCCCTGTATCCTGCTGCATTTCTAGTTCAGGGAAATTGAATACTGCTATATGGTTATGTATACAGAAGAAAAACTTTACCTTATCTCCCATGTAATCTATAAACCATTTTCTTGCTCTCATTAATGTCACTCATTATTATTCCAGGAAGAGAATTTGACCTCTGGCTTTCCAGAGTTACCTAGAAGAATAATATTTACTCTTCACATAACACTGTTCCTTGCCAGTGAAGGCTTTTACTAAATAATGTATCTAAAGTTTGATAGTAGACAGAATTTGATAAGAGGTTGAAGATTTTGCATAACTAATTAGGGAGACACTTCCACCTTCTTTGTAGAGAAGGCCATTCTCTTAGTTGGCTATATGGTATTCGTTCTTATTTACAATAAAAATGAATAATAACTAAGATATTAAAATAAATTGGGAGGAGTCATTTAACATAGGCAACAGCATCAAAAATGCACTGGGATTAAACTAGCATATACAATTTCAAATCACAGCTTCATATGTAAACTAATTTGTTTTCTGCCATTTCATTTCTGAATCTGCTCTGAGCTCTCCTTTACCTCTCTGCAGTACATGTCATTACTAAAGAAAAATTATTTTCTTAGTCATTTCAGAATTAAATTGATAATTCAGTATTTCTTAGGTCTGAGTGCAAGATCTATTTGGGTCTTAGAGTTTGTTTCTTTCATATCTCATAGGACCTCTCCAGGATCCCTGGAGGCCTTAGGCCTTAATAGTTTTGTCTTTGAAGTAGTTCTTAATTATAACTGACCTGCTTTCCTGTACTATGCCATGGTAGGAACTCAGGAGCAAAAGCTTCTCAGAGCACCAATAGGGACGTCAATATAGGTCATATCACTGCCAAAATGCAAATTGTATCCAGACATTTGACAGGACAACACTTTTGGTCTAACTTGTTATAGGAGAGAGATACATTTAGAGACCATTTTCAATGTCTGGTTTTGCTCTCATCCTCCAACAAAAATAGCCACTATCTAATAAAAAGGGTCTCCCTGGTGGCCTAGTGGTTACTTCTCAGTGCTGTCACAGTGACAGCCTGAGCTTGATCCCCGGTTGTCAGGGAACTAACCCACATGTGACATAACAAACCTTTCATCTTGCCCACTGCTCCCCTCAGCGGTCTATTTCAATCAATCTGCCTGTTCTGCTCCCCACTCTGTCTCTGGTGAATCTTCTCTCTCTCTCTCTCTCTCTCACACACACACACACACACACACACACACACACACACACACACACGCCCCATCATATCTCTGGTTTACACCTAGGTCTTCTGCACACACATGCCTACAAAATTAGATGAAGGGAATGAAAAGTGTTTACTTAAGAAAAATGGAGTGGAGGAAGAACAGTGCTTACTTAATGAGACATTTTACTTAAATCTCTTTGTTGTACACCTCTTATATGGATTATTCTTAAAGCCAAACACATCCTATTTTTGTTCATTTTTAATGGAAAATTCATTAGGAAATATAAACATGTGTTACTGTTCAGCGGGGAACCATGGATTTAAAAAGACTGGTTGATAGCTGTTATGGGAAATTATGTACTAATATTTTAGTGTGTTTCTGATGATACTAAGGAGTTAAACTAATATACTATATTGGGTTTTTGCAGTTTGATTTTTGAGAAATCTGTGCAAGAAAAATATCCCAGTAGTTAGTTGCTAAATTTCTCAATGTACAATTTGTGGTGCAATATTGTATGTGGGGGGAAAATAGCCAAATTGAAACATCTGCAAATCCCAAGTTCTTAACATAAGTGCTAATTAATCAACCTCTGGTATGACATGGCCAACTTGAAGATTCCTGTTGGATGCAATAGGATCAGGATCAAAGTCTTTCCCTGACTCTGCAGCTCTTCAAAACTTTTCATCTCATTCTGCTCCTAGTTCTTCTTTTGCCAGAAGTCATTATGCTTTAATTTACTTTAGACTATGCCTGAGAATTTTCTAGCATTTTTGTATCTGTAAATAATATGACTTTTTTTCCTCCTCATCCTCTTTGTGTGCTCTCAGATTCTGCCTTTTCAGATAGTTACAACAAATCATGTCATCTGGTTCTGCTTTACTCTTAACTCCAGCAGAATCATTCCAGAAATACAGGATCCAAGCAGAATTACTGGCTGTTTTCAGTGTTTCAGGTGAAAATTTTATATAATATAAGGGACACCTATGTAGGAGCCTAAATTTTTCTAGATCTTCTTTTAGCTATTTCCACTTATTCTATAGGAACAAATGTAACAAAGCCTTCCAAAAACATATTTTTCACTCTGCATGAATTTCAATTTGTCAAAATTTTGGGATTCAAGCAATGCCCTTTAAGATTTTTAGTTATTAAGTGGAACAATTTGATTTGGAAATAAAAAAAAAAGTCATGGATTCATCATTAAATATAATGTTTTTTTTTTCATTTCTAATAATATACAGCTAGAGGTTTAGTTAGTCTCAAACTTGATATCAAACTTTCTTAAAGGGCCAGTATTTCAAAACATATTAACATTTTTTTTCTACTTTTACCTTCCCTTTTTTTTTTTGTGTGTGTTTTTTTTTCTTTTTTTTTCTTTTTTTTTTTTCTGGTTGATTCTAATCCATCTGTTTCTGTTAGAAGCCAAGAGGCTAAAAATAGAAAACTGTCTTCTGAATGACAGCTCAAAATGGCGTCACTTGCAGAGTACTACCTATATTAGAAGTTTGGCTACTAACTAACTAACTGGAAAACATGAGGGAGTTAAGAGTATGTGATTGGAATATTTTTAAAATTATTAATAAACATGTTTCAGGTCATGGTTGTCATACCCTAAATATCTGGTTATTAAGAGTGAAATTATTTCCATGCATTGAGTTGTGAATAATTTTAACTTACTGTGAGAGTTCGTGTGGTGTGTAAAGGCATCATGTAACCATTTATTTGACTTGGCCTACTTGTAAACTAATGACAGCCAGCCAATTCATCAATAGAACTTGCTCTGATAATCACAGATATTTTTCCTTATGTCAGATAATCTTGTCATATGACTTGAATCTCACATCTAAACCTTGTTATTTGTAGTGGTTAATTACATTACCTGTTATAAAATTTCTTTCCAGGAACACATGTAAATTTTCACTTGGTTTAGAAATTTTAACTCCATTATCTGTCAAAGTCATTAAATCTTTTCAAATACTATTTCATTAATGAAATTTCACATTTGTTTGGTATGGTAGTAAACGATTTTGTACTTGTCAATTATATGTAATCATAACAATAAGAATGATATGTATAGAGCAAAAATAACATCATAGTCTGTACATTAATTCAGTATATGAAACATTTCCCAGTGGGAATAGTTTATTAAGATATTTAAGATAAATCTTTCTTTACATGATTTGATAAAGATGCATTATCAGTGTAGACATGTGGCAATCAGACTTCTATCTGAAGGAGATTCCTCTGTTCATTAGCTTCTAGTCCAAATAAAGTACAATATTTTACTTATAAGGCCTCTTTAGTTCATATTTCTAGGGAAGCCATCAGATTTTGTAAAATGAATGCCATGCAGTTTTCAATAATTTACTTTTTAATTGTTTTAAATATTGATTATGTTTATCTTTTAATATGATAGAGCCCTTAGTTCAGATAAATATAAATGAGTAGCACTAGGGTAATTTAATGTTTAGGTTATGAACTTTACTTCATTAATGAAATTTTAACCTTACTTAGGTCCAAGATATTTTACTACCATAAAACTATCAATTATATGTAACCATACCAATAAGAAATTTATACATATACAGCAAGGATATGTATATTGAAAAATTATGGTGGTAAGATATTTTTCCTATTATAACCCCAATTTTTTTTAGTAAAATAATCCTCATTACAGGAAAATGCTCATAATTATTTATGGAGCTCTGTATTATGGAATTTCTTACGTACAATATACAGGTCATTTCATTTTTAAAATAACATTTTGGCAGAAATAGTACTCTAATAATTTACTTAAATATGAAAATGACAGTTACTCCTCCTCGACGTGCATGCAAATATAATTTCTTACAAAAACAACAAATCAGTATACTATTATTACTAAATGTAAATTTTTTGCAAATGTCTCAGAAACAAATTTGTCCTCACCTTTTACTGTCTACATCATTATCACTGATCTGTAGTTACTATACACACATTATTTAAAACTAGGAAAATAATTCTTGATTATCATCATTATAAAACCAGATTTAAAAGGAACAGTGATTACCCACCATCTGCAAATATAGTCAAACTGTCAACAAAATCTGTATTACTCCACTACCCAGTATTTTGGTTTCAGCAGTAAACAATATTTTATAGATGATCTATCTCAACTCAAATATTTATTAATATTATAATGGATAAGATTTTGTAATGATACTAATATAATGAATAATAAGATATAATAGTGAATAAGAATTCAATGGGGATAGAATTTTTATTTTAATATGATGCAAATTAATTGACTACAATGTATAAATTAATGTGTACAATATAATTATAGAAATTATAGGATTATAAAACATGCTCAGTACAGCAGTAAAATGCATCATGTAGTTTTGAAAATAAAAAGAAAACAAGCAAAACTGCATAGATGGTGTTAGATAAACATGTACCATAGACTTCCTGGAGCAATTATGCATGTGGAGAGTTCAACTAAAAGCACCCATAACGGTTCTGTGCCTGTTGTGGGACCCTTGGCTCTGTGTTTCCTGGCAACAAGGTCTTTGGAGACCCCTATTGGGGATGAAATTGGTGTTAAGCAATCTTCTGTGTCTAACAACCTGGCTCTGTTTTCTAGTGGTTGAGCTCAAATCACAAACACATGCACATACCTACAAGCTAGGGGTAGGAAGACATAGTTATTTGTCTTCTGTTGCTTATTGTTATATGTAAGAATAAAATACTTCTGAAATTCTTTGTGTGTGTGTTGGTAAAGCAAATATTATGTTATATGAATACATATAAATAAGTGTATACAAAATACTAACCTTTTAATGCTATAAACTACATGTTCATATCAGTACCATAAGTAGCTGTCTTTCAAAACAGTTATTTGTTTTCAGAGACTTAAATAGAATATTTAATGGATATTTGTTGAGTGAACATATCAATACGTCACCTCAACTTCATACAAATAATTTAACATTAATTTTTCTTTTTTGTCTTATGTTGAGTTTTAATATAATGATAATCATGAAAATAATACCTTTGGTGGTGACTGAGCTGCATGCAGTTTATTCATTCTGTGTTTTATGACTCATATCCATACAGGATATTTCCATATTTAAAATAATGATTTCCCAGAGTTAACTGTATTGACTATTACTTTTTCTCGTGCTTTGAATTTGTGTTAAGGCTTTTTATAGAATTCAGTCATAAAAATTTACTGTCACATTTGTAGTAAGGATAATTTTGAGACCATTTCTCCTATTAGTGCAGAATGATCTATTCACAAGGGTAAACTGGAGAACTTTCTCACTCATCAGTAGAAGGAAAGCTATGCTGTTTCCAGTAAATTTGATGGATATTATGAATCCTGTCAATCATGTAAAATTCCATAATTTATATTTATTTTGGCTACTAAGATGCTCAAAAACCAAATCCATGCTAATTTCAGAGATAAAATAATTAACATGTGTATGCCTATCTTACCATATGGTTTAAATTATGCCTTAATTATTTAAATCATTATTTATTTAAATTATTGTTTAAATTATTTATATAATGATTTAAATTTTAAAATTATTTAATTTACTATTTTAATATCCAATATTCCATTTCACACTTTAATTTTAATATATATTTGTATTTTTAATATGTGAAATATATTTAATATGCTGTTTGTGAATTGCTAGAAACTGCCTCAAATCCTTTGCTAGACTCGTACATGAAATAAATATCACATACATAAACAAATACCATATATAATACATTAAGCATAGTATCATCTCAAAAGTACTGAACTGAATAGGCGAGCATATATAAAACTACGATACTTTAAAGGTTAAACTTCTCATTGGAAACTTTAGAAATGAAAGGGTATTTATAAAAAAAAAAAACATTGTTCACATAAGAGCTTTTCTTACACACATACATATGATACACATTTTTCTAAATCCTGTTTGTATGGGAAATCACCATTCATTCAACATTAAATATATGTTACTTATTTTGGTGGGAAATCATTATAGCTTACAACTGATAACTAGCAAGTTACATTTGCTCATTTAATATTATATAAATTTCAAAGAATATTTAATTGATTTATACTATACACCTATAATTAGGTAACATAGAAGAACCAATGACTATTATAAGATGAAAAAAAAGCAGCACTTACAGATTTATACTACTTCAAATTATTTCTATATGTTTGAGGCAGTTAATGTTTTCCCATTAATACCTGCTGATTTACTAACCCAAATTCAGCAGTTAGAAAAAAATGACAAGATTGTCCTTATTGATCCAAGTGAAATCTGTAGGGACTGGCAAGTCTTGCATATAATTGGGTAGAGTGGGTCTGCAAATGTCCACATTTTTATTTGTTTCAACATGATGGAAAAGTGGAAGAGGATGAGCATAATGAGTAATATGCATGTATATTTCTAATCTTAAAATGCATAATAGATATTGCACTGCTTTATTATGTAGCTATATCTATGAAATATATATTATGTCTATACTACATAAGTCTATATATGTATATTTACATTTTAAACTCATGTAGCAGAGCATGTAAACTAATGAGAAATTAATATTTGAACTTCATAATTTAATTTTCCCCAGTTAGTCCTGTTACAGTCACACTTCATCTTTGTAAAAGGTATATTCATTTCCTTCTCAAACCCTTCAAAGTTCTCATCAATTGTGAACATTTGTCTTGAAATCTATATGTAAATCCACATATCAAAATCCATAAGTTAAAAAATCATTTGTTAAAGTTTAATTGTCTTCACATTTCTCTTTTAGCCTCTCATTTCAGGAACAGGTAGAAAGTTTTGCTTGACCACCACTTAGAGAGTGGAACGATAGCTCTCAACGAGCAGTGTTGTATAATGCATGCCTCAGAGAAGGCACCACCAGTGTGCCTTAAATGATGTGTTAAGTACACGTTAGCACTTGTGTTGGTTCCCAAATAATTTATTGAATGCATTGGAGCATTGAGGAGAAAGAAAATCCTGTCAGACTCAATATATCTCTAAGAGTTTTATCTAAATATCAGGGGCAAGAAAAAAAGAGAAAGATGTGTTAGCAAACTGGGAGTTTTGTATAGTTTATTTCTAAATTTGTTCTTTAGAAGAAGAAATAGCAAATGGAATGGTATACGAATTGCGTGTATTCAAGTTTAGAATATATGTTGTAAGGGAGCAAACACTGTCTTGAGTAGTACCATGGACTGACTCAAAAGAATACATCTAATTTAACAAACTTGTTTTCTTAAGTGTGATAAAGAACTTGAGGCACTAGAAATTACTCTCTAAATAAAAATAAGTTGGGATAAAAACAGTATTTTTAAAGGAAATTGTGTCAGTATGAGATGTAGCCTGCCTTAACCAAATTGGAAGCTTATTCGTAGGAGTGGGGGTGACGCTGACCATCAGGGTCAGAGGACTAATGAAAGACTAATGCAGTCTGACTGTTCATAATCATCTTCTTTGGGAAATTCTTTGAGAACACAACCCGAGTTCCCTGACCTTCCCCAGATACGCCTTAATGGATTGTCAGTACAAGCTGATCTTTGCCTAAAAGGGTCATTTCTGCTGTAACCTACAGACTTCTCTGTACAAAGCATCTTGGTGTCCTCATTATGTATTACCACAAATAATCCTAGTTTCACTCAGACTAGGAAGATACCTTTCCAGGTAAAACTGAAAGTTACAAAATGGTATTTATTATCTTTATGCCCCCTTCTTTTATTTCCGTCTCTCTGGAACCATGTTTGCCCAAAGACCTCATTCATGACCTCTGCTTACAGCTTACATTCAAAGACAAACCACTTTTTTTTTTTTTTTTAATGAAAGGCCACTCTCCCATCACCATCACTTTTTGCTCCTTCACCCTCAATTTGTTCTTTCTCAAGGCAGTTATTCCCCCTTGACATAAGCATATTTCCTGTTTATGGTAGCTGCCCCACTTGAACATAAGCTCCATAAAAACAAACTATTTGTCTGTTTTGATTCATGGTTGTTCTGTTGTCCTAGCAGGGTGTCTGGCCTTTGATCAGGTGAATGCGGTTCCTTCTTTGCTCTGAGTCCAGGGGAAATAATGTAAGGAGGGTTCTCTGTGTTCAGCCTGCAGTAATACTTACACCAGTAATTAGCTTCACTACAATGCATACTTTACTAGAATTTTTAAACAAATGTCAACCCCAATAAGTGTTTCAGAACCAAAGGAAGAAATTTAAGTGATGGAATTTGAAGAAAACAAAAATATTTTCAATATTTTTGGTACCAACCAAAATTCAAAATTAAGGTTTTTTTTTATTAAACAGAAATTAATGTTCACAGTATAACTGCTACAAATTGAAAAATTTGACATTTGTTACCAATCAATATATTTTCCTCAGTATAAAAACAAATACAAAGCAATTTAATGGTGTACACAGTAAACCGTAAATTACTTACCAATATATTAAAAATTAGTAGGATATTTGTGATCAGAATAAAAGGTGGAAATATATCTTTTGATAATATAAATTTAAATATCTTAAGACATTTTTCTTATCAGAAAAGTCTTATCACTGTTCGTAAATATACTGCTATGAAAGCAAATTCAGAGCTTTAATTTAGCCAGCCAAAATGGCATTTAGTATTACTTTAGGATGAAGCTAAAGTTCAAAATGTGAGAAAGCTAATAGATTTTTTAAAAAGCATCCTTTTGTCCTGCTATTGGCTTCAGAAGGAGTCATGCTGAATATTAATGAAGAACCTATTTAAGAAGTACTTTGTATAAAAAGAGCTTTCTTTTATTGTTAGTATATAGATGGGAAAATTGATTTGATTAATATAAGAAAATAAATTAATATCATACTAGCTCTACATCTAATTGTCTTCTATCACTACTATAATTGCTCTTTTATAACAAGTGTTCCTTAATCGATGAGATATTTTGAATTGTGTGTATAGACAGAGCAATCTTCTAGAAAATTGCGTTTGTTGGAAGAGGTACAACTTGATACTTATTCCCCCTAAGGTTAAATGACTAGTGTCATAAGAATGAAGGTTTTAGGATCACTGGAATATTTAGGCTGATACTCTATAACTTTAAAGTCACTGCCTATTTATTAACAATATAATGAAAGTTAAGATTTATTGGTTAGTGCAACTTAAAATTTTTGCATATGTGCTTTCAAGTTAGAAATGAATCAGTTATATGAGTAGACTAAAATTTCTCTAAAAATATACTAAATATCAGCTGACCATTATTCATAAAAAAAGGAAGGTGAAATTGACAAATAAGTGTCTTGAATCTATGTGTGGTGATAATTCAATAGAAATTCAGAGTATTTGGATGTGTGTTGAAGTTTAGTTCCTTAAGCTACTTTCATTCTGTTGTGATTGGAATTAAATATGATTTAACATATCTATGTTTGTAGATGTCTGCATATCCATCTACATAAATACAGATGGGTATCTCTATACAATTGTATATATGTATTTTGCTTAAGATAAATATTTGGTATGTACCAAACCAAATAAACCCTTACAAACTGACTGCAGGAATGAATAGAGAGGGGAGTGAGTAAAGAGTGGGAGCCAAGTGGTTTAAGGTGTTGGATGATTGGTTGGTGGTAACTGTGTCTGCTAATATATGTTTGAAGAGTAGGCCCTGTATTGTTAAAACATAGAGTTTGAAAACCAATTTTACCTCAAACAACAAACAAAAAAGCATTACAAAAGTAATGCTTTACATTGGACTTTTACAGTGAATTAAATGTGTGTATAGATAGATGAAAGATGATATTGATATTTATGTTTATATCTAAACATATAACTATCAATAGATATAAATCTATACCTAATGTTGTCTAATATGTGTGTGTATATATACATATATACATATATATATATAATTTATAATTTCTAACAGTCAACATGGATGAAATAAAATTTGAGCACTGTCAAAACAAACTAAGAAATCTTGTTGGCATTGGAGATAAATCCAATTTCAAATGAAAAATAAGCAATGATTTTACATATATTTACATATTTTATGGTACCTAGAATAATAGCCACCCAAATATGTACATGTTATAAGCCTGTCCTAATATAACTACATGTATAACTAACTTATTTTAAACTTGTAAGTCTGTGCTAATGTGTGGCAGCATCATAGGAAATATATGCATATAGTTTATGTATATATTCCACAAGTGTATACATATATCTTATTCTACATATCAGAAAACAGAGGCTCACAACTATTATGCAACATGTTGAACTTGCACAGAGCATACATGGGTGCCTCAGAATTCAAGCCATTATAACCACCTGTCAAACAGGCTGGTCACACACTGCCACAAATGAGTCAGGATCATCAAATGTATATTTCCAGGTACTGGTTATGTTCTTGCAGCATGTTAGAAATATTTGTCTATTTTGAAATAAAAAGTTAATTATTAATCATGAACTACTACATTGACCTAGCTATTGTCACACTGATACTTAAGTCATGAATTTGAAGGACCGTTGTTCAAGTGGCTTAGGTTATGTTGAGAGCAGCCTCTCAATAGTACTGTATTGTAAAGATTCTAGAGAATGTGTATTAAGTGTTAGTCACATTGTGGTAATTTTAAGAAATTTCCTTCATCTTCAGTTTTTATACTATTTAAAGTCACAGTAAAGACAACTCAAACTACAATATCAAAGTCAGATACAGATGATTGCCGCTAGCAATAAGTTATATTTGTAAATAATAAACCAGTGATATATATATATATCTTTCATGTAGATTATTTCTTTAAAATATTAGAAGTATTTATTTAAAATATTAGTTCAGCCCAGTAATGTTAATATAATAAAAAGTGCTTCATTGTAAATCTATATGTAAAATAATTTTCTTTATCCATTGACATTTCAGACTTTGGAATGACTGAAATAGTCACTCTTTCCCAGCTTGTGAGCAGCATTCATCGTAGCACACCTCAGAATAGAAATCACACCAAACTCATGGCAGCCACCAGAGACATGTGACACTAGTCATCCTGCTCCCAAAATGCATACAATTAGTTCAAAGCTTATTTTCAGACCATAAATAACCTGAATAAACCTGCAAGAGAATTGAGTTGCATTTTACAATGCAGAATTAGCTTTCACAAACTCTGAAGTGCATTTCATCTAAACCTACCAAATATTAGTGTTAGAAAACTGACAATGTTGTAAGAACAGATGTGCAAAGACGCTACTGTGGAAAACGGATGTCAGTCAGATCTGGCCACAAAGGGACACGACAGTGACTGATGAAATTTCACTTGCCAATAAGCAAACCAATTCCATGGAAGGAGATAACACATTTCAGGGAAGCTCCCTGATAGCATAGAGTTATGTTTCAGCACTATCACATCTATGACTTGAGTTCTGTCCCCAACCAGGCACCTGACCCACATGGCAGAGCAGACCTCCCCTGTCACACCCCTGCTCCGCTCAGCAGTGTGTTTCAGTAGATCTGCCTGTTCTGCTCCCTACGTGGTCCCTGCTCCTATGGCCTGTACCCCAGTTCTTCTATGCATCAATAAGTAAATCTTTTTTAAAAAATGTTTTTTAAATGTCATGCTTTCTAAGTGCTGGAGTGAAAAAACCTTAGGATCATCCCTAAGGTGTTTTACTCCTGTATATTCTAAATGCTATCGTCAGGCTCTCCTTTACATTTCCAGATGAAATTTACAGCATCATGTTTTTCAATTGAAAGTCTCTCTGACTTTTTCCCACGGGCTTTTGTCCACTGCTTGTGAACTGTTCTCCTCAACAATGTTAGAAATGACTCCCCCTCTCACAGGTGGAGGACATGCAGACTTCTTCAGTTAAGTGGATGACACCTGAGTGAGAATGAGTGAAAGTTGGAAAGCAATACTGAGAAAGAGGGAGCTTAATGAAAGCTGGGAAATGCAGTTACCTCCTCCCTGGGGCTGGGTCCCAGAGGCTAGGGTTAATATATAGGAGGAAGGTTCTTCCTGGTGACATAATGGGTTAAAATGCAGCACTATGAAGCTATATGAAACCACTGCAGCACCAAGTTCAATTCCTGGCCAGGCAGCTGACCCACATGGCACAGCAGACCTCTCCTTTCTCACCCACTGCTCCCCTCAGCATCTGTCTGTTCTGCTCCCCACTCTGTCTCTGGTGAATCCTCTTCCTACCTGCACCTCTGGCCTGTACCCCAGTTCTTGCATGCATAAGTAAATAAATCTATTTAAAATAATATATAGGAGGATACAGAAAAAAAAGTATAGAAATCAACAGGTGTACAGAGACCACACATTTATAAACAAATCACCTTTTCCTTTCTTACATGTGGACTTATGTAAATGTACAGTAAATCAGAGTAATTTGTTATTCATGTCACCTGGCTCTAACTATAATCTGTATAAGTATATACATAGATTTGACTGTATTATATAATTATTAAATGCTGCTTTGGGATAGGTTGAATGCTACTGAAGCAAGTAATTTACTTTTTTCAAAATATTAGTTAATTTGCTTCAGTGATTCTATGTGCATTTGGAAGGAAGCTTTGAGGTCATATTCTATGAAGTAATGTGGATCCTTTATGGGTATGCTATACTTTTAAAAGTTGTTGGCTAAATTGAAACCACCGTGCAACGGCAGCTATGACATCTTTGCCTAATATATGGCACAAGAAAAGATTGGTTTTCTTTTAATCATAGTGTATGGAATTAAATAATATTTCTATAATTACTTTTGAATATTTCTATTTTAAATGAATCCACAATTACCATCCCCAAAAGTGTGGCTAACTTTGACACAGTGCTATATTATTTTCAACTTTTACAGCAAAATGGTTAGAGTCATTTAATTTAACTATAACATAGTTTTTATTCAAGTTTCAGTGCTAATATCCTGAATATTTTTCTTTTGCAACATAATGAAAATTAATGTTTAGGATGCCATCAAACATATAACTAAGAGAGAATTTTATTTTCTTGTTTGTTCTGTTTTTCCAAAATAATTGCCACTGAAAGGAGTTATGGTGGCTTAGAAATAAAGATTTTATAGATGAGACATAGGATAAGAACATGACTCTATTAACCCCTGTGATTCAGAAGGTTTACATTACATATGTGTTCAACAGCGTGGCCTCGTAGCTACTGCTTG
Source organism: Condylura cristata (assembly GCF_000260355.1). Lineage (NCBI taxonomy): Eukaryota > Metazoa > Chordata > Mammalia > Eulipotyphla > Talpidae > Condylura > Condylura cristata. The sequence continues at coordinate 55,705,257 of NW_004567104.1, read as the reverse complement.
AACTCTTACTAGAAAGAAATATAATCTACTCAACAAGTTTATTCGATCAACTTACAATAGGCTTCTTTTAAGGCACCGGGTTTGGCATATTCATATACCTGTGCTCTGTACTCTCCCTGCATCTCCTGCCCCTGCTCTGACATCACTGCTAGATATAAAATATGGGAAATATATTCATTAGAAAAATATATTATCTTGGTGAGCTTTTGTAATGTTAAACTAAAGGGAAAGTCATTCTCTCTAATATGTTTAATGATAGCAGTGCTTCAAAATTTTTTGTGTTGCTTTCCCTGAAATCATAAAAACCTTAGACATTGTATTATACTTTACCTTGGAGATTATTCATTATGCTGATAAATTAATGTCCATAAAATGTCTTTGGATTTTTTATTAGATGTTCCAAAGAATATGTTTATCTCACATTTTACAGTCTCTAGGAATAGTTAAGAATACAAGTATTAGCTAGAACTTTCATCTTTTGTGTTCAAGAATTTCTGCTTCGAGGAAGGCAAATACTGCAAGTTTCTTTTTTGTCATTATATTGAATTTTATACCCTAACAAAGACGTGCTCACACCTGTCAGCTTTTTACTTGAAGGGCCCTAAGTGAGGAATGAGAGTGCCCTAAGTGTAACATAAGTTCAATTTCTGTCACTTTTCTGGGTACTATGCTATTTATACTTCTTCCCATAAAAAACTTACCAGAAAGGGGTAGCTTAGAGTAGTTAATTCTTTCTAAGGGAAGCTGAAAGAATCCATGGCAAATACGTTACTTTATCTCTCTTCTGGGCTTGAGATCTTGCTTTTCTCTTATTCCCAATGGTTGTAACAAAACTATGTCTTGATATTTTCTTTCCGATGGAGCTGTCATTTGGAATTGTTTTTAGGGCTTCTGGATTTTAAACCTGATTCATTACTGAGGTTGGCTCCTTCCTGTAAAGTTATAGAATCTAGAACTTAATTTTGTGGGATGCTGAGGACAAACACAGAGATGTAATCCCTAACAATACATATTTAAAATATGGAAATGTCTACCATCTTATTTCAAAAATATTTCACATAAAATATTCTGCTATAGCTCATATAACACAATTTACATTTAAATCACCTTAATGAGAAATGTGTCTCGAGAGAGTAATTTAGACACTGGATATATAAAATATAACTTATGTGATCCTTATAAAATACAAAATAATCCTGGGCTTTAGAGGTTATCTATTCTATGAAAATGATTGTGATAGTTTAAGCTAAAGTTTTATTTTTCTTTTATTACATATGGTACCAGTGGCACCCTGAGCCTCTGAGATAAGTAAATGACATAATGCTCCATTTAACAGTGGGTAAATTTAAGTATAAGGGCTGAGTCATGCTTTTAGTAAGAAATTTGTACATAATAGGAACTCTTTAGATATTTAATTGGAAGAATTATTTTAGCGATGAAAATAGTATCTATTCATTAACTTAATTTAAAGTAATAGCTTTTTTGTGCACACATTCAGGGTTAAAATTTTTATGGTACTTTTTTATTTGTAATTTGCTTCAAAATAATTAAAATCTATAATTTCTGTTGCCAATAGTTATGTGAGTATAGAAGGTAAAGGAATGTTTTATTCATTTAAAGTTCTCCTATTGTATGATGAAATCCTCACTTTCTACCCCAGACAGGTATTGCATGATTAAAAAGTTTTTGGGAGGAAAGAAACTTAGAAACTTTAGCAAGTTTAGACATTTGTGTAATGAATCTAGAACATAAAGGTTTATAATATGTAGCAGTATTTATCAATTATATACAGTAAAAGGATAATAATTTTGTATGTTGGGTCTATTATCAGTCTGTATTTATTTCACACAAAAAATGCTACTTACTGTAGAAATGTGCACTGCTAGATAGAAACTTTTGATTCTTTTTTTAATGAGCAATATTGATGAGCTTGTTTCTCTCATTGTAGTGTCTACAGGATGTGGAATAAGATACTTCAACAACAGCTTTTAAGCATTCCATTTATCAGTCACACACCCTTATGCAATGAAGAATCCTACAACAGTAAGTGTTTCATTATTTCTAGAGATTTCTCTGAGTTTACATTGTCTTGGAATTTGCAGTATGAATGCTACTATATGAAATTTAATAATTAATAGCCACCTCAAGGTTAAATAATCAAAATATATTTTTATAAAAGCCAGCCACATATTCACAAGTTGTACTATATTGGGTTGAACTACAGCACCTGAATTTGTCACATCACAACTGACAGAATTTTCTGTTTATGTCATAGTATAAGAGAAATAATCTATTATCCATGGTCTTATCCCATTCATCTCTTTTGCTTCAGAAACACTGATTGTATAGAAAATGAAACTCAAAGAGAAATTGCATTTGCCTCAGAGGATTATTACTTTTTTTTTTTGGCAACCATCATACTAATAACTTTCAGCTATATTCTTATCTCTTTCTTAAAAAATTTAAGGTAGTATATGTGGATGTAATACCTCCATTCTTCCCCCTTTCAGAAAAATGTTTGCTCTTCAGTGTTTTTGTATAATTCTGTATGAATTTTAACATTTGTTCCATTTTTTTTTGAAGAACACTATGAAAATTTTTATTGGAATTGCATTGAATCTGTAAACTGTTTTTGTTAGGATGGTAATTTTAATAATGGGAATTCCTCCAATCCATGAACAAGGAATAACTGTCCGTTTCTTTCTTCTATTTCTTTTATCAGTGATTTGTAGTTTTCCTTATATAGCTCCAATCCTGCTACAGGAGCCTCACTACATAACTTCTTTTCACTTAACATCTCTTTATCTCCTTACTTTTATTGTGATAACACTGATTTTCAATATTGCACGATTGTACACGATTTGAAATTACAGAATCACACCCCTCAGAAGTACAGCACCGCACTAAACATCCATAGCTTTCAAAGTCGTCACTGGGTTCCTTCTATTCCCTACTTGCTGCCCACTCCTTTCTCTCTAATAGCCTCAATTCAGCAGTTAAAATTCTAGGATTTGTTACTGGTTTGGTTTTGTCTGATCCTTTGTTACTTTATCATTATATTCCACATATAAATGAAAAATCTGGAATTTCTCTTACTTCCTCTGACTTATTTTTATCCACTTCAGTTCTATTCATGTTTTGCAAATGGCAAGAAAATATCATCTTTCTTACAATTGAGCAATATCCCGCAGTGTATATTTAATACATTTTTCTATCTACTTATCTTTCCTTGGGTGTCACTGAGTTGTTTTATAACTGGGTTACTGTAAATAGCAGTGCAATGTACATAGTAGTGCACAAAACCATACAAATTGGGGTTTCTGTGTATTTCAGGTAGATACCTAGGAGTGAAAATATTGGATCTGACGATAAAGCTATTTTTAAAATGTTTTAAGAAATCTCCATACTATTTTCCATAGAGGTGTAGAAATGCCCCATTTCTCCATGTTCTCACCAAAATTTGTTGTTTTTGGCCTTTTGGCTATGGGTGATTCTCTCAAATGTGAATATTTTTCTCATTTTAACTTCGTGTAAGTGATGAACATTATTTTCATATGTTGTATGTTTTTGCCCATTCTCTTCTGAAAAATGCAAAGCCAAAGTCTGAATAATTTAAATAGTATATTATTATTATTATTATTATTATTATTATTTGCTAAAAGCAAATTTGTAAGAAGTGTCTTCTGTGTTAGTGTGTGTTTAAGCATCTAAGACAAAATCTTTATAGTTGAATTTTCTAGGATAATGCTTGCAGTCAGCAATGAAACAATGTTTTTTTTTTTTAAAAAAGATCTATTTATTCATACAGAACTGGGGTACAGGTCAGAGATGTGGAGGGTGAAAGGATTCACCAGAGACAGAGCAGGGAGCAGAACAGGCAGATAGACGAAGTACACTGCTGAGGGGAGCAGCGGGCGGGCCAGGAGAGGTCTGCCACGCCATGTGGAACTTCACTGGGGCAGGCAGGGATCGAACTCATGCTGAGGTGACTTACGGTTCTCAGTGTTGTGCTTAACCCAGTGCACCACTAGGGAGGGCCCTGAAACAATGTTTTTATTTGACAAAAATATGGCAGTAGTCCATTATAACTGCCACTGTGTAGCCTGTTTAGCAGATATGTAAAACTGATTACAACAAATTAATTAAAAGAGAGGTTTCACAAATAACCCAAAGTTTTAAAAAAAGTTTATTTATTTATGCATACAGAGCTGGGGTACAGGCCAAAGGTACAGGGGCAGTGAGCGGAACAGGCAGATGGATGAAGTACACTGCTGAGGGGAGCAGCGGGCAGGGCAGGAGAGGTCTGCCACGCCATGTGGGTCACCTCCCGGGTGGGCAGAGATGGAACTCATGCTGAAGTGGCTTTGGCTTCTTTGTGCTGTGCTTTAACCTGTTTCGCCACCAAGGAGGGCCCCCCAGAATATTTTTTTTAATATTAAGTGCTAAAACAAAAAGAAAACAATATAAAACTTCATTTGATAAAACCATCACTTGCTAAGGTACCAGCAAATTTAAATAGATAGATAGATAGATAGATAGATAGATAGATATTGCTTGAAACATGCACATGATCATTAGATATCTAAACCACATATATATCATAATTCATATTTGAAAATGGAAACAAGTAAATTTTTATAAGACATTCTATTTGCTCAAAATATCTTGAACAAATACTGGTTATTTTTAATTACTATGCGTGCTTCTCAACCAATATTATCAAGTATTACTATGGTTTATCTGTTCCTACTGATTGAATATACTTCCTTACATTGAGAGTTGAAAGCTCATTCATTTTGTGGCCTAATAGTCCAGTAATGGCTTTTATCCTCAAAGGAATTTTAGATCCATAAAAATATCAATCTTTAGGTTAAATGAATAGAGAACTGTTGATAGCATTTTAGGCATCAGGAATTTGTCACAATTTTCTTTATATTATTAATTTTACAGGTAATCTATAAAAATGACCTTATATTTTGATTCAAGAAAAATAGTATTAATTTATTTTCAGTTTATTTATTATTGTAAATTAGCTCAGGCATCCAACTTTGAAAATGTCCTTTAACCTGAGCTGTAGTTATTTTTGGAACAATTCAATGCTACATTTTTTAATTGTGTTACTAAGTACCAGTAGCAAAACTTACAAATATTTCACTATGCTGATTTATTTCTGTGTTAACTTACTGGACTGGTAGTTTTATGTTTCTTGAATACTCCATTATTATTGGAGGGACACATTTAAAATTGTAATAGATATTTTTGATAATAATTATTCATTTCATAAATTGAAACTGCACCTTTCTTCCAACCAGGGTACATGTTGTGCGGGATCGAAAGGCTTAAACAGATAAAGAACACAATCTATATTCTATAGGTGAAATAACTAACATACAGATTGAAAGAAATAACAAGGACAAGAGGTGTTGCCTAACTAGAGTATCTAGGGAGAATTCAATCAGAGAAAAATGAGTAATATGATTTGATTAGAACAAAGGAGTAGTATTATGATGTGACTGAAAAATTATCTTAAGTTCCTAGAGGATTCTGAGAAGGTAATTGAATGTTGGCAGAAAACTTTGCTAATTGGTTCAGGTTGTGGTAAAATTGGGATGGTAGAACTCTTGCCTGTAGCAAGCAGAGAAGATGACAATTTGTCATCAGGTTTTCATTATCTCCTGCACACAAGGAGGAGAGGGAGAGTCAGCTACAGACACCAGAGACAAAGAAGAGATATATACAAAGTCTTCTCCCCTGCTGCCATCAGAATTGGTTCCACTGCCACAGTAGACTGCCTGTATCTGAATGGGAAAGTGAGGAATAGAGAAAACACACACACACACACACACAAAGGAAACACAACTAAATAGAGAAAGTGTCCTCTAAAATGTTTGCTAAAGGAAATTGTTGAATTGGCTTGAATCTAACAAATGAGGATAAACCCAGTGATGTGCACTACTTGCTTGCTTGAGCTTTTGTGTGGTGGGTCATGTCACTTACAAAAGTATGAATGTCACTTTCATCTTAATAAAGTGTATTAATCTTGGGCCTCCCCGGTGGCACAAAACTCTGATGTCATCTGCAGCCACTGCAGCACAAGTTCAGTCCCTGGCTAGGGAGCTGACCCACATGGCACAGCACCTCTCCTGACCAGCCTGCTGCTCCCCTCAGCAGTGTATTTCAGTCAATCTGCCTATTCTGCTCCCCACTCTTTCTGCTGACTCCTCTTATCCCCTGAACCACTGGCCTGTACCCCAATTCTTGTATGTGTAATTAAATCTTAAAAAAAGTAAGTGTATAAATCTTGCTATATAAAGATTCCTATAGAAAAGGGATGGTCAATTTAATTTTCCTTAAGAATAATGAATGAGGTATTCATGTATGCTTTTTTAAAAGATTTATTTCTGCATACAGACTTGGGGTACAAGCCAGAGGTACAGGGGTGGCGAGAGGAAAGACAGAGTGGGGAGCAGAACATGCTAAGTGACAAAGTACACTGCTGAGGGGAGTAGCGGGTACATGAGGAGAGGTCTGCCACGCCATGTGGTCACCTCCAGGCTGGGGATCGAACTCATGCTGAAGTGGCTTTAGCTTCTTAGTGCTTTGCTCTAACCTGCTAAGCCATCAAGGACGGCCCCATGTATACTTTTTGAAAGATTTATTTTATTTATTCATGCATACAAGAGTTGAAATGTAGGCCAAAAGTGTGGGAGATGAGAGGATTCATCAGACAGAGTGGGGACCAGAACAGATATTTACTGAAATACACTTCTGAGGGAAGCAGTGGGTGAAACAGGAGCCAGGTACAGTCATTTGGGCCATATATGTCAGCTTTCTGGCCAGGGATGGAACTCATGCTGCAGTGGCTGGTGTTAACTTCATAGTGTTGAGAACTAACCCCTTGCACCACCAGGGAGGCCCTAAATTTTTGTGGATGCCTGATTCTTGCTGATTTGCATATGACATTTTTATTTCCTTGTGACAATTAATATGATTAGTAATTCCAATTAACTAGTTATGTCTTTATGTTTGGCCAAAATTATACTTTTTTTTTTTTAAAGATTTATTTATTTGTACATACAGAACTGGGGTACAGGTCAGAGGCCCAGGGGCGGTGAGAGGCTTCACCAGAGACAGAGTGGGGAGCAGAACAGGCAGATCGACGAAGTACACTGCTGAGGGGAGCAGCGGGCTGGTCAGGAGAGGTCTGCCACGCCATGTGGTCTCCTCCGGGGCAGGCAGGAATCGAACTCATGCGGAAGTGGCTTTAGCTTCTCAGTGCAGTGCTTTAACCTGCTGCGCCACCAGGGAGGGTCCCCAAAATTATACTTTTAACAACTAAAAATGCTTCAGAATTGAAACAATATAGGCATTGCACACATCTTGCAAAATTTTCAAATTTATAATTGTGAAATTTATCTTGAAAATCAGAATAACCATTGATATATAAATGTGGGGAGAAAATGTATACATAAGCTCAAATTGGCAAGCTCAATATTCATAAACAAAGTGAAAAAATATTCTCATACACTTGACAAGATGAATGAAACTTTAAGGAATTATACTACAGTGAAATAAGCCAGCACAGAAGTATTGTATGTTCCCACTTTTATGAGGAAGCTGGAGGAACCAAATTTATAGACACAAGTAAGATGGTGATTGCTGAGGGTTGAGAACACAATGCTATGGTGAGGTTCTTTAGGACTGTACAATTTCACTTTGGGAAGACCTAGAAAGTGCTGGAGCTGTATGGTGGTTACAGTTGCACAACATTTTGAACACCAACAGTTGGACACATAAAAATGGTTGCATTATAAACTTATGTGACATATATTTTAAACCCAAATAAAGATGATGAAACTGGTTGAAGTTTTAGATATCATCTTGAGATTGGTATTTCACTGCACCCTTTTATGATACTTTCCAGCAGACTATGACCTATCATCTGAACTAAGGAAAGATTCTTCTCACCAATTCCTGTGAAGTTAAGCCTTCTAAAAAAAGTATCCTCTGAATTATTTCCCACATGAGTAAAGTTAAGCTGTGTCAGTAATTTGAGAAAACTGAATAATGTCAGTCTGAGCCAAAGTTACAGAATTAGTATACGATTTAGACTTTCTTTTTATACTGCCCTTGGCAATACAGTAGAATCAGACAACCTGCTTTTGGAGAATTATTTGCATATTTTAAAGGGGATCATGTACAGGTAAAACCCAAGAAATGGATCTTAGGTCTAAAGTTATTTGCTAAAAGAAGGGCCAGAGAGCGAGAAAGTGATTGTATTAAACTATTAGGAAATGCTCCAGGAACCCCATTATTATTTTTAAAAGTACAAAGTCTACTATGACAAATGACCAGAGGGAAATAAGAAAAGCAGGGCCTGAGAACTGCAGGAAACTCTGAAGACCTCATAATAGTAATCTTTTAAAAACCCTGATTTTGCTTGTAGACATTTAAACTAAACAAATTTTAATGTGAAAGAGGAGAGACAGAAACAGACCTATGAAATGAAAAAAATCCAGCTACAACATAAATATAACTGACAGAGCTTGTGTGGAGAAGTACGGATTTTAGACGAGATTAGACTATAAACAAGATGATAATATTGCACTCATTTCAATTGTTGAAACAGATATCATGATGTTTTTGTTCTTTCTTTTTTTTTTTTTTCCATCTTTAATTTCAGGATTTTCCCTCTCAGAGTGTAAGTAAATCCTCTGGGCCTTGGCATTTGCTACTTCCCATTCAGTTTAAGGAGCACAGTTGCATTAAGAAACCACAGCTGCACTCTGCACATGCATGATCCATATTGTCCTAAAGTTTATTATATTTAAGGCACAAATAATTGCTGCATATATCTACCTATCCCCTTTTGTATTTCACACAGCCTCTTATACAGATTGAAATTGCTGGGCCCCTATTATAAGTAGCTATCACTTTTTTTTTTTTTATGGAACAAATATTTGATGATCTGCCAAAAGCATCTTTGTGAATCTTAAAGACAGTCATACTGTGAAAAATATTCATATAACAAAAGGTATATGGACAAGTGGATAAGTAATTGGTTACATGCCTGGGACTGCCCACAGGGTTTTGTTTTGTTTAAAAAGCAAAATCTCTCCCTCTGTTCTCCTGAATAATATTTATAGTAGTGACAGCTTTAAAATGCATCCTGCTTTTTTAGTATCTTGTGTGGGGAAAAAAAGACATAAAGATGTCATGTTGTTGAAAGAAAAATAAAAATGAGCAGGATGAAGAGAGGAAGAGAAGAGAAGGAAGGAATATTATGGAAGGAAAGGAGAAAACTAGATTTAAACTATAAAAATCAAAACCTCAAGTAAAATGTGAAAACACCCTTTAAATACACATTACATATACACATATAACATATTCATACATACACACACAAATCTTTCTATAACATATTGCCATTTTTTTATTTCTCAAGCATAATGGCAAGGGTCCAGGTACTAGTATGATATGTTCAGAATACTTGAGCAGTTTTTGTAAAAGTTTTATATATTTTCCTGTTAGTCTGAAAGAAATTTGCTGGATCAGGAGTAGATTATGGAATGTACTTTGAATCAGCCCCACTAAATCCCAGACCCAACTGATGACTCAAGTGATGAAAACCCTGTAACACTAAGCTTTTCCGTTTCAACTATAACATTTTATTTTTTAAGCTGTCATAATTATTTTGTTTCACTTAGTGTTTTCATAAATGGTGTTCTGCTGAGTGTTATCTTAGTTTCATAATTTCCATAAACAAATCTGCAAAGTGTAAAATCAATGGAAAGTTTGTAGCCAATTTTTAATGACAAAGAACAGCTATTCTTAGAGAAATCTTTGTCATAAAATCATTTTTGCTTTTGTTATAATGCATATAAAACTTGCATTAAATGCTTCTGAAATTTCTCTTTCCAACCATAATATATTGTAAGGCTGTGATATTTGTGGTTGTAAAATTACTTATTGAAATTCTATGGAATCTTCCAATTAAGCTGTTGAGAAATAGTTTTTTTAAATTAGATTTTGAAGTCATAAATGTTCAGGAGCAGTTAATTGTTCAAAATAAAACAACTACTAATATGAAGACAAACTTAAAGCAGATTTACCTGATTCGAAATCTATAAACTTCCTAAATGTTTTCACTCCCAGACTTTATGCTAAGAACAGAAAATACAGACATACAAACAGTAAAATGTGTAGCAAGAGAATTGTTCTTCACCGTTTCAAATGATAAGTCTCAAAATCGTTTGCTTCTTGTAGAAAATTACAAATGAATATATCACTTGCATGCACCTTAATATGGCAGATAAGATATTTGACTCCTTGAAAAGCTATTTTATTATTGTTCTTGAATAAAGATAAAATAATACATATATATATATTTTATTTATAACAGTTTATTTTTACATCATTTTGTACATTTTTTTTTTCCATCTCAATTGTAATCCCCACGGGTTTCCCATTACCAAGTCACCGGTGTGCCATCACCATAATCCTGTGCACTTCCCTCTCCACCCCCACGTTTTTGATCCCATTCCCACTCCACCCCCACAAAATGTCTCTGGTATATGGTTGTTCATTATTCTTGTTATTTTCTCTCCTGGTCCATTATCCTCCTGCTATGAGTGAAACCATCTGGTATTTTTCTTTCTCTTTCTGGCTTATCTCACTAAGCGTGATCTTGTCCAGCTCCATCCAAGTTGCTGCAAAAGACATGTGTTTCTCTTTTTTGGTTGCTGAGTAATACTCCATTGTATATATGTACCCCATCTTTTTTATCCAGTCATCTACTTTTGGACATTTGAGCTGCTTCCATGTTTTTCCAATTGTAAATAAAGCAGCACTAAACATGGGGGTGCAGGTATCTTTTTGAATCAGTGTTTTTGTGTCTTTTGGGTAGATACCTAGGAGTGGGATTGCTGGGTCGTAGGGAAGCTCCATGTTTAGCAGTTTGAGGAACCTCCAAACAGTTTTCCATCGTGGTTGTACTAGTTTGCATTCACACCAGCAGTGCAGGAGAGTTCCTTTTTCTCCACATCCTCGCCAACATTTGTTGTTGCTAGTTGTTTGAAGATGTGCCATTCTCACTGGGGTGAGGTGGTATCTCATTGTGGTTTTAATTTGCATCTCCCTTATGATGAGTGATGTTGAACATTTTTTCATATGTTTGTTGGCCATCTTAAAATAATATTTTTTAAAGATTTATTTATTTATACATACAGAACTGGGGTACAGGCCAGAGGTGCAGGGATGGTGACAGGATTCACTAGAGACAGAGTGGAGTGCAGAATAGACAGATCGATGAAGTACACTGCTGAGGGGAGCAGTGGGCAGGCCAGGAGATGTCTGCCGCGCCAATGTGGGATACATCCGTGGCTGGGGATTGAACTTGTGAAGTGCCAGCTTCTAGCACCACAGTGCTGTGCTTTAACTTGTTGTGCCACCAGGAAGGGCCTGATAAAATATTTTTAATGGGATGATTTCAAGTGCATCAACCATTATATGGTGGGAAACTGGTCCTGTAAATTAATTCACTTAGTCAGTAGATATTTACTGAGCATCTATTTGCTATACACCCAAACACTCAGCAAATATTTTCCTTGCTGGAATGGGAAACATGGGGAGGAAGAGTACTCAGGCAAAACAGTTTGTCAAGCATTTTCTCTTAAGTATGTTAAGATAAAAGTCTGTAACTTCTTCTGAGAAGAGATATCAAGAAAGTAACCATATACACAATACTGGAGTGGAAATAAACATGAATCAGAGATAAAAATATAGAGGTGCTGATCACATGCAGTTGATATTATTGAGATTACCAGAATAAATGAAAATGGGTCAAATATAGGGAAGTGAGAACTGGAGACCCCTAAAGTTCTGAAATTCTATATTTATAAAAAATGAACAAAAATTCACAAAAGGAAAACATGATATAGTACAAAAGATATAATAGTAATAAATGTACTGCATAATATCTTCATTCTTTTTTCTTGATAAGTCTAAGTAACAGCTCAGTCTTGATTTATGTGTTTATGGTTAGACATTCTTATGTTCATAATTTCAAAATATTTCCAATTGTACAGCAATAGACTTGTAGTTTAATTATATGGCTATCTCAGCACAATAGTATGAAAACTGACATATAACAGAGAAATTAGGTAGCAACTTTTATGTAAACAGTTCCAATAATCATTATTTTCTCATGTAGGTATATATGACTGCACAGGTAAATATGCTGTAGTGAATCTGACATATAGTGAAGTAATAGTGAAAGCTCCTGTACTTCATAATTACCACAATTTCAAAAGGGCTTACTACATAATAGCTGGGCAATTTCTTTGAAATTGTAAGTAGCATTACACATTACATAACATCATTGTATCTAGGATACAAGGTGGCAATTTTTTCTCCTTCTTAGACTGTCAATGCAGTTAGTAGGATAAATAAAAACACCTGCATGGAACACTTTCTGTTTGCATGTCAGCTGCTGCTTTTGTGGTTTTTAAGTTTTGTTTTCAAAAAAGAGAAAGACAGGTGTGTAGAGAAGCAAAAATTAGACAATAAAAGGAAGCTAGAGGAGAGAAAAAAAGTAAATATTGTAATGAGTAGTTAAAAAAATAAAGGTAACATAGGGAAAGGTAAGGGATTATTTTAAAACTGTTTTGTGATTTTTTTCCTTAGAAATGGTATATTATTCTATTTAAAATGTGTGTCATAGAAGTTTAAGAAGCAAGTTTATTCAGAAATTTTGCATTTCTTTTGTGTGAACTAAACTGTTTTCCTTTACATGTTTAAATTTGTATTCCTGTAACATAAAACTACTTAGGATATTATTTAACTTTAATGTAGCATATAACTTTTATACAATTGTTATTAAATATCAGCCTCAGGTGTGCATCAATTTAAATCAAGATGTGCATACACTAAATTGAGTTCACCACTAAAAGTCCATTTCCACTGCCACTATATAATTGGCCCCTTTGGCCTCATCCATATGGAAAAAGTCCTTCAAGAGGTTTTAATAGGAGCAGTATGATAGAAAGTGGTGGACACAACTGGAACTTCATTTTATGCTCATAATTTTTAAGGGATTTATATTTTTATATACTATCAAGTGAGAACAATATAGGAAAAATAATTCAACAATAAAAATAGATACAATGTAAAATATAACCTGTGATTCATCTCCCATTTCATGTTCAAAATTTAAAAAAAAAGAAAACATAAATATGTAGATTAAGTATTTATAGCATTTTTTTAAAATATCCACAAAATGTTGACAGATATATTATTTATAAATGGTAGTAACATATATTCAAATTTGTGGAAATGAATGAAATTTATGTTATTATTTACTTTTGGTAGTTGTTAACATTTGCCTATTTATGGTGATAATTCCAAGTTCAGATGTCCTAAAAATATGTGAGATTTTAAACAGCTAATATTTAATACATCCTTGATGCAAAATGACAACTTCCTCTATTGCTTGACATTTTTGAAGAAACTTTTATTCAACCCCACATACTTTAGGCCTTGTGATACCAAGAATATATATTTGTAGAAATCTCATGCAGGAAGGAAAAGAAGACATTGTAAATTGGATAAGGGATTTTACTAGTTTCAAATCTTAATAATTTTAATAACTCATTTAAACATAAATATAAATATAAACCATAAAAAGAAAGTTTTAAAATTGCAGAATACAAATTTCTGTGATCCTGATTAAAAGAAGACCTTCTTAACATGGGGAGTCAGCAAGGCTTTAAAAAGAAAATAGAAAAGGTGAAAAAGAACTTATCATACATAAAATTTTAAATCAGTAAGAGTTCAAATTAAGTAATTCAAGTATTCAATTTGAGTGTTCCATGTAGTTTTTTCAAACTTAAGTAAAGTATCTTAGTAACTCAGTTAAATCACATAAATTTAAGGTAAATCTTCAAAAGTATCCTGCTATTCAATGGTGGTTAGTTTCTTCTTGAATTGTCTCTTCAGGTCAAGACAGAGGAGAATATTAGACTTAATACTCATACTCTCCCTTTTGAACTCTCTCTTCATAACTATCACTATCAATGATACATAAGCATGGACCTAGAACACATAGGAATGAATCAGTTTATAAAGTGAATATATGATAACCTCTTTCCCTGACTTTATAGCCTTTAGTGAGATCTTCTCCTGTATGTATAGTTTAATTCTGCAGTCAGAATAAACCATATGACTTGAATTTGGGAAACATGGAACAACTTAAGTTTTGATATATTGATGAGTGTTGTTTTCTTAAGTAATTTTCTTAGTTTGTATAGGTCATTTCATATTTGGTTGAAGTTCAAGAATTTAACCAAAGAATCAAGGGCAGAAATAGTCTGGTCTCTGTAATGTGTTGGTAGATGGTAGGCTAAGGAATTAAACAGTGCAAAATAGAAAGTCAGTTATATTTACCATCCATTTAATCAAACCCTAAAGTTTCACAGAAAATACTGGAGGTTGGAAAGTAATGTATATTTTAAAAATGTCATCCAAAATAATACACTTAATTGACAAATTATTTGCTATCCCTTCTTTTATCAAGCACTTCTAAAACTATTATGTATTAGGCTTTCTGTTATGTGTTGTGATTGGTAAACAAGTTTCACTGTAACCTTTGAAAAGCTTCAAGTTTTATGTAAATAAGGAGTAACAATACTGGGTTCTACTTTGAATAAAGAGACAGCAATTCACCACCAGGCTTGACTTTTGGAATGTGTGTGTGTGTGGGTGTGTGTGCGCGCGCATGCGTGTGTACTTACAGGGGGTGGTGGTTGGCTGTGGGAGTAAGGATGGTGCTGGCAGATCTAATACACAGTACATATTCATTAGTACTTCAGATAAAGTGAAGATTAAACTGGACTGGTCTGAATGGGATTGATCTAATCGGTGTGCCTTCTGGTTTAAAGTCTAACTCTGACACATTTTTAAGTAAGTTTTTCTTGTGCTTGCCTCTTACAGAATTTCTATCAATCTGTAAGTTTTAATTTAAATACTACTTGTAGAGCAGTTTTCCTTGAAAACTTTTAGACTAAAGGTTCTCAAAATTTAGCACCATGAGTATCATTTATCAGGTTGGAAGAGTACATATTGTTTGGCTCAATCCACAGAAATTCTTATGATGTATAGTATAATAAAGCATGTTCATTTATGGCAATTTCCATTTGAAGTTGCTGTTGGTAAAGGAAACTTAAAAAAAAATAAGCTCTTGAAAAACATCTGATATTCCCTGAATGAGTTTCAAACAACTTTGGGTAAACAGTTTGAGTTTTCAGATAAAAATGAGTAGAGAGTGCCTTCAGAATATGGCTGATAGCTTATAATCTGTATATTTAGTGTATGTCTTAGTAGAGGAATCTTTCAAAATTCTAAAAATAATTTTCCTTTCTCTGCTTCCTTGGCTTATGTGTTCTTTTAGTAGTATTTGATCTTTTCTTGACCAAAGTGCCATTACATCTCTCTTTGTCTGTTTCTCTTTCATATTTTCTTCTTTTATATTATTGCTGATTTACCATCTTGCATTTTAAATATCAGGAATGTAAGAGTGATACATGGTGCAGATTTGGTGCTGATCATTCTTTCTTTAGTGACCTCACCCATTCCAGGGCTTTCAGGGTCTTGTTATGCTAATAATTAGCGTTGATCTTCCGTAATTCCACACTTCTGTAGTAGCTGATGTTTTTGAAATTGTCCCATGGTTGACCAATAAATATTTTATTAATTTTAGGAATTCTTGATATTCTAGTTTTCATTGTTTTTCTTCAAAAACACAGGTATTTAAAATTTCTTAAATAGGGTAAAATTAACACATAGATTGATCAGTTATAGGTAATTTTCCTTGTTTGTTTTTCCTGTCTTTTTGGTTTTCTGAATTAGTTGAAATTACATTATGGAAATCACAATAATCTACCACTAAATATTTTAGCATACAAACCCTTAGAAGAAAAATGTATATCTATTATGTTTTTTTCACATTTAAGCCATTTAAAAATAATTATACATATCATGTAATAGTCATTTATATTGGTAACTGTTCTCTCCATGGTCCTTACAGTATTTATTAACTCTTATTCAGGACTTAGTTGATCCCTACATTACTCCTATAGTCTTTTAGTCTAGGACATCCCTATTTCTTACATATACTATTACACTGACATTTAAATATCTAGGTCAATTGTCTTACAAATATTTCATTTTTCTGAAAATTTCCCTCACTTAACTTCCCTCTTAACTTTGTTTTGGCAATGGTATTTGATAGGTATTATTGCAGACTTAATACTGATCACACACACAAAATTCCAATATGTTCCAATATTGATAATTTTAAATGTGAAGATTTGATTTAAGTTTAACCACCAATTCACTAATATAAAAGTATGTTCAATAATCATGAAGTGAATATAATCTATATAATATTACTTAATAACATCCCAACACTTTGTTTTTCAAATGCTACCCATTGGTGTTCTATGCCCGAATCAAACTTTCCATTGGGAATTATGAAATTAGAGATATTATAATTGTACCAAACACGCACACAGAGAATAGTACCAGATAACTGTACTGTGCATGATTTCAATTTCCTTCCCTTACAGCAACCCAGTGTTACTAAAACTCCCATTGTATAGTTGAAGGAATGGAGGCACTGGGAAAGTAATACTCAATTTTAATTAAGTTCCATAGCCATTGAGTGACTGTGACCAGAATTCAAAATGAGTCACTTTCATGCTTGTGCCTCCATTTATAACCATTGCACCTTCTGCTTCCCTTTGTTTCTCTACTTTATTACTCTATAAATGCCTTCATAAACCAGTGTTCACAATTGAATCAATATCTTTGCAAAATAAGTTTCTCCTATATTTGAGACACAATAAACTTAAAACTTAGGACTATGTTGTATCTCCTTCCTTTCCAACTACAAACAATAAGTTATATAACTCCCAACATTTGCATATATACTTATCTCCTATTTGCCTATGGTCAATTGCCTTTGCCTCATTTTTTAACTTCCTACCCCAGTTATGTTCATGTTCACCCTATTCTTCCTGCTCCTTTTTGTTTTTGGATAGCATGATTCATTTGTGATTCAGCAAATAGACTGATATTTCAAAATGTTCATCATAGCTTTTGTCCCTCACATTTACAAATGGGCCATCCTTGCCTAACCTTACTGTCTTGTGTTCTGGGAAGTTTGAACAGAAAAAATTGTTTCAGAATATGGAGACTGAAATTCTGTTGAATGGAAAGATGTTTTTGAACCATCTAAGTCTTTTTTGGATCTTTCTGCAAAAAGTTCAAGAAAATGAAAAGGAACCCAAACACACACTATTAAGAACACACACACACACAAAGAAAAATAGAAATGAAAGCTGTGTTTATTAGTCATATTTAACAAGAAACAGACCTCAAGACCAAGGTGGTTCTCAAGACATCAGGGATATGAAAAGCAAGTATCTAAATTAAGCAAATATTAAATTCTTAGTATGTTTTTTTAGATGTTTATTTAAATTGGAGCTTAGAGAAATATCTTATTAACATAGTCTTTCTTTGTCCACTCACACAGAAAATATGCTTTTTGTCCAAATTACTTTCAATTCATGAAAAGTTCTCCAATTAAATAACTATTAAATTATTTCTCTTTAATAAAGAGTAATATTAAATATTGGCTATATTAAGTCTTTTAAAAGAGAGAACAAAAACCCCTATGCTTATTCCATTCACATAAAAAAGCTGTGTTTATCAAAATTGAGTTGTTTATTATATGATAAACAATTTTATTTACCTTCATCTCTGGTTCTTCCAAACTCCAAATGCTTGGACTTTCTAGAATAAGAGCACCAGTACTGTTCAGGGTGGGCCTCTTGAAACACACTGCATGCAATAGTTTATAAGAGGGGATTGATAAACACTGCGTACTATATAGTTTGTTAAAGGAATGATTTAAGATTAGAGGCCAAACCAGAAAGTCTGCCCATGTTAATAGAGGTTTGAAGCTTGGAATCATGAGATGGCTCCAAAGATTGAGTTTAACATCATGGGTGATAATTCAGTCACTAATGCCTAGTGGTTATAATGCATAAGATTCAGTGTACAGAATATCTATTAGGGTGGATTACTTAGTTTGCAGTACTTGTGTATTGTCACATCAGTGTGTTGGAATGGCAACATATCTCTTAGCAATACAGAATCTATTCATCTAAAATGCTCCCTCACCTCACTTATCTATCACTTTGACTATTTCCATCACCTCTTGATATAGTAAAACTGCAATCATGAGTATAGGATTTTTCTCTAAATATTGTGAGTTATACTAGTAAATTACCAACCTGACAAACTCTATGTGAACTCTTGTGTTTGTAACTAACTGGGCAGTGAGGTTGGCCTTGGGATACCGGAACTGGTTGGTGGTGGGTACTGATGTGAAGGCACTCTTGTATGAAAACTGAAAGTTGGCAAACATTGCAGGAAACAATGGATTAACTCAACTTGCAGTATTTGAAATGTAAAAATTCTTGGCTAGCATATGCTCATCAGAGATGCTAAAGTGAGTCTTCTTGGATATAAGCCAGAAATTGTTAGGTTACATAAGCATTTGAGATCCATTCCTATGGTATTTTTCTCCAATTAACCATCCAGTGCATATAAAAATGTATTCAGTGTATTTCTATTAGATATTTATAATCTACATCATCAATTTTTAAATAACGGTATATGTCTTAGGCATATCAGGGCTTCAGGAATGCAAGTTTTTTTTTTTTTTTGTATTTGTCAGAATGTGAAGTTATATGGCATCCTTTTTTTTTCTAAAATAGATAGCATTATTAAATAATGGCCTACATGTCATAGCCATTGGACAACTTTGTATTTTTGTGTGAGCACTTCATTTAAATGAGTGATTCTGACAAACTAACATCAGAACTGTGACTTTTATCTCAACAAAAACATAAATGGTATTTTGACTGGAATAAACTTTCTCGGCTGCACATAAATACTTTTAGAACTCTAATATTTCATCTTGTGTAAACATTTCACAAATCCTTGACCTGATCCTATGGATCGTTCTGTAGCAATTGTTCTTTAGTGACAGTTCTTTCAGTAGTCTTCTGTGCTCCCGCAACTTTGATTACATGTCAAGAATTTCAATCTGGAGAGAAGTTTTTTTCAAGATGATGGCCCTGAGTCCATGACAATAAAATCCATCAGCAATCACTTCCATGATGACTGGCAGAATTGATTGTCTATCAACATCATCACAGTACTCATCAGAAATAGAATCTACAGTCAGGCCAGCATCTTGCGTAGTAGGAATTTCAATGGTTGTTTTCTTCAGATTATGTTTAGTGTGTATATATTGTCAGTCTTGATACAAATCAGTATTTTGCTAGTGTATATTAGAGAACAACTTCAAAATTTTTCTTTTAATTATACCCCATGCTAAAGAAAAGAAAGCATTTCATGTATGGTATTAAAGTAGGATCTTTCTATTTTTGTGTACTCTGTATATGAGACCACATGCACTTTATTGTACTTTTACTCTTTGGTGAAAAAATTTTTTTCAAAATGAATTTTTTCTTCATTGTTTATACAATAATAATGACATTTAACATGACTGCACACTTATATCATAAAAAGAGGTGAACTAAGTTTTTAAAATAGCAAATTTCTTTTTCAAATATGTCAGTGCTTTCCCTGCTTACTTGAATTTATAAGTGACCCCTCCTCTGAAGTTGTAAATTCATTATACATTTCTTAATATGTAATGGTGAACTTGGCTTTCCTGTTGCATTTATTTTGTGAATAAATATTATTTTCCTGTAAACTATTCTCAGAAAACATTTTTTGTTCAATCATTTTGTTGTAGTATAAAAGTGGTTTTTAAGCTTTAAGGGTAGTAATCAAACCACATTCACTTGCAGTTTTCTGCCTTCGAAGCACACTTTGGTGTGAGGAAATTTTTACTGATGACTCAGCATATGTTTAGGTGAGAAACAAGCCTGAGCATTATTCATAGAAATTATAAATATGAAGATTAATTTCTTGAGAGCATTCATAAAATATTCTTAACTATATTCTACTTATAGTCTCATGGGAAAAAATCATCTTCCTATACAAGTCTTAAAGTGTGTAAGGGCAAAATTGTCAAAGGTAATATCATTGGGAGTGATATTATCAAGGAATGTGATCCAGCAGGGATCTTATAGAACACCCATATTTTTAAAGTTGTCATTTCTCCATGTTAAGTAATCATGCAATAGCTGGTTAAAGTAAAACCCCGCTCAGAAAGACCCAACGTTAACATACAGATAATGTCAAATTGAGATGTTCCTTTATGTATTGTGTGGCTTGTGTATCCTACTAAAGGAATAAGACTAATGTGAACTTGAGGATTTTCACTGCCCCAGGCAATAAGAAAAAAAAATCTCCTTCTTCTAGCAAGTAATCAGTCACATAATAAACAGTCACATAACACTTTGCACCTCTAATAGTTTGCTGCCCCAGGCAACCAGCTGTCCTACCTATATGGTGCAGCCAGACATAACTTTTGTGTATGTGCAGTTACAGTGGCTTAATGTAATAGTAATAAAAACATATAATATATTCTGACTCACAGCTTTGAAGAGCTGCCAAATGCATGACAAGATTCTTATTATTGAATTGGGCTCTATAACTTATTGATATGCCTTCAGAAGGGGAATAGGTTGTAGTATCCAGGGTAGTCATTAAAAGAGGTAAATAACTGAATTTATTTTCATAATTTTCTATTAGTTTAGGGTTAATACAAATAGAACTTATAAAAGCTATAAGTTTTAAGGAAAATAATTACTCATTATGTACATAAGACTTTCTGATTCTTGAGATTTGTATGAGGACAATTAGCATTTTTGAATTATAATAAAAATAGGAAAAAATAAAATCTGAATTTTTTTGTGAAGAGACAAATGTTAAGCTTTTAAAATATATAAATAGCTTGATATATTGTAGAAACACATTCTTATACTTCTATTAGGTACAATAGTAATATTACTAACATGCTATAATTTATCTTTTTTAAGTTTAACTTTTTGTTTTCTTATTAAATTGTAAATGCTGAAAGTTATGATCTGTCTTTATATTTCTTACACCAAATTTCTACAAAGCATGCAGCCAGTGAGATTGTTAGTGAAATAATTTATAATGGTAATTGTGTTGCTAATGCCTTATTGAATTTGAACTAGGACACATTTCCTAAATCTGACCTAAAGTGACAACAGTACTTCATGTACTTGAAAATTACATATCTCTTTGGGGAAAAACATAATTATAATTAAGGTAGCAATGTATCAAT
Organism: Condylura cristata; assembly: GCF_000260355.1. NCBI lineage: Eukaryota > Metazoa > Chordata > Mammalia > Eulipotyphla > Talpidae > Condylura > Condylura cristata. The sequence continues at coordinate 55,683,905 of NW_004567104.1, read as the reverse complement.
AACTAACTCAAATAAAAGCTATAGTAAAATCTTACAAAGTGACAAGAATACAGATAATGTTTTATTGATCTTTTGTTTTTCTCACAAAACACAGATTAAAGTACAAGTTCACTGCTATAAATGCCACTATTAACTGTGGCTTCAAAACTTTCACGGAAATAAAATAAATCCAGAGAAGAACAACATTTCTGAATAAAACTTGAGATTATATCCCACTTCCACCAAAAAAAAAAAAAAAACAGCATGGCATTGTACAGATGATTTTATCATTTTCTGAGCTGTATATAAAATAAGTGATTGAATACATTATAATGAAATGGATAGGAATTGTATATAATTATATAGAAATGGATAGGAAAAGGGAGAAATGTTGGCAAGAATATTAGGAATTCAGTTGGAAACTTGTAAATTGGTGTAGCTGAAATGGAAAACAAAATAAAGTTTTCTCTTAAGAATTAAAAACTTGAATCAATATATGATCCAGAAATTTAATATCTTGTAGTAGTCAGCAAAATTAGAAACCATATATTGAAAATATATCTATATACTTATAACAAAATTATTCATTAGTGGATGAATATGAGTAGAATGTGGTGTATCCATTTAAAATATAACTCAGTTTTAAAAAGGAAGAAAAATCTCAAATATGCTACAACATGGATAAACTTTGAGTGTATGTTAACTAAGTAGAATAAGCCAGGAACGAGACAAATATTGCATTATTCCACTATACGAGGTATCCAGTGATTAAATTCATGTTAATAGTAGAAGTAGGTAGTCAAGGACTGTTTGGAAGGGGAAAATGATGAGTTACTTAATGCTCTAAAGTTTCAGTTTTGCAAGATAAAAACTTCTGGAAGTTGGTTGTGCAACAAATTGAGTAATTTAGCTGAATAGCAGAATACTACTATAACTAAATACAGTTAAGATGATTTTTTTTTTGAAGAGGCAGTATTAAACATGATTTCTCTACAATTGCAAATGCAAATTAGGTAAGATAGTTACTATTGTGTTTAATCATGTTTGCTGAAATAGCATTGAGGAACTAATTTCATCAGAATGGAAAAAGCAAATGGTAGCTCTGGATATAGCTGTTTGTTTTCTGTTGACAAAACAAATGATCAACATTCAACAAACTAAAATACCAACCATTTACTATTTCATGGTTCTGTAGGTTACACATGTAGGGAATTTTACTGAGTTCACTACTCAGTGTCTCATAAAGCTGATATTCAGATGTTGGTTGAACTGGTCTCTTAACTGTAGACTCTGGTGGATAACTCACATTAGAAGTGAGTTATTTAGAAGCTTATTCAGGCTTTTGACAGAGTTTGTTTCTTCTGAAGAAAGACAGTTCCCCATTTCATTGCCAGCTGTTACTCAGGGGTAAGCTTTTGCTCCTAAAGGTTGTATTTCAGTCCTTACATATAACATGACCCTTCAAGCCATTGGTGTCTTAGCTCATGCATCTAATAATCTGATTTATCTTTTCTACTGTAAGCCAAAGAAAATTCTGCTTCTTAGAGTGGTACTATATTAGATTAATATATCTTGATAATATCCCCATCTTAAGGTCAATTGTTTAGTTGATTATTAAACTTAATTTCTTCCTCAAAAATTTGACTTTATCGTGTAATGTAGCATAAAGGAAGAATAGCATTTAATTGTATTTAAAATTTCAGCTGTAGGAATGGGAAGTATTGGGGTGGGCAGGTTAGCATGTGTCTTTCACTTGTGAAGCACCTTATAGAGCTGACAAGTAGTGTTCATACTTTGCTATAAGAATTCATACACATATACCAACTTATTTATTATTATAGGCATTTTTTAATACAATTTTTTTTCACAGTTTATTTTCACATCATTTTGTACATTTTTTTTTTTTTT
>NW_004567104.1:55515964-55675683 GCF_000260355.1 Condylura cristata | reverse complement strand
CTTGCTAATCAAATCTCTGAATAGGAGACATAGGTGAATTTCTTTATCTAAAGACTACATAGTAGAATCCTGAAAAACTAGCCAGAAGACCTTTGTGGATTCCTTTAAGATGTAGCAGGTGGAAAACTTGACTAGTTAAAAAACAGGCAACCTGGATGAATTTCCACATCTAAAGGCCAAACAATAGGAAGTTTGAGTAATTCTTTAAAAAGCTGAATAGAAGGCTAGGTGAGATAATAGAATGATAAGATTTGGGTTTTCCTCCATCCGGCAGTGAAAGAGACTTTGCAAAAATTGCCCTTTTGCTTTTATTTATCAGTCAGTAGTCAAATAACTTGACTTCAGGGGAATTTTTCACCCTGGTGCAGTGCTTGCTTGTCAGGGCAGGCAGGCCTTATGCGGCTTAGGCAATCCAATTGTAAGCTGAAGTTTGTTCAGAATATTTTGATATTAAATTTATACAAAAAAGGGAGGTCATAACATAAGTTAGCATGAAAAGTCTGATTTTTCAGAGCAATTCCCCTCCATCTGGACCGTGTCTGACGACAGAGGTTGCATAGCTTGTGTCAAGTCTCGGCGTCTTTATTCTGCTGCCATCTTGCAGTTCCCAAGCTGGTGGAGCTGATCAGTGGCTTTGCGCTGCTGCGCCCAGGTGCTCCAGATCAGGTCTGCAGTTTCAGAGGTGTTGAGGATCAGATTTGCTGTCTTTCAGCAGCCTGGGCTCCACTCACTGAGCTGAGCCATCCCTCTTCACCTCCAGGGTTTAGCATGGGGCAAAGTGGTTCCTGCAGCCCAACGAACTTCCAGGCGCCTGGGTTTTCCTGGGAGTTCCCACAAGGGAACTCCCCAATTGCCCATTCCCCCTCAGTTATCTACCTTCTGTGAGTCCAGGGTGTTTTTGGTTGGATTGAAACTTGCAATAAGTAAGTCTATAGTCCGTTTTCAGTCCTCAATTCCTATGCAGGCCTGGACACAGTGATCTCAGCGTCTTTACCCTGCTGCCATCTTCTCATTATAGGCATTTTTTTTTTAAAGATTTATTTGTGCATACAGGGCTGGGGTACAGGCCAGAGGCTCAGGGGCGGCGAGAGGCTTCACCAGAGACAGAGTGGGGAGCAGAACAGGCAGAACAATGAAGTACACTGCTGAGGGGAGCAGCGGTCAGGTCAGGAGAGGTCTGCCACACCATGTGGTCACCTCCGGGGCAGGCAGGAATCGAACTCATGAGGAAGTGGCTTAAGCTTCTCAGTGCTGTGCTTTAAACCACTGCGCCACCAGGGAGGGCCCCATTATAGGCATTTTTAACTCTGGTATCCATACCAAGAGTGCAAGTGGAGGCATGTATCATAGCCTATATCCAAATATTTTACATAATTTATCAAGTTTGAATACTATTACTTAAAATATAATCTATCTCCTTAACCTGACCAAAAAAAAATAGACCAAAACCAAACCAAAACAAACAAAAGAAAAAAAAAACAAAACAAGAACAGGATCCATGAACTTCTTCCCCAGGATACAGTGGCACAGAAAAACAGACTCCATTGTCCTTTTTCAGTTTTTACCTGTGAGAATATCAAGTGTGGTTTCACATCCAGGAGTGGATAAACCAAACCTTTTCTCTGAAATCATCCTCCTGTACACTAAATTTCAGCTCATGTACACTGGTGTGGTGCTTATATTTATCTAGGGATGGTGTGAGGAAGAAAGATACCCCCACAGTTAATAGTAAGTGACTCTGGAGGTCTATATCTATGCCAAAATGATCTAGAAGCAGAGGTGTGTGGTTCTATGTGGTTCTATTTGGAGACTTGACCTTGGTCCCAGATTCTTCCCCAAGATTTTTTTTTTTTTAAGATTTATTTATGCATACAGGATTGGGGTACAGGCCAGAGGTACAGGGGCGGTAAAAGGATTCACCAGAGATAGAGTGGGAAGCAGAACAGGCCAACTATGAAGTACACTGCTGAGGTGAGCAGTGGGCGGGTCAGGAGAGGTCTGCCGCACCATGTGGTCACCTCCGGGGCAGGCTGGGATCAAACTCATGCTGAAGTGGCTTTAGCTTCTTAGTGCTGTGCTTTAACCCGCTGCGCCACCAGGGAGGGCCAAGATATTCTTTTTAAAAAAGATTTATTTATTTATGCATACAAGAAGGTAGGTAGAGGTCAGAGGTGTAGGGGTTGAGAAGGTTCACCAGAAACAGAGTGGGGAACAGAACAGTCAGATCAGCTGAAAAACACTGCTGAGGGGAGCTATTGTACCATGTGGCTGGGGAGTGAACTAGTGCTGTAGTGGCTGTGGATAGCTTCATAGTGCTGAGCTTAATCCTTTACTTCATCAGGGAGGCCCAAGACTTTTATCTCTGCTGTATAGATACAGTGGTTGAATTAGAACATTATAGTTTTTTATGATATTAGCATCAATATTGAATAAATAGAAAAAATATTTCAATAAAAATTGCTGAGAATTGCAATTTTCAGTACATATATATTTGAATTAAAAGTTAAATACAGATATGATTTTAATTCAAGGTACTCAAATATATTATGCTACAAGAAGTGAAAATAGACAAGAAAATAAATGCATGAGGTATGATTATTTAGAGTAACATGGCAAATTAGAGGCATTGAATAATCCAGTGCACCTGACTGAAAGTACTGGTTTTAAGATTTATTTATTTATGCATTAGAACTGGAGTATGGGCCAGAGGTGCAGGGGTGGCTAGAAGATTCACCAGAGCCAGAGCAGGCACAGAACAAGCAAACTGACAAAGTGCTCTGCTGATGGGAACAACGGGCAGGTCAGTAGAGGTCTGCTATGTCTTGTGGATCTCCTCTGGGGCAGGGAATCGAACTTGTAGTGAAGTGGGTATGGCCAGCTTGCAGTGCTGTGCTTTAACCCACTGTGCCATCAGGAAGGGCCTGACTGAAAGTATTTTATAAACATTTTTTTCTGTGTCTAAATGTCAATCTATAAAATTAGGTATGAAAAGATTTTGCTTTTATTTCTTAAAAACAGACATATGGTAAGCTTGCATTTGAACTCCTTTCACATACTTTTACAAGAAATTCAACCTCAGGCTTTGTACCCAGTGTTCTTTGTATGTGCCCTGACTTTTGGCCTTAATAAATCACAAAATTCGCTAAACACTACCTGATTCCATTCAGTACTAGTAGCTTTGCATTTTGTGTCATGCTGGGGTCACAAAAAACTTTTGTAGTTAAATTTAACATCCCTGATGTAAAGCAGGGTGAATTTGAGTTCAGCTCATGGTCATGGTTTTGTCTGAGAGCAAGACTCAGGGTCCCCAAGTTTGGAATCCAAGGGTCACTGTGCTACCCTCTACCTAGGGGAATCTCTTTTTAAGTTAAATCTCTAGTATGCAGACTCAACCTCCTTCTTGTGCTGTAAGGCTTCTTTCACCTCAAACCAAATTCTTAAAATTTTAGAAAGAAAAAACTATATAACCCTACTCCCCAACTTGTCATAAAAAACAAAATTATAGAAAAATTATATTTTCATAGGCCTGTAAAACCTGAGAGGTAGGAAAAAGTAGAAATAATAAACATAATTCTATCATCATATATAAATCAGATAATTTCATTGTTTTTGTTATTAATGTTACTATCCTTTGTGTGCTTATTTAAGGTTGAGAAGTTTCTTTATCTCTGTGTATAATATGTTCACAATTTCTGGCATTATTGTGACAATTTATTATACTGGCTATATGGGTGTGGGAGGAAGCGTGTGAAAAATATTTTCCCTTGTAGTTTAGTTTGTCAATTTGTGAATTTGCTTATCTATGATTCTATGCTATAAAAAAAATGAAAAAGAGAGATGACTGAATCATAATTTATATTTTAACTCCAGATGAGAAAATTGATAATTATTTCTTACATAAGTGATCTAATGTATTATGTCTATTTCTAGAGAATATTTGGTGCTACCTTATATATTTATGCTCCATTTTTCAAGGTAAATATTCTTACCTTGCGTTCAGACCTACTAAATCCTATATATTATGTTCTGTGGTGGTTAACTTGACAGACAGCAGTAGTTTAAATACTGAATAGCCAGACTTTCTGGTTTTAAAATGCATCAGGTTATTTAAATTCCATAATATACCATAGAATCTGTATATTTATTTAGTATATAAAAATTCACATTCTCCTATATTATAAAGAGCATAGTCAACTGAAAAGCATATTCAGTTGAATCCCTCTCATAATACAATATGTACAAAACTAGCCCGAAAGAATGATGCTAAAATATTTACTATTAAGACATTTTCAAAATATTTTTACGCTTATTTATACTTCTTTATTTTTGCTTCACTTAATTATAATCATTAAGTGGCTATATATCTTTCTTAATAAAAAGTTAAGCAATGCTCTCAACCATTGGAAATCATTACACAGTAATAATTATGCAGTAAACATATAGTGATAACAAACATACAGAAATTTTGTCAAAAATAATGAATTGTTTTGAACTTTACTTCCTCATACAATTGTCTCCCAGGTAAAAAAAAAAAATAGAATATTACATTAAATTCTGCATTTAATACCTCTGTCTTCATGATTATTACTTTAATTTCTAAGCAGTCTTTCAGATGTTGTTGCTAACAAGATTTATGTGAAAAATACAAACTTCTAAACATCATAATTTCACAAGTCCTATTCCCCTGAAAAGTTGATTTTTAAGAAATATAACTTGTTTTCTTTACTAATACTTCAGGTAAAGGTTATTCTGCAATATTTACTGTGTTTATGATTCCTACTTTGTTTCTCTGATTCAGATCCAAGTAGGTAGAAGGGAGCCCCGGTGGCTGCACATGGCAACATGAGACAATTCATTTCAGGATCTGACTTTTAGCTAAAGAGATGTACCTTGTTGGCCCTTGTTGAGATCTGCACTTACAACAGCTGCTTCCTGTTTCTGTCAAAGCATAATTGCTCAGTCTCCTTCTGTCTGCTGTATCTTCTAAGGTTTGATTGCCTGTTTCACTGATAATGAAGTTTTCATTTCATGTGTCATACTTATGGTTGGTTTGATGTCATTTTTAAATCCAACATGATGATCTGCACCATTGTGTCTCACTAAAACTTCATACTGCCTTTGATATTGCACCTGAACTGCAGAAGTCCCATTGTAGGGTGAGATCACAAGTGTATCTAAAATCCCACTTTACTTTAGACATTAAAAATAGCATTCTGTAGTGACTATGTATGAGTTCATATTTAAAAATCTCCAGTATGCATTTACAAGCTAAAAAAAAAAAAAGATGAAGAACTCTAAAATGTGGTCATTTTTAACAAGGGGTTTGAATGTGTTTTTGACAGAATTATTTTAAACATTAAAAAAAATATATTTTCATTGACATTTATAGGAAAACTGCTAGGAAACAAAGGAGAAATTTGCTATTTTTCCCCATGTGCTCAGAATGGTACAGAATAAAAACTAAAATGATTTTTGGGTCAGATTTATATATCATTTTTTTAAAAAGTAAGATAAAAGACCAGTGTCATTCCTACTGATATTATAAACATGGGCCAGAAAGAAATTTGCTTGGCTACATTGTCCCTTGCATTCAGATTACAGAGTTCTCATATAGATAATGTAGTTCTGTTAAATTTCTCTGGCTATGTGTCTCACTGTAAATCAATTTTGCCTGCAAATTGAAGTAATTCATTTGGCTAATTTTTAAAATTCTCTACCTCAGGAAACCCATAAACAAAGGACTTTATTCCTGGTGTCTGTGCAACTATATAGATGTGACAGTCACTAGTGGGTAAGCTTGACAAAGTGAGAAAAGATAGAAGTCAGAGCAGGTTTCAAAATTGTCACTTTATTACTCTAGTTGAAAAAGTTCCAAACATATAATTTTATGGCTATACTGATCTGAATAGAACCTTAAAAAGTTGCATTGAAAACAGTGATTCCTATTAAAGTCATTGAACTTAGGTGTCATATTTAAATTTAACAATTTTCACTATCTTGATCTAGAGAATCACACTTTAATTATTTATAGAAACTGTTCCCTAGTGTGCATAAAAAATACATAGCAAAAAAAAAAAAAAGATAAAATTACACAATATGGTCTCCCTTGGTTTAGCTTGAAGTTTGACATCTCCATGTTTAAAAATAACCATAATACAGCAACTCCTCAATTAATATGGTCAACAGGCTCTTAGAAACAGATTATAGGTGAAATTATTTAAAAGGAAACCAACTTTATCCTTGGCTATTTGAAATAAATGCACAAGAGTTAAATTCCTCGACATGTTTCCCCTGATGATATATATATTATTTAGCAATTTGGTGATATAAAATTGCTAACTAAGGACCTAAAACCACTTCTAAGGCTAAATAATAAATTGTATCCATTAATTACCTTTCTAATTTAGGAACTTGGGCTACATAATTCTTTCTCTTTATATATATGAAACTCTACATATATATGAAAGTCTACATAAATATACTTGCATAGGTACATATATGTTAGTGACCACACACACATTCATGCTATCATCCGATCTAATCTCACCACAGTGAATTTCATAATAATTTTCATCCACCCACTCATGCCTATATGTAACTTTTTTGCCTCACAGTAAAAAACCTGGCTCCTATTGGCTTATATCTAATATCTTATTCAACTCTACAATATATGTGTAGTAGATTTATAATTGAAAATATATCCCTGTCAGAAACATAAAGCAAACACATATAGTTTTATATATCTACACAAACCACTGTTACAAAGTTAATTGCCCCCTTTTTTTCCTTGCTCTTTAGTCATGAGTTTGTAATTTGTCATCATCTGCACTGCATCCTAGAATCCTGACATCTTGTTTAATTTTGTTAAATATAAAACACATAAAACCTATTCAATGCTCTTTGTTCTATAGGTTTTGGCAAATCAGAGTCATGACTTTCCCCAACATAATCCTAACTCCATCCACCTGAAAACCTCTTGTGAGAATATAATTATGTCACAAATTACTTAAAGGGAAACAGTACAAAGTTGTCTGGCTAAATGTCTTAATTGAAGGGAAGGATGTCAAGAATGATACTGTTGGGTAGCAGCTAGAGCTCAGTTAGCCCTATCAGAAATAACTTTCTCATACAATTTGTGTTATATCCTTTCTTCCCTCTTGAGCCTTTTAGGACAACAGGAATATGAATGAATGAATGAATGAACGAATGAATGCATACACATAAAATTCAGCTAAAGTGAATTAACTTGAGAACAGCAATACTGTAAATACAGTAGACAAGTAGCAAGTTACTAAAGTAGGCTTCCAAATGTAATGTTTTACAAGTCAATAATGTAGGAGAGAAACATTTTTTTTTTAACTAAGAGTCAGATTTTCAATCAAGAAGGATCCCTACAAAAATATAACATAGTGAGTTGAAGATGAAAAGGAACAGGACAGTCAGCTTCACATACCTCGCCTGAGTAACTAGCATCACCTTCCCTCAATGATGGCACGCTTCTCTGGCACTTGGACTCTGGGGTTGCTTCTTTGATTTACTCTGACCATTTGAGTCATAAGATGACTGATGTGATTTTTCAGAGTTAAGAACTTTGTAGGATTCTGCTGCTTTTATGTCACAGTCATCTCGATGAGAGGTGCTTCCCTGTTTGGCTGCTACTTGCTTGGCTGGCCACAGAGTGGCTCCATGAGGAGTGGACATGCCCACCGATCTTTGAGGAAGTGAACCTGGTCAGATCACTCCACCCACTTTACTTCCTTTGTTACGTAAAGTCTTCTCACATTAAAAAAAAAAAAAAAAGTTTTACTTTAAGTCAGTCACTGAGTTACAAACAGGTTTGTTACATGGCAATAGATAAATGACAAAATCAGTGTTAGTGTCTTCCAACTACTTGGAAGACTGACAAAGAATCTAAGAATTAGAGAAGTTACTGGTTACTCTCTCCAGTCTCTGGGTTTGGGGAAGTCCAAGCTGACAGCTGCATGGCTGAACACGTGGGAAGATTTCATCACAGTTACTAGAGTTTAAAATATCTGTAATATAATTCTGATGAAATTCTCTCAGTGAATAAAAGGTTGGGGAAGAATGGAAGTTTTCTTCAGATCTTCGTGTCTTCATAGTCTGCTTCACCCTGTGCTCTATTGGAGTTTCTGTATTTCCTCCTCACTGAGCACAGCTGCCACCCATCCTTGGATCAGCAAAATACACTTGTGGTATTTGTGGCCATGAGTTAATTTCATCAATATCTTTACATAACCTTCCAAGGACCATATCCTTCAGAATCCTCTGACAAATGTCCCCTGCTTTGAAATTTAAAATACATTTAAACAATATATCATCATACTATAGTCTTAGTATAAGAACGGATGGAATTGTGCCCCTCAATTCTCAAATGGAGGAAATGTCGTGTGCCAAAAAACATAATGTAGTAAAACTGTCAAAGTATGAAATTATTTATGTAAATGGGAAATATATATACTGTGCTTCTTGTCGATCTATAGCAAGGTAAATGTAGTGAGCTTTCAAATACAAAACACCAGAATATAAACAAAACCCTGTGTGCATTACTATGTCATTTGAGGATAGCAATTCATGTATGATGTACTTGCTTTTTAATAATCTAACTCTCTCCTGCTATCCTGTTTGTTCATGTAAGTGGCTCTGTCTCAGACCATCTGGACTGCTATAATAAAATAGCACAGACTGGGTATCTTATAAACATCAGAAATTTATTTTTCACAGTCCCAGAGACTGGAAGTACAAGATCAGGGTTAAGTGACGGCCTGTTCCAAGTGACAGACTCTTCCTGGTATCCTCATATGGCAGAGGGGTTAGGGGAGCTTGGTGGGATCTCTGAGAAAACCGCTTGTCTCATTCATTGGGCTCTACTGTCATAATTTAATCACCTCCCCCTTCCCTCCTACCATCACATCAAGAATAAGGACTTCAACATATAAACTGGGGTAAGGAAGACACAAAAATTCAGACCATAGCAAGTTCTTTACCACTTGATACTAAAGTTACAACTCTTGTCATTTCCTGTTCCTCAGACAATTATATCCCCATTGCAATGATAACAATAAACCTTTAAAATAACCTCTGTATTAGTAGGAATTTACTAAATGAACAGTATTAGTGTGAAATATTTAGTATAATCAAAAATAGATCAGCATGTCTCTAGCAACAATTTAGACAGTATATAGTACAGTTCAAAGTCAGGGTCTTCATTTTAAATTTGTGAATATATGTAACTATCAAACAGCATGAACCTTTAAGTACATAAAATACATACCTGGAATATACTGTATAAAAGTAAAATACTATCATATTGAAAGTGTGTAAATGAAAGAAAAATATTAAATGGGTGAAGAAATTTCTATTTGCAAAACTACATTCTGTTAAAATTTAGTAAATGACATAAACTATATTTTAAGTAGTTTAAAAACATGGTATAAGAAGTGCTTTTCCAGGGATGCTAGTTGATAAATGTGCTTACTCAAAGTGAGTTGAAAAATATTAAATTCACAGGCAAATATCAATTTAATTTGAAACAAAATATTAAAAGCACTATTTTCTGTTAATGAGATAGAATTAATCTATTTTATTTATGAATCAAAAAATAATTTGAAATCAAAACACTAAAATATTGAGAATACATTTTTAAGAATCAAAATTACAAATTAATTTATATCAGTAGTTATAAAATATAATTTATATAGCTGGAAAATAGTTGTTAAGGTTGCAGGAAATTATAAATATGATGAATATTTAATAAGTATATTAGGAAGATGAATGGCCCCCAAAGGTGCCGATAGCCTAATACTGGTATAATTCAGTGGAACATTTAAAAATATCTTTAAACTCAGAAAGAAACAGCTAAAGTAATACACGTAGCTGGTTTTAACATCTCAGCCAGTACATCGGTGAGCACTATTTATGATGATAGGTCAGCTCCTAAAGAAGATAAAATTGGAAATCTATCAAATGATTACTGGAAATCACAGGTGACTTGATTTCCACTGTGTCTAAGCATGAAATTTGAGTTCTTTAAAATGTCTAGTGTTTCAAAAGTATAGCTTAAAAAAGTGGTATTAGTATTTAAAAAAAGTCAGACAACTAGTGCTATTGATTAAGCATCAATATGATATTCATGAGTAATACAAACAAAACAATTTTGACATATATGAATTATGTGTCCCATTCTACTAGGAAGGGAATAAGGATCACTGTGGATAATTTGTTTAAAAATCCCATGATTAATAGTGTGCTAAGAATTAAAATCAGGAAGATTTCCCATCTCCCCTGTAACTAATATATTTAAGTGCAGAAAACCAGTCAAATGAAATTTACAAAATAAGTCACAATTATCGATATGAGACAATGGGCAAATTACGGATATGAGGCAATGGCTGAAATGTTTAAACAGTTTATAGATTTGATAAGGAGTACAGGACTTTGATGTTTCTAACTCTGTACAAAGTTCAACTTTGTTTAAAACTGGTTGGATCTTATATTAATGACCTCAGTGATGTATTTTTCATAATCACAATGTCATATGCTCACTGAATCTAAATTGGCTGACCCAATTATTCCAAACATTTTAGAAATAATTGTTTTCAAAGCTGTGTATCATAGCCTTGTTCCCATGTTACTACACACTACACAAGAGCATAGGCACAGCGTCTATAGATTGCTAATGGGATTCATGTTGACAAAGGCTGAGAGATTCAGGAGTATCTGTATCTTGAACATCCCCAAACATGACTATGACTATCACTTCATTAATACAAACACATCACAATTTGGTTTGTGCTTCTTTCCGAATAACCTAAAATATTATTTAATGTGTGTGTGTTTATAGATTAAGATTATATATATATATATATATAATGTTATTATGAAATTTATAGATACCCATAAATTTAAACTAGGCACCTACCATTGGTTTAAAAGGCTGTGTAAGTTTTAGGAGTAGAAATTTACACCTCAATAAATGACCATAGCAAACTACACCCATAACCAAAATTCCAATTTCCATTCAGCACTATCCAAAGTTGTGCTTTTATGTTTTATTTATCAAACACTTATTGTTTTGATATTTTGATGTGTGTTTATTTAAAGGAAATACAATAGGAGAATATAACTCTAAAGTTATCATTTGCAATTAAATAGACAAGCATTAGCAAAAGATAGCCAGGTGACATTTGCTATAAAGGCTTTCTTTCCTCTTTGTGTTTTTCTTTCAAGTTACTTTTGTTGCAATAAAGTTTTACATCATTGTATCTACATTGGAGTTTGCAGATTTAATCCTCCTAGATGTTTTCACACCATGCCCGCCACCTGTGTCTGGGTAATCATCCACCATATTCCATAGGGCCCCCTCCATCCCCAACTTTCAACACCATCCTTTCCTCCTGGTTGCCTCACTTCTGTATTTAGATGTCAAGGATTATTATTAGTTTGGTTTGTCTGATCATACTGTTTTTGTTTCTCTCTATTATACATATAAGTGAGATAATCTGATACATCAGGCATATGTCTTCTCCTTCTGATTTCACTTAGTGTTACTCTCTCCAGGTGTCTACATGCAGTTACAAATGGCAAGGCTTCATTCTTCTTAGAGTTGAATACTAGTCCATTGTATGTGTGTATGTGTACACCTCACACAACGCATTTTTCTGATTCATCTCCATGCTTGGGCATACAGGCTAATTCCATAATGTGGCTATTATCAATAGGACTGCAATGAACATAGGAGTGCGTAAATCCCTTTGACTTAATTATATGCATTCTTTGAGTAGATACATTAGGTCTTTGGGACAATGTCTAGGATTACAAAAGCTGGGTCCTACGGTAGCTCTTTAAGAAGATGCCTACAGTGGAAATGCTGGGTCATATGTTAAGCCATAAGAATATTTTGAGGAAACTCCATTCTGTTTTCCTAAGAGTTTGAGCTAGCTTGTATTTCCACTAATAATATATGACGTTCCTTTTTCCTTATGTCCTTATCTACATTTGCTGTTTATGGTCTTTTTATTTATTTTTAAAGATTTTATTTACTTAGGCATACAAGAACTGGGGTATAGAATAGAGGTATGGAGAGTGAGAGGATTTTTTAACTTCCAATTATCCCCTCTGTTTTGACCCTATAAACCTGTTTCCTTTTCCTTTTGTCCATCTTCTCACTCCCATTTTTTTTTTTTTTGTATACTGTAAGCCAAATAGCAGAATTAAGGTTTAAACACACACACACACACACACACAAATTTTGCATTACAATAATTTCTCATGATTTTAATGAAGTAAGTAGGCTTAAAACATTTTTCATATAAATGTATTCTCCATATAGAATGAATAATAGTACCTATTTTTTCTTGTAATTTCCCCTTTTATATTACATTTCTGATTAACCTTTGTTCTCAAATGGTTTCTGGAAGATATTTCACTGATACTATGGCTACTATCACTCAAAGAATATGAGGAAAGACAAGGAATGACAAGATTGCCCTGATACCTTAAGATTGTGGAGGGAAATTAAATTTCTCTGATATTCTCTGCTACTGTTTGCTAATAGTGCTAGCTTTCTATGGTTCCCTATGAAAGTCTGTGCACTATGTTATGAATTGTCAATAGAAACTGTGGTTCTTGTCAAATTGCACTTTTTTTTATGCCCAGATACAGTAATTTAGGTCTTTCACATTAGATATTAAGAAAGGTTTGTGTAGAGAAACAAAGACAACGTCAGTATTAAACAAGTGTCAGTCTCCTCAGTTTTCGAAATGCTTTTTAATTATTATTAAAGTAGAAATGTTGTTTTTATTTGTATATCTGTACTTATTTCATATTTAGTAACCCTTTTTACCAGCTTTCCTTTTTTGGAGCTCATTGCTATTTTCACTTAGCTGGCTCTCTAGGCATTATGCCCAGCTTGGATTAATGTTTGTTTATTACAATTTACACTATCCAGGGTAGTATTTTTAGCTAGAGGCCTTAGAAATGATTGTAATTAAGTAGCAAGGAATATATTTATTGAACCCATAGGCACATTAGGTCATGAAAGATATATAACAAACATTGGTTTAAATGGTAGGTTCATATATAAAATATTTTGAGTTTGAAACCTGGTAATCTATTTGTCTTTAAGGCAAGTTAGACTGTTAAATGTTTAGATTGATATAGCCAGGTTAGATTGTTAAATGTTTAGATTGTTAATTTTTTCCCCCAAGAACAAATATAATCATGCCTCATTCTACATCACATGTGAAAGTGACATAGGGCAATAAGATTTAGGGGCACAAGTTAAAATCATGAGTTAAATATCACATTGGTAAAGATTTATTCAACAAAACAAAAGGTACTGTGGATAAGGATGGGATATAGCATTGCACAGGGAATTAAAAACTTATCCATCCAGTGCTGAGAAGGGAGAGGAAAGATAAGCACAACTGGTGACATTAAGAAAAATAAAGGGAAAATAGAGATAGAAATTGCAACAAACTGTTACTTATAAGACATACAGTTAAGAGATTTAAAATTTGCCATTTTATATTTTAGCATGAACTGAATAATACACTATTATTTTTGTTTAGTTGTTAAAGTAGCATGAGAAGAAGACTAATCTATAGCTGCAAGAAAACATTAGTATATTCAGGTTTGGTTTTGCAAATTAAGGTCTTGTTCAAATCATATTTCAATATATTTTTAGTGTCTTTGAAAAAAAATGCTGGTATTCTGATAGTGATTGAGTCAGTTTATATATCATTTCATGCAGGAGCTAGCCATTTTGATTGCACAGATATTCCCAGCAATGAGCATGGAATATTCTCCCATCTCCTTAAGTCACTATTGAAGACCTTTTATAACATCTTGTAGTTCTCTTTTACCTCCTCAGTGAGGTTAATTCCAAGATATTCCTTTTGACACAATTTTAAATGGAGTTTTTTTTAAATTATTTTTATTATTTTTTAATTATTATTATTAAAATTATTTTTAATTATTATTAATTATCAATTATTGTATATAACAAGGCTATTGATTTTTGTATGCTGATTTGGTAACTCAGCACAATGTTATATTCCTCTATTATTTCTAAAACTTAAAATTTTAATGTATTCATTAAATCATCACTTTTGTACAATGTAGGATTTCCTCATGAAATTCCCACCAATTCCCCTGTGCACCATCACAGTAGTCCCATGTTCTTCCCACCTCTGCCCTCCCTGTCTTTTCTTCCTGCTTGTACCTTACAGAATGTCTCTGACCTATAGCTGCCTGGTGCTTTTGATTTGTACATTATTATAGTTAAATTTTATTTTTCTGATTCCTTTTTTGTTTTCTCTACATTCCTCCCATAAGTGAGACCATTTGATATTTTTCTTTCTGGCTTAATTGCTGAGCATAATCCCTTTCAGCTTTTTGAGGCTTCTTTAGACTTTTTTTTTTTTTTTAAGATTTATTTATTTGTGTATACAGAATTGGGGTACAGGCCTGAGGCTCAGGGGCGGTGAGAGGCTTCACCAGAGACAGAGTGGGGAAAGGAACAGGCAGATCGACGAGGTACACTGCTGAGGGGAGCAGCGGGTGGGTCAGGAGAGGTCTGCCACACCATGTGGTCACCTCCGGGGAAGGCGGGAATCGAACTCATGCAGAAGTGGCTTTAGATTCTCAGTGCTGTGCTTTAACCCACTGCGCCACCAGGGAGGGCCCTCTTTAGACCTTTTTATATAAAGTAGTGGATATTTTGCAAATGTTGATCATGATGCAATGATGCAACTTTTTTTTTTTTTCTGACCTAAGTTCCTTTTGCTTTGTATCTCAGCCAAAACCTTGAATGCTAAATTAAACATAAGAGTGTAGTGACATTGGAGATCTTCCTCTTGTTTCTTCGAGGTTATTCAACTTCCTGTTTAACAAAAATGTTCTTATTATCACTGATAGTTTTATCAGAAGTAGTGGTCACAACAACCAAGGATATTGGTGTTTTTTTGTTGTTGTTGTTTGTGAATCCTATTATAGCGTTGTCTATTTTGTATATTCTTTCAAAGAACCTGCTTTTGGTTTTGTTGATCTATTGGACTGTATTTTTGATTTCTATTTCATTTACTTCCACTCTAACTTTTATTACTTCTTCCTTCTGTATTTTGGTTTTGTTTCTCCTTTCATGCTTCTGCAAAATGACAGATTCCAGGTCTTTTATTTCTTAATTCAGGTCTGTATTACATTATACTTCCCTTTTAGTATTGCAATTATTTTTGTCCCATAGATTGTTCTTCTGGAAGCACCATGATGTGGGTGAAACTTTGCTATAAGTTATTCCAAAGGGCTCTTCCACTGTCCTTTTTTTTTTTCTGTTGTCCTGTTACTGTTCTGCAACATTGTGTTTTCAAGTGAATTGATACTCTGCAATTTTTCTGTCTGCATTGAGACCTACAGTTTTAATTGCATTTATTTTCCTTACCTCTGTTTCAATTGTACCTGCCACATTCTTATTTTATACCCTCTAATCTTTTCTCATGTTGATGAATTCCTTAGGTATTACTGGAACTCTTTAAAATCTTATGTCTCTAGTTCTTCTGAATTGAGATTTCTCTGTTTTGTGATTCAGTATTCGTGATGGTTTCTTCATTTTAATTTTTTATCAGTTGTAAATGAACTTGTTTATGTTAAAATAATTACAGACCGATCCGGGTGAAGTGTAGTAGGTATAAAAGAGGAAGAGAGCAGTTGGGAAACTAGTAAGAAGTAAACCTAGACATTCAGGCTTCTAATTCAGGTTTCTACTTTGCTGTGGGTGCTAAAGTTCATGGTTGGGGGTCACTGAGGTGCTAACTGTTCTCTAAGCCAGAACCTACTTGGTGTTTCCTGCATCTACTATAAACTGTTATGAGTACTAGATGCAGCACTGGGTACAGTCTGAACTTGCTATGGGGTCACAGGTCAGTAGTTATGCTGTTTTCTTGGTATGCACAGAGCTTTAGTTTGGGAAATTTGTTATTGATATATGCTTGAGCTGTAGTTTCATGTATTCCTTTGTTATTTTATTTTAGCTGTGCAGATGGCAGGCATTTTGTACATCCCAGCCTGGGCTTTGGGTAATAGCATCTTCTGTGAAGGGATATAGGTGCTGTTATTTGTATCTTTCTAGTGATTCAGGCTGCAGCTATTCTGAATTAGAAGTTACAAACCAAGCCAGTAATCCTGGCTCTGCACTCCAAAACAGTGCAGGTTGCACCTTGGTACCAAAGCATGCACCTGCTAACCAGTGCAGGGCTGGCTTGCTGTAGTCCCCAAAGTTGGTGTGTGCCCAGCTTAACATCTGTATGGGATCTGCACGAGGCCAGCTCTCCCTCTTGTGGGGTGCACTGCCCTGATACCAATATAAACAATTCATAAAATGGTCCCTACCCTTATCAGGTTGCTATGTATGCTGTGGCTGTCCATTTCATGCTCAAGGATTGTTTTTACACTTTTTACTGTTATCTAGTTGGGAGTATACATAGGTGAGTCTGGTATCATCACTATGTTCACCATCTTGCATAAATAGAATATACTGTGTATAGTAATTTTAAATTTCCCCAGAACATGTCTATTTCTTTTAGAAAAATCCCAATTGGAAATCATTTGAAAAGAACACCCATAAAGTCACTGTGCAAAAGTCATTTAACATTTTTATTTTCCATTACTAAGAGATTTAATATAAAAATGTTATTTAATCTCCTATATTTTAAAGTAATGATCAAAACATCCCATGAATTTGTTGGTCTTTCTGCTAAAATTTCAATATCCTGAATACAAATCTATAAAAATTGCAATCAGAAGAAAATATCATTTAAATATCTTTAGTCTAAGATTGTTCTCTATTTTTAGCATGTAACAAAAATACCAAGAAGACTGCAAACTAAATAAGCAATATGAACCTAGCACCTCCCTACATTTCTGATAACATTTTGTAACATTTTAAATTTTGCACTGTCACATTATTTTAATCCTTTCATTAACTGAAAATCCACCTGTTCTCAGTATCAGCCTGTCCTTACTTCAGTCAAACTTGCAAGAAAGTTTCTATTTTATTAGCTTATTTTTTACAACTCATTTTAAATTTATTAGTTCTACTTTAAATTTTTGTTTTGCTGCATTGTGTTGTTCTCTTGTATAAAGCGTGGTTAGTTTCTTTTTCATAAAAATATTTAGAAAAGCCAATTTTTAAATACTTAGTCCCTTGTCAGTTATTGAGATAATCTGTTTATTTGAAAATGTCAGTCTGCTCTTTAATAGTTATATAGCAGTATGCTTCATTGATTTTAAAGTCTACCTTAAACAACTTTTTTTCTATCCTATTGGCTTATGAATAGAAAGATAGTAATTCTACAATATACTATGTCCAATACATAAACCATTTTTGAAATTGCCTATCAGTATATAGAATAAATATATATTCTACATGTGTTATATCTGCACTTTACCCATTAGATGTACCTGGTTTAAAATAGGTGTGCATAAACTTCTCTTTAAGTGTTTATATCAAAGTTTGCCTTATCGATTCTAACCTGATATTAATTTCAAAAGTATAGTATTTTCTGATTAGTTTAATATCTATCTAGGTAAAGCTCATCATCACCCACCTCCACTTTATTCTCCCCCTTCTTTCAATTATCCTTTCCACCCTAGCTCAGCCATAACTTTTACAGTCATCTACAAACCTTTGTTTAGGCCCACTGAAGCTCTTTCAAAAATGTCTGTCTCTGCTGTACCTCTCCAGTGACCATAGATTTTTTTTTTCCAGCATTCTCCCTTAACATATGCTTTTATAATCAACCTACCTTAATCTTTCTTATCCAAATATCTTCAACACTTCTGTCTATTTTTTCTTGGAAATTTGTTGTTCAGTAAACCCCAGACAGTGATTATTGTAAACCAGTACTTCTGAAGCTGATTACCTGAGAAAACCAGTCCCATTGAGTAGTCTCCTTAAAATTCAAGCACAGTACTCAGAAGCATGTTCTTATTTCTTTAACTTAAACTAAACATGGGAATGTTTATAATAGTCATGAAATCTGTGACCTTCTAGGTGTATTATTCATTTATTTCTCTATCCTTGTACCTGTTTCCTTATAAACAGAATGATTTTCTCTAATATGTTGTACAGCTACAGATGCTTCTAATATTTGTAAACAAAACTATCTCTTCCTTTGGGTAGT
Organism: Condylura cristata; assembly: GCF_000260355.1. NCBI lineage: Eukaryota > Metazoa > Chordata > Mammalia > Eulipotyphla > Talpidae > Condylura > Condylura cristata. The sequence continues at coordinate 55,657,486 of NW_004567104.1, read as the reverse complement.
TTGCTTCACATAATGTACTTCAAAGTTCCCGCACAATATTACAAGATGGTTCCTTCTCCCCTGTTTCTTGCTTGTTTCCTTTGAGGTTGAAATATTTGCTAAGTTTGTTGTGCTGTTATGTTATTAAGTTTATACCTTGGCATCTTTATATTTACTTTTATATGTATATATCCATCTTACAAATATAGAGCTGTTCAGGTACACCTATGTAAAGATTCATTTGTTACTTTGTTTCTTATTCATTTTGAGGCCTTCTCCAGAGGTCATTCATTGCTTGACTATCTTACACTTTGTCATTTGTCTGGACAACAGACGATTTTAATCTTTGGTTGTTATTGGATGTATTTATATCTGGCTAATTGGTTAATAGTGTCTTTGCTAGCGATCTAATTTATGAAAGTAGTTATGTTAAGTCAACATAGAAGCTATTTGCCTTCATTCAGCCTCTCAATGTTGTACTTGGTAACTCAAGCCATATGACTTATTTTATTACATTTAGAGTGAAACAATTTTAAGAGAAATGCCTAGCATATAATTAAAGTGCATCTTGAAACTTAATGAATCCTTTCAGTGGACACATGCCTTTCCCAAAATCAGTGCATATTGCTGTATTTGTTTACTGCCTCTCCTACAATTGTTTCTAATTATCCTCCTGGAACACCATGCATCCTTATATTAATTTTCTCCACTGACATAAAGGCATGGCATCGGCATGAACTTCCATAAGGAAATTCTAATTTTACAAGTGACAACATGTACCAATTCTAAGGGTTCTCCCTAAGGGGAAAGGAGTTATGACAATCTGAAAGATTTTCCAGCCGCACTGGTGAGTTCTGACACTGCTGCTTGTGTTGATTCTCAGCAGTGGGTGACTGTCCCATATTGGCAGATATCGTGCTTCAGTGAGCACCTAGAGTGAGCAGAATGGCTGATGCTCTAAGGTGAATCAAACAAGCTACACTACATACCATTGTGTTCTCCCTTCTTGCTGATTTCCAGACCACTGACTATTCATGTACAGATGTACAGTTATATGTGTGTGTATACACACAGATATATTCATATATACAGGTGTATATATATATAATTTTTTTCATGTAGGATAAAATAAGCATTTAAGCCACCAAATGAGGCTGAGTATGTATACACGCTGCACACATATCTGCTATATTTTAGAAATATAGATAGACTCAGGGATTTTCAGCTGCCCAGTTGACAGATGGTTTACTATGATTTTTTTTTGAAAATCTATTTTTAAAAATACTGCAGAATAACAAAGCAAACCATCAAACAATTAGTGTTAAAATGCACAACAAGCTATTTTAAATGAGGTACAAAGTAGTGATATAGGTGTTTTGACTATAATGACATATGCTAACTTCTGATGGAACTTGGTTTACATAGATACGCAATAGATCAAAAAGCTAATCAGTGGGGATAATATAATACCTGCCATGCCTGGCCATCTTCTAGAATGTTTAGAAATATATTTTCTAAAAACTGAAATAATCTAATAGTACATGAATTGTTTGGTAAATTTTAGTAAAAGAATTAAACTTATTCAGTGACTTAAGTATTTTTAATTTGGCTGAGAAAACTTAAATTTAAGAAATCACAAAGCATGTTCTTTCAAGGCATGGAATTACTCCAACAATATTTCTACATCTGTACTACTTTGAACAAATATTATAGATGTTATAATAGCATTTTATAAAATCAAACACTATAAAATAATTTTGCAAAAATATTTTACTGTGAAATATACTGTATAGAGTTAATACAAAACTCAAAATGGCTCTTAGTCAATATCCGATGATACATTCGCTTCTATTTATTTTCTGGTGTCATATTGAAGACTATAATCCATTTTAACCTGACGTGTATATATATGGTGAGATAAATGGCACTCACCAGCATCTTCTTCGAAGAGAGGCAAATGTACAGTTAGAACAAAACCCTCACTAGTCATTGCATACTCAGTAAGTGAATCTCAGTCATGCATTATTCCTGCGCTTCTGAATTTCTCCATTCCACATACTTCACCTGAATTGAGTTCAAATGTTTTGGGAGGGTTGGTCTCTCAGATACAGGTTCCAAACATTGTGGTGCTGATGTGGAGAGAAACTCAGGGTTTGTGACAAGTGTTCCCACTGTAAATCATCACTCTGCAATAAATTTCTTACAAGTTAAAAGCAGAGATGTTTTCTTTGTGTTCTTTAGATGAGAATGAGATATAGTACTAAAGATGTTTTCTTTTCTGATGTAATTAGTCCATATGAAGTACATATTTGGTGTGAACAATAGAGGAGATGAGCTCCAATCTTCACATTTTCATTTTTTTTTAATTTACACAAACTGTTTAACAGGCTACAAGGTTATAATCTCCATCCTTGATTCTATTTCAATATATCTTTTTAAAGTTAGGATGTACTAAGGCAATATTGTTACTGAGTTTAAGATTCCCATGTGTATCATATGACACATAGATTATAACAGAGTGACTACTATAATGCAGTGAATGATTCTTATATCAATTTGTAATTATTTTAACAATATATTTGATTCATTTGTTGACCAATATTACTCCACTCATCTGTGTTCTCATAGTGCTTTTGCTTACTTTACAAACAATATGGATTATGCTTGATTACAATTCTCTTAGGAGAAAGAAAACCTTATTTCTACTTTGAAAAGTATAATTTTTATTCCCAATATAGATTAATGTTACTTCCACTCCTTTATAAAATTGTTTTATACATATATAAGTTTTATTACAGATATTAGAAGTTGTTTAATATCTCTTACATCTATCAAATTAGTTTTCATAAAATTTGACTCCACGTAGTAAGATACACAATATTTTAAAACATTACTTCCACAAAGATTAACTCCTTCTCAGATGATCAAAAACTGAGGTTTGTGTGCCATAAATTTCCTGAGCACATCAGAATGATTGTTCTGAATGATGAATTTTTGTATTAGTGCCACCCTGTTTGTAAGATAGGGTAAATAACCATGGGGACACAGACCATATTATTAGCACATTGTTACAAAAGTGACTGAGGCACCAAGTAGAGGGAATTGGTAGGTACATTGTAAAATCTTTTAGACTATCTAAAACACAAAATGCACTGAATGTAGGTTCTAGGGATTATGAAAATACACTATGTATAAATCAAGCTGATCTAGAAGACTCTGGAAACCCATACTGTAGCATTATAGTCAGCGATATTATACTGGTTTAGTTTGAGAAATCGCAACCTCATTATTTGTAATGATGTGATACTATCAGTTGTGCTTTGTAACCATATTTACTATTCTTTGCCTCTGTTGTCCTTTAATATCTGGTTATCAGAGATATGTTAATTATTCCTTCAGTATATTCCATAAGGTAAATATTAGATCTTCTTCCTTTACACAGTGCCATGGTCTACAAGTGAATTTTGTTTGCTGAGTTGATATAATCAATCTATGTGCTTTCTTTCATATCCTTGAGAGGAATCATGCTATTAAGCTCTCTAAAAACCCAGCCACTTCTTTTGACATAGTTTCAAAATTTTATAAATCTTAATTAAACATAAGAAGACATTGGGAAAATCTCATTGTAACAAGAATTGTGTTTGAGAAAGAATACTTTTCATAAACTCTTATAACCTCAGTAAGCAATTTTCATAAAACTAAAAATAAGACACACAGCATTTAGTTATTCCTAAAAAATATTGTCCCCAAAGCCATGATTGCAGATAGGTGATTTATAATTCTAAGCATTTATCTGATATATGTATTTAATGATTCCCATACTATAATAAAATGTTTCATTTTTGTAAATGGTGAAATTGTTATAATCATTTCAGATTTTTGAATATAAATTTGTATTATGCAATATGCATTGTTATATTTATATAATTATCAGACTTTGGAGTATTGTGAAAATCTAAATTATGTTTCAATACCCTAGTTTTCCTTTGATTTCAGTTACTGAGAGCAATCTAAAAGATGAATAATTAGTCATATTCTGATGATTACAATGAAGAATAGTGTCAAGGTGATAAATGTAGAAGTAAGCTTAGGAATAGTAGAAAACTCTGGGTATAATGATTTAAAGGCATGAAAAATTATTTACATTTCAAAATCAATAAGTAAAGGTAGAAATGTGATTAGATAGATACAGTGGTGAGATGGTAGTTAAGTATAATCATTTTAAGCACAATGGTAGTCTAATATTTTACATGTAGTTTAGCTGAATACTTTGGCAACTGTTGTACAGTGGCAGGAGAATATTGATGTCAGTCTTCAGTAAATTGTTTGGTGAGACAGCTATTGATTGGCATGTTTTAGAAAGTTTTTCACAGGAATAAGTACACTATTGATGAGTTTGCCTTCGGAATGTTGAGTTTGACGTTAGTTCATAGGCTTTTAGAGTCATGTGCATGGAACAAGTTGGTCATTGATCACTTAAATTTAGAAAAGTTGTCTGACAGATTTAAGCTTATTTTGGTGTTTTGTCTTTTTTTTTTTTCTTTTTAAGTTTGGTTGTAAAACAAAACAGAATACTACTGGAAATGTTATACTTTACAAAATGCATTAAAATTAACTGGAAAATGAGGACTAAAACTTAATAACATATCAATTTAAAAATAAGTGACACATTATGATGATCAAAATCACTTGTAACATTGTATTTTAGATAGAACGAAGGCAAACTATATTAATGGAAGAGTTGATAACATAAAGGTGCCATCTTCAAATTTCTCTACAGAAAGTCCAGGATAGAACAGAATACAATACCATTCAAATAACTCATAAAAATTGTCAGCCAAAAATAGAATATCTTACAAAACAGCCTTTTAAATATAAGAGGGCAATATTTTTTCCCAGAAAAACAAAACCAAAGGAGTTTATCCCATTAAGTCTTTCTTAAAAGAAATTTGATATGAGCTCTTGTGTCTAAATTAAGCAAAGTAGATTTCAGAAAGCATTAAAGATGACAATTAATAGAATCAGATATCTAAAAGAAAGTGGTAATAGCAAGCCCTACACATCACTCTAAATGCAAAGAGGCTGAACTCAGCAATCATTAGGTACAGAGTAATTAGATATATTAAAAGGCCAAGCATCATGTTAAGGTGATGATATGGAAAAGGTACTCCAAAACAATGAAAAGTATAAAAAGACAGAATATGCTAGCTATTTCAAATATTCTAACAGACTATCATTGAATAGTGGTAACATGATCAACACAGAAAGCCATCACATTTAATAGATGTTCTCCCAATATCAGAGTGTCAAAATTTATAAAGAAAATTGAAGACGAAAAGGAGATACTACTAGCCAACAGTATAGATTAGGGAAGTTTAACACACCACTTACAGCATGACCAGATCATTCAGGCATAGAATCAGCAAGGAAACAATGGCCTTAAATGACAAATTATATGTGATGCACTTCACAGATATGTACAGAGGATTATACTTAAAAACAATACAATAGGCATTGTTTTCAAGTAAGCATAGAAGAATCTAGGATAAATCATATCAAAAGTGTAAGTAAATTCATTGAAGTATGAAACCATGTTAAAGTTAACTTCATGTATATTACAATAGTTATGAAACCAGAAACCAAACAATTGTGGCAAAAATTTAAGGACATGGAGGTCAAGTAACACAATATAACATCCATTAAGTCAGCAATGAAATCAAAAGTGAAATTAAAAAAATGTCTGCAGACAAAATAATACATGATCCATGGAATGCAGCAGAGAGTTGAAAGAGATAAGTTTATAGCAGGTATACCTCAGGAAAACACACACACACATACAATCACATAGTCAGTGAAGGTAATAGTACAAATTACACCAGAGGTGTAAAGATTAGTAAACAAAGAACTGGCTTTCTGAATAGCCAACGAAATAGACCAACCTTAGCCAAAATCAAATATAAAGAAATAGAAAACATCAAATCAGAAACCAAAGGGAAGAGCTACAAGATGCTAAACACATGCAAAAGATCATAAGATTATGTCATGAACATAACAAGAAATTAGCCAATGTACATTAGAGAAATTACTATAATCATATAAAATACCAATTATGAATCAGGAAAAAGTTGAAAATCTGAGCAGAAAAGTATGAGCAAGGAAACTGAAACATAATAATAATATGATGTATATGGAATGTTTATTAAGTAGTCATACCAGACAAGGACATCAGAAGAGACAAATTTCTAATATACACATGTACAATACCAGCACACAAAATCCTATAATATATTAAGAGAACAGTATACCTGATGAAATGGGATTTATTTCAGGTACTATAAAAATTAACTTTAAAATATTCCTGGGAATACAAAAGCTACCAAATTTGATTCAAAAGAAAGTAAAAATGTTATACATTCAAACCAAATTTAAAGTCACCTACATTTTAATATTTTATATAATTGAGTATTATCACTAAAGGTAAACTGAAATCCTTCATGATAGATGAACAGGATAAGTTCTATTAGTTAAAAAAAAAAAAGCCATCACAAAGGTCTCACGTGGTATAATTCCATTAAAATGAAAAGCCCAGAATAATCAAATCCCTGGAAACAGAAGATTAGGAAATTTAAGAAAAGCCAAATGCTAAGGCATTGAAAAAGGGAAATAGAAAGTGTCGTTAGTTGAGTACAGGGTTTGTTTTTTTTTTTTTTGAGTAAAGAAAATTCTCTAAAAGTAGATAGCACTAATAGCTATGTTTCTTCCTGAATATAAACACAAAAGAAAGAATTTGCTACAGGCCAGAGATGCAGGAGTGGTAGTGGTGAGAGGATTCACCAGAGGCAGAGCAGGGAGCAGAACAGGCAGATAGATAAAGTACACTGCAGAGGAGAGCAGCGGGAAGGTCAGGAGAGGTCTGCTGTGCCATGTGGGTCAGCCCCCTGGCGCCACCAAGGAGGGCTCTGAGTTATACATTTTTATAGATCAAGTAACTGTTCATTTTAAAGAGGATTTTTTTTTTAGCAAGTGCTACTGTATCAAATATATAAGTATATAAGCAAACTATAAAACAGTTACCAAAATAAAATATTTATATAGCAGTTTATATATATATATGTTTATATATAAAGACAATCACATATTAATAACACTGGGAAAATTGATACATTAGGAATTCATTGAATTTCTAAATTGTTATTCATGAAAAATCTTACTCACTCAAGAGTCACTCCATTAGAATTTAGTAGATCCAATAAAGAGGAAAACAGGATACACTGAACTCAAAATATGTAACCATCAGGAGGTTCTTGATGCCTGTAGCCAATTCATTCAATACTAAGATAATGCACTTTGTTTTTAAGTTCATATGAATAGGCAACAATTAAGGCATATTCTAGGCCCAAAAAAAAGTACCTTGTGAAATTTAATTCACAACATTAAATGTAAAAAGAAAACTCAACTTAGAAATTTGTGGAATAGGGCAAAAAAAAAAAAAGACAATCATAGTTTAAATACCTATCTTAGAAATGTCAGAACAGTGATCTAATTACCACCAGAGAAAACAAGAAAAAGATCAGAGTGAATCCAATTAAGTAGGAGGTAAGAAATAATTAGAGCAGAAACCAGTGACTATAAATTATCAAAAATATCAGGGGGACTTTTCTAAAATTCCCATGGCTGTTAAAAGAATAATAAAGTAATACTATGATGAAATGAATCAATTTCTAGGAAGAACAGTTTGCCAAAAATCATGCAAGAAGAAATGGAGAAGCTCATTAAGACTAATATATATATATTATAGTCACAAAATTTGTGTATGGTTTGGTTCTCATTTACACTTAATATGTTTAATGTATTAAGGAAAAGAATTTTTGTAACTTAAGTTTATGGTAATAGGAATAGTATAAAAATGATTCAGTATGTAATTTGAAGTAGCTGTGGGAAGACTTTCTGGATGGGATTTTAATAGGGGTGTGAGAATCAAAGCCTGTCAACACTGATCCAAGTTTTGGATACAAAACTATAATTGTTTATTAATGAGATGAAGCCCATTAGTAGAGTAACAGGATTAGCAGTCAGAAGCATGAGTTCACTTTGATATAAAAAATGTAGTGCCAATTAGACATTCAAGTGAAAACTGAGTTGATTATTTCATTCACAGGAAACATGCATAGGTGCTACATACATGGAGTTTTAGCATATATTTTATAAAAGTTGTCAATATCATTTTCTACCAATTTTATCATCTATCATTTGGCAGCATCTATGGACTATATATTGTTCTGATTATAGGTTGTTTTCCTTGTTCACTTGAACTCCTTTTCCTCATTAAAAAAAAAATGTTGACTATGTATTTTTAGAACGTTTTCTGGGTTACAGTATTGGTTTGACCTTCCAAGGTTTCTTTAAGCTTTTCCAGTGGCTTTTGAATAGTCTTCATCAAAAATAATTATTTTCCACTAAGAAGGCAGATGGCCCATTTCATTGCATGTATTAAGTAATCTTTGCTGGAAACAGCAGTATCTGTCATCTGGGAATCACTTACCTAACAATTTTCCAGTAGTGCTCTCCTGGTACTGTGTTGTTTGTTCTCAAACAGACATAGATCATTCTTCAGCCTTATAACTAGTTGTCTTCCTTCTGCAGTTCTCATTTGTATGGGGCTCCTTCATCTCTGATCTATGTTTCATAAATATGGTTCTCTGATTCATGGAATGTTTCTCCTAGGTTCAGTAACCTGGGGCACTATCTGGGTTCTCTTTTCTTGCAAGAAATTGGAGCAATCACAGTATGGCTCTCTTGTTTTTTCAGCATCATTGTTCTAAGTTTTCTAGTCTGAAGTTTGTTTTATATATGCTGTCCATGTTTCTATATACTTAATGAAAAGAGGGTACTTTATTCCTTGTAACTCTATCATGATAGTAAATTGGTACTCAATAGAAATGTTTAGCTATTAAAAAAAAAACATAAAAACGTTGTGGGTAAATGCAGATCTAAGGAAAGCCCCTCAAAGCAGTTTCATCAGTAATACTAGCCCTACTCAGAAAACTCAGCCTTTCATATGTTAATGAAGAGAGGTAACTGTTACAATGGGTAACTCCTATTGTAACAGAATTGTTCTAATACTAGAAATATCTGTTTTATTTGTATCACATGCAAAAATATACTACCATATTTTTACACAGAAAATATTACTTTTATACAATATTTTATGCATTTTTAATGAGAACCGACACACCTTTATACCAAATACAATGTAAATTAAATCTTCAAAGAATCGGTAGTTGGACATCACATAATATGTAATAATGCTACATAGTTTTTAAAGCATGATCATATAGAATGTGCAGATATCTTGCTTTAAAATATTTGATTTCCTTTTACACTGTAAATATTTCAGAATATTTATAAGTAACTAGAATATCAAAAGGCAGAATTGATACTGTTTGGGTCTTTACCATACTACATTTCACCGATTAATACTGTTTTTTTTTTTGTAACTTCCAAAGTCACAAATGGATTAATAATTTCATATCTTCCCATTAACATAGTAATTGCAACATAATGAGCTTAAAGAACACTTAATGAACTTAAATGTGCACTGTAAGAAACTAGTAGCAATTTGACTGTGGCAATAAACAAGTGGCAAGATCTGAACCATTAGTATTTAAAGATTTAAAATGCAGCAGGAGTCTATATCTATCTTTCAGAATTCTGCTGTAGTCCAGATGAGTCTCTACCTACAATGGAGTAAAATTCTCTGTATTCAGTATATGATGCTAATCAAGCCATACTTTTTGATAAGGCTCTCCATACCATTCCTGCTCATCACTGATTGTCTCCCTAACCTCATTGATATGGGGCAGGTGAAAGCTTTGCTAAAAGTTCATCATTAAATGAATTACTGCATACTTCATGACAAACAACCTTTATAAGTTAAGAGATTTCTTCAGTTTTCCATGGTATTTCTTGTAGAAGTATCACATCCTTTTAAAGTATAGTCTTAAAAATAATGAAACATCCTTATACTGAAGCTGCCTCCATGCAATCATCACCCAATATGTCCTAGTATGACTGTTAGTGTAATATCACATATAAGCTTCTACATACTGAATCAGTTTATTGCTAAATAGATCCCAAATAGGGTTTAATCATTTATATTTTAGAGTAAGAATTTTTATTCTATCAAATGTTTGTGAGTGGTCCCTTAGTCTTTGAATATAGGGAGTAAAAAACATATGCTATCTGCCATTATGACCATGAAATCTAATTATGAAATTATTTTTTAATTGTACTTGAAAGTTCACCTACAGACGGATTGAGAAGTAGGTTTTCAAAATCAGGTGTTAACAACTTTAGTTTATTCATATGTATGAAAGACAGTATTTCATATATCCATGAAATAAACATTGTATTTGAGAAATAATTTTCTCTGATTACTAGCATCTGTGGCAGAATTATGTATTACATATTTAAGTACATCCAGTACAAACAGGATAGGGTAGCTAGCTTTGGTATACAGTAAGAAAAATGATCACATGAGTTTCCTTAAGATAAAGAAATGTTATTTCTGAAATTGACTTCATAAGATTCTTTAACAAAATAAAAACGATCATTCTATAATGTACACTTAAAATCTAAACTTCATTCTATGTGAAAGAAAAATGTACTTGTAAAAATAGCATACTTATATTTTATACACACACATATAAGTAATTTGTACTAAATGGAAACATTTAAATTGAAAAACAGTTTTACAATAAAGTATACAAATATGGTTTGTCACTGGAATGCAAGGTTGGTATATATCTAGAAATCAGCTAATATGATAAATACACTATTAATAGATATAAAAAGTCATTCACCTCTAAGAAGAGATTTTTAGAATTAGGATGATCAAAATCCAAATTAATTCATTTCTAGAATAAATGCAAATTGCACAATCACTTTGGAAAACAATTTGGTATTTTATTAAAATGAAACAAAGTTACCAAGATTGCCTGTTGATATGGTATATTTCCAAAGGAGTTGAAATCACCTTTGTATCAACAAGGATGAGATTGGATTTCATGAAAACTATAGTAAAAGGGATTAAAGATCTAACAAATGGAGACATATTCATGGAATATAAAACAAAGAATTTGACAATTCTTTGTAAATTATTCTATGTGTTCACTATATTCTATAGTTCACTTTCCAAAGTTGAATGTGAAACTAAATGGAAATGAGAAGAATTATATTTCTTAATTGCAAATCTCACTATAATTCAGTAGATATTTAATCCTGTGTCTTATTTATTTTAAAAATAAGCATACAGTTTGATTGGACAAAATGGAGTGCCAGAAATATATCCTTATAAAATAAGTCATCAGATTTTAACCCAAGTTACCTAGAAAATCAGTGGAAAAATCATTGTCATTTAAACAAATATAGTTGATAATGTGCATCCATATACCAATATATAATTTTAAACAATTCCCACCATAAATAAAAATTAATAGAAAATACATCAGACACAATTGATAAGCTAGGTTTATAAAACTTTTAGAAGAAAACATTTTTTCTTTAATGGTAGACATGATGGCAAAAGCCCATGGGATCTTTCACACTTATGGAAGGAACAATTTAAACATACCCTCTAAGATAATGAGTAAACTATGGATTGTTACTGTCTTCCTTTTAATACAGTATTTTGTTTAACTCCTGGCTAGAAGGTATATGCAGGTTGAAAAGGGAAAAACATAATCTTGCTTTATGATTTTGACAGATCAGATATCTTTAAGAAATTTCCATGAACTAATATTTTAAGTTATGGTCACAATGTACTACTAACTACACTGAATTTAACCACATCAATATATAGAAAGCCAAGCCATTGTAAGCAAGAGGCCATCATTAAATTTTGTCTTTTTAACAAATTAATTCATATTTACTCTGATTATCTTGTGGTTTCTAATAGTGCACTATAATCTTAATATGAACATTTCTTTCTTAGTAGACTTTCAATTATGCATTGCATTATTTTGTTCAATGTATGTAATTCTTTATCTACTACAAGGTAATAGTAGTCTGCAATCACTTTATTCCTATACTTTTGTACTCCTCTTTCACCCAGATATAATGTGACATGATAGACTACAAAGATTGCATTCTTAAATCTATGTTTACTATTACTGTTCACCAACAGACTATAACTGACAAAGCATATTAGTTCAGATTTCATGGCTGTCTAAAAGACAGCATTTTCCCCGTGGAAGTGAATAATATGCAAGATGAGGCAAACATCATATCTGAATATTTACAAAAGTTTTCACATGCTGCAAATTTAAAGCAAAAAATAAATAAAAACAATGCTATGCGAGATAAGAAAACAGAAAATCTCTGGATTTGTAGTGGTTTCTTTTCAAAGCCAAAAGAATATATAATATCTGAAAGCTCTACTGGGATAGTCCAGATTAATGATCACTGCAGTATCTGTTGCTAATATACTCTGTTGTTAAAGGCTGGGGTACAGGCCAGAGGTGCAGGGGCACTGAGAGGCTTCACCAAAGAAGTGGGGAGCAGAACAGGCCAACTGATTGAAGTACAGTTCTAAGGGGAGCAGCAGAAAGATCAGGAGGGGTGTGCTGGGCCATGTGGGTCACCTCCAGGGTGGGGGATTGAACTCGCACTGAAGCGGCTACAGCTTGCTTGCAATGCTGCATCCTTACTCATTGTGCCACCAGGAAGGGCCCCTCACTCACTTTTTAAATGTAGGTAAGATGAACAAATAAAAATGTTAGTAATAAGTCCACAGGTGATTAAAATTCACAAAATTTTAGAAACAATTCAAATTTGAACTTCTGTTAGTAACAGGAATGTTCAGTATTGTGTGGGTTGGTCAACAGTCAAGGCCATATATATCCACATTATCTCTGCACAGAGTTAAGAGTTTCCAGTAGGATTTCAAGATTTCAACATACATGGAGAAATCAGAAGGAAACGTGTTACTATTAAAAAAAAAAGACTGAAATAACATTTTTCTTAAAAGTGAGGGGTGACTTTATGAATCCTTCAACCTGCAGTTGTAGCCAGGGTCAGACATTTTGAGAACACTAGGTAATCTGGAGGAATGAAAACTTAACACTGAAAGGTATCTTAGGTAGAAGAGTTCTTTGATGATTATAACACTGTGATACTCTGACTAGTGATGTCAGTGAAATAAATAGTTCATATTTTCTGAACATGTGTCACACAGGCAGCACCTTTACTGACCTGTGTCTGAGTCTGTGTTAGGTGTCAACTCAGCAAACTACAATATCCAGTTATTCACAAGGACTATTAGGTCTATTTCTCCTAGGGATATTTTCTCATACTTTTATCAATGCAGGTGTAACAAAGTTGGTCTATGGTAACAAAGTTGTTTTGAAACATGAATTCTAGACAGAAAATTGTGAATAGGGATTAAAATATGCACATTTCCTTCTATTGTAAATCTTTCACTTTTCCTTCTTTCTTGATGGTACTGCAAACTATTTCCTCTTCATTGTCACTAGTCCATGAATCAATTTAATAAGAACAAAATACAACTAAACATTAGATAAAGTGCAAGGGTGGGAAAACTAAAGATTTTGTTTTTCATTTCCAAATTATGCTAACTTTCAATCATTACTGATTTTTTTATGTATTACTTATGAATATTCTCATTTATCTTTACTTAGAGGTTTTCTAAGTCTTATACTTCCATCAGAGTACCTTTTCCTTATAATACTACAAAAAATTCCTGAAACACATTATGTAACAACTCTTGTTTTTTATCCTACTTGAAGTAGCAGGCTTCATTTTTATTACGTACCACACTGAGAACATCTTTCCATCACAGAGGAGCTAAGTGGGCTCCCTTGGTTTCCTCCAATATATACTGAAAACCATGTCTTTTGTGAAATACTCCTACACTAATCTCCTATCCATAGTTGTTATTTTACTTTTGAAATGTTCCATATGTTTTCCTAGAACTTAGATTTTTTTTGTTCCAAAGCCATTTTATTATAACACAAACATGAACAAATCATCCATAGCTATTATAGGACTATATATACATACTTAAAGGATATATTGCTTAGTATATTTATAGTACCTCATTATCATTTAACTTATGGTTTCGTATATACTGGATTGTCAGAAAAGTCATTACACATTTGTTTTTTATGCAAGATATATCATGACTTTTCCAACAACCCAGTCTCTGTCTCTGCACACACGTATATAGATAATGCAATGACATATTTAGTTATCACCAAGTGATTATAAACAAAACCAGATTTGTTATTTGTGGTAACTATGCTCCACAAAATGCTATGAACACTGTATAAAAGATAAAAATTTATGAGATTTGTGGGAAATTCAGATCTATCTAGGTTCCTGAGGAATTGTGGTCACTTTTTCACCAACTATCTAGTATATAGCCTGGGTTTTAGCTTAATATTCTGATTAAAGTCATTCCATTTAATACATAGCCCACAGCATTGGACTTCATGCCTAAAATAAGTTTATGGATATATCCATATTCTATGTGAAGGATACCACAGTCTTCCTGAATGTACATTAACAGAAAACTCTTTAGCACTGTGTTTTGTGCCCATTCCAAAAATGAACACTAATAGAAAATTGTGGGAAATATGTCATGAAATAGACCACCAAAGGCTTACTTATTTATAGTGTAAAAGCTGAAATAAGAATTTAGGATGTCACCTCTGTAGGCCCCATGTTTACATGCAACCTGATGACTCAAATCTCTCATGGCTTGGTAACAATGGAGGTATAGGAAGTATTGAGTCAGTGATTACAAACGATTTTAGCAAGTATGTAAATAGACACAACATGTATGTACTGTGAATATAGGCATGCTTTACTTAACAATGGAGTATTCACTTTCAGGTTGATCACCAATTATTATATTAAATAATTAATAATGACTGAATCATTTAAACCACTAAGATCATTCATACATTCAATATCACAAACATTTTTGCTTTGATTGTGATCATTATGGAGACCCTTCTAATTTTTTTTTTTTTTTTTACTTCCAATACAGCAGTCCCTTTAATAGCTCTCTCCACTTTGTTCTTCAGAATCAGAGCAACAGTGGAATGGACATAACTGACTAGTTGGTAATAACCATAACTGATTTCATACTACTATAGTCCTTAATCACTTTTTATTTCTTTGGTGGCAAGATCCTCAAACATGTTATGGCTTCTTACTGGTGATATTGTTAGTGGAACAAGAGAACCTGTAAAACAGGAGATGTATGAGGCTCAAATGCTATGCTCTTAAGATGGCTGCCAACCATTAGGAATTTTCGAATCAGTCACAAATGTAGTCTTGTCTGGCACAAGACCATAATGAGGATGGGTCATATTCAGTTTACATAATTACCTAAATTTTAATATTTTACTATGTAAATGCTTATCTAATTACCTAACATTAATAAGATAAAAACATTGTGGATACATATTATGAAAACTAATGTTTACTGAACTAGACTTAAAAACATTGATTTGAAAATTAAGCATTAATATTGAAATTAAAAATCCATATGACTTGAATTATGTACTTATTTTATAGTATTAACTCTATTATTGAACTATTTAAAAGTAGGAAAGATATACAATTCAGATACACAATTCAAAGAATTTTGACCTATTTTTGTGTATTTGTTTTTGTTTTAGGATTTTTATCATTTATATTTCCCTGTGAGTAGCATAATACAATGACTTACTTATCCAATTTATTTGGCTTTTTGGAATCAAAACTTTTTTATGATATCCCATAATTATATAATTTATATAAAGTTGTCTGTAGCAACACTATTTTCCTTACTTTAATATTGGTTATTTATGCTGTGGCTTTCTACAAGCTCTACATTTTTTTTTTCCTCATGGTTAGTTTTTCATAAGCTCATTCCTTTCATTAATAATAATTGATTTATCTTATTACTATATACTCTAGTCAATTTCATTTTATTTTTTATCTCATTCTTTCCTACCTAACTTCCTGATTCACAAGCTTATTATTTGTTGTTCTCTCCTAGTATGTCTACCAGTATATTTTTACAGAATCTGACAAGTTTTCTGTTCAGACATTTATAATTAATGTGACTATAGTTTCTAGATTTTGTTATACAGAAAAAAAAATATGCCATCACACAGATACCAGTTTTCATGTGTTTTAGAACTTTAGGTATACTTTATTATGGAGTTCTGATTTAATGGGTTATTAAATGTACATATTACACTATAATACATTTATAAAATATAGTACATGTAGAGGTTTTTTTTTTTTTTTCCTAACTTAATGGACCCATTAATTCAAGTTTTGTTCAAATACTATTATGTATGTATGCGGAGATTTTGCTGCTGTTTAATCTTCCATATTTCACTTGGTTCTATCTTAAGCATTATTTGTAATGTTTCTAAAACTAATTTTAATGAATTTAAATTATCTTATTATGAAGTGACCCTATTTGTTCTAAACATATTTTGTAGGATTAAAATCTATCTTATAGACTAGTGTCCCTTATAGACTAGTGTCCCTATTTTGTGTTCTTAAATATTCAATATCCATGACTTTTATTAATATTTTACAAGTATTAAACTTTACTTTGTTGTCTACAATATTTGCTTTTATCTGGAACATTTCTTTTGTATTTAACTTAGTTATATTTAACTTTTGCTATTTTTTCACATGTTACCCTTTCATTTCATTTTTCAATATGCTTCACACTAATCACTGATTTCCAAAATTTATTTCTATTGTGGATGATTTATATATCCTGATCAAAAGTTAACTTTTCCTAGTCAGAGCAATAATCTAACTTTTCTAGTATCCTTTTCCAGGTAATGTAACCATATGTTGTAGTCCCTGTGCTATGTTAATTATCGCAACAAAATTTATATCTGATGTGAGGGTTTGAGAAACTAAACAATATGCCTGTTGTTTGAAATCAGATTCACTGAAAATTGAACAAAATTATTCACAATGCATACCTGATTTCCACAACTCTATAACAGCAGAACTAAGTATTTGTGTCTTATCATAATTTATCAGAAAACACATACTGCCTGCTTTTTAAAGATAAGTTGGCCAAATCCCATTTTACAAAAATCATTTTTTTTAATGCTTGTATTTTGTTAAATACAAACATCATTAGCAGCTTTTCCTCTGGGATAAATTTTCTTCTTACCTGTTCTATATCCTTTACAACTCTTAACTCAGCTAATGGTGATGCTAAGTTATTGTATCTAATTTTTAATTATAAAATTAAAAAACAGTTTTACATTTTCAAATTAATGGTGAAAACTACTTTGAAGGATATTATACGCGAGGTCCCCATATTCTGACATCACGGAAGAAGGCAAATGGGATCGCTTTCATCCATTGTACCACCGTAGGCACATTGTTTTATGCTGCTTTCCTTGTTTATTTTATTTGCTATCATTCAACGGCAGTAAACTGCAAAAGTACATATAATAGATGTCTGTCTAGTGAGTCCCTCTCGTAAAATACCAGGCCTAAAGTGATTTTAGGAATCTGTTGAATGTTAATGGTTCTATTATCTGGGATTATGAGCTTTCTAGAAATGCCAAGATTTTTTGACTGACAAGATGTGGCCATAAAGTTCCAGCTGCTTCAACCCAAAAAGATAGCTCTTTGGTTACCACTTGCTATAGAAACCCCCACAATATTAGACAATGATTATCACAAAAACTCCCCACAAAGTTCATTTATACATTGACAGTTGATCTCCTCTATGTATGATTCTGTATCTCTTCCTTTCATTGTCATAAATACTTTAAGTATACAGAAAAGAAGTCTAAGATGGTGATAAAGTATCACTCACTCTAAAAAGAGACCAAATCACAGAAGGTAAATGAGCACAAATATAATAGTGGGTACAATCTTAAGATATTTTAATTTGTGATGAATTGAAAAAATGTTGCTATAGAAGGGTTTTCATTAATTTACAGAATATTTGTTTAAAAATAAAGACTTCATGGCTGGTAATGATATCTGAAAGATGTTACAAACAAGTTTGTTGAAGAATCAAGAATACACAAGATAAACAGTCTGCTCAATAAATGAAATTGGATATTCACATGGGAAAAAATGGACTCCTACCTTATAATGCTTATAAAAGTAAATAGATTAAAGAAAATATACAATGAATGTTCTTTGAAATCTGGCACTGTTTAGGATCTTTTAAAAACCAAATGGGGCTCCATCTAACTAATAAGCACCTACACAGAAAAAAATAAAAATAAAAAAGTAAACAAAATGAAAAGCAACCTAGAATGGGAAAATCATTTGCAAATAATTTATACAAAAATGTTGACAGCAAAATATATAAAGAACACATACAACCCAAGAGCAATAAAAAAAGGCAAATACCAAAAAACCTCACAAATATGTTAATATTAAATGGATATAGAACCTGCTTAGGCATTTGCCAAAAAACATTTTCAGGTACATGAAAACACACTTAACAAAACTAGACTTTAGAGAAATGCAAATCAGCACTGCAATGAGATTTCACCACACCTGTTAGAATAACCAGTTAAAAAGGACAAGAGATAAGAAATTCTGTCTAGAATATGGAGAAGTAGAAATTCTTGTGCACTGCTAAAGGGAGTGTAAATGGAGCAATCATTATTGGAAACAGTATGGAGTTTCAAAACAACACCCCCACTTCTGGGAAGATATCAAAATGAAAGAAAAAAATAGTATTTTTAAAAGATGTCAGCAATCTAGGTTATTAAAAGCATTATTAAACCAACAAAGATATGAGATAATCTTAAGTAGTCATTAGTGAATGAATGAAGTTGATACATACAGAAATATAATTCACCTATGGAAATGATTAATCGTGTAATTTGTGACAAATGGATAAACTTGAAAACATGACAGGTGAAAAAAAATCCAACAAAGAAAGACATTTTGCATATTCTCATTTATACAGGGAATGTTTTAAAAAATCAGGAAAAAAAAAATACTTGAGGCTACCAGAGGCAGAAAAGAGTAGAAGGGGGGAGGAGGTTAAAAGTTAAAACTCCCAAGGTCACAAAATATCAGGGATATAATTTATTACATCATGATATAGCTAAACTATAGTATGATGGATAGAAGATATAGTAAGGAATAAATCCTGAATTTTAGCTAAACTTTTTGTAGTCAATTGACAATATATGTAGTTCAAACACTTATTCTATATGTCAATGTATTTCAAAAAACTATAGCAAGAATGGGTGGATGTCAAAGATGATTAAACAGCCAATTGAACTCACGCTGAAATAAGAATCCTAATTAGAATATCCTGAACCATCACAACAAATGAAAAACTGGATACACAATTTTGGACATAATAAGGGGGCAAATTTCAAACCATAATACTCTGAAACTTTACATTCTCCTTGAGTTGATTTTTTTAATATTAATTAATTAGATAAAATATTCACTTTTCTCCAATGATACCAATGTCTGGCATACTTTTTAATACACTTTGCATTTTTCTTATTTCATAGGTATTTCCATTTTTAAATTTAGTATTTTTGTTGAATTTCAACAATATATAGTATCCTAATTGGAAAATAACTTAATGGCATGCAAACATTTCTTTTTTTTAAATCTATCAATGGATGAGTATAATCAATATTTAGGTTTATAGAGTTATTAACATTATGCCTGGGAGCCTTAGTCTTTGATATTGTGTTTTCAATGTATGTGAGTCACATAAACACAGTGTCATAGATGAATATAATCTTAAATATTATATACAGTTGTGCCTTTGCTGTTTCATCACAGATTCTTTTGTCATGGATTACCAGTGAAGAAAGTACTAGACCAGCACCATGGTGTTTATTGCAAGCTAGAGCAAATATTTTCTTCATTGAATATTTCTAAGAAAATGGACAAAATACAAACATTGGATAATCCTGTTCATTAATAAAAGTATAAAGATGTATCCTTTAAGACTCTTCATATTTCTTTGTTTTGTTGCATTGAAGTTACATGATGATTATAGTCACTTTATTTTTGACCTAACTATTCAGTTGTGGAAGGCAAAAAATATATTCTAAATTGTATGCTTCAGGAGCCATTGGAACACAAAGAGAAGGAAAGAACATAATCACGTATTTAGATTAAGCCAGGCTTTCTAATATTGTCCTTTATAGTGCAAGTTTACATACTATAAAAAGCTTTAGAAATATATGTAAGTTAGTAAGGAAAATAATATAACAAGTTCTTGAAATAACTGGTGGCTGCATTATATTAAGCTGTTTTCCTAATTACATGTTTATGTAACTTTCACCTGTAATTTACACTCAACCTAGATTTGAGTGTGTCTTAACAAGTAACATTATTTAGGTGGGTTTAAAAGTCAGTGTTCAGTTGTATGAGCATATACCTGCGCATTTTGATTTGCTCCTAAAATGCCAATTTGTGAAATAATTGATGTTGTTTAATAGGAGTCAACCCAATACTTAATTTGAGAAACATACATAAGTAAATCAACTTGTAATTTTATTTTTTGATGACAAATACTGGAATAGCATAACTTTTTCTTTTCACTGTTTGGGAAGCTAATTCTATAAATTTGAATGCACCTCAGTGTTAAATATTGTAAAATAATTTAATAGTTTAGTGATTTGAATATACATGAAGGCACTGTTAAGCTATTTCATTATCTTTAAGATGAATTTGACTTAACAATGTTTGGTATTTTTATCTTCCACTAGCTATCTAAGCATGGCATGATCCACTACTGAGAATGTGTATACTAACAGTAGACATATCAATTGTGACCACTGCAAGAAATTATGATCTTGGAAGAAGCCACCATTAAATCAGACCAGGGCACTCATCCACTTCAATGTGGCAATCAAACTAAGAAACCTAAGCTGATTTGGTTTTCAGTCAGTGAAGTTTAGTGAAGAATCACTAAATTTTGCCCCAGTTGTGTTTGTTCAATAACACCCTTGAAATAATTAAATACTGAAAACTCACTGAAAAAAAATGTTTCCAAAGATGCAATTTGTTAATATCAATTTACTAAATAATTTTCTGACTTGAAATTACTAAAGAATCAGATTATAATTCATCTCCTTGATGTGACCTAAATCTCTCTGTGAAAACTACCTAAAACACCATCCTTCCCTCTGAAAGGACCAATAAAAAGGAATCCTAGGATTATACTAGAATGTAGAAGTTTGTTGACTCACGTAGAATTCAGTGATACATGATAAAAGGGAATATATAAATCCTACCTATTACTTCTCATGCTGAATAGCTTTTGTGCTCATACCTGACAGGTACCCAGGAGGATTTTTAAAAATGGTCACACTTTTGAAAAAGCAAAATGTAACATAATAAGATTAAGACAAGTAATCAATGTTTTCCTTCTTATAGCCATTACAATCTGAACTTCAAAAACAAGTTGCATTTTCAGTTTTTTTGCCTTCTCAAATGCATAGTTTACAACATTAATTTTTAAATTATTATTTTGTTTTACTGTTGTTTATTTATATAAAAAGGAAAGTGTATGAGTGTTTTTCCCAGGTATTAACAAAGAAAGCCATAAGAAGTAACTCAGTTACACGAGAATAGTCTAGTTGAACAATAAACACTTGAACTTCCCTGAGTAAAGACTATTTTACTCTTGGATTTACTTATATTCATTGTAGAGATAATTGGTTTGGATTCAAATATACAGATTCCCTTTTTTTTTTTTTTTTCTTTTTAGGCTCTCTTATACCCCACTGAATTTATAAAATTAATAAAGGATAAACTAATTGCATTCTGGGGATCCCTTGAGGCACAGGGTTAAAAATCTCAGTGCTGGCCCTACCTGGTGGTACAGCGGGCTAAAGCACAGCACTAAGAAGCTAAAGCCACTTCAGCATGAGTTCGATTCCTACCCGCTCTGGAAGTGATCCCCATGGCGCAGCAGCAGATGTCTCCTGACCCACCCGCTGCTCCCCTCAGCAGTGGATTTACTCAGTCGGCCTGTTCTGCTCCCCACTCTGTCTCTGGTGAATCCTCTTGCGTCCCCTGCACCTCTGGCCTGTACCCCAGTTCTGTAGGCACAAATAAATTTTTAAAAAAATCTCAGTGCTATCACAGTGTTGTTAGCCACTCCTCTTGAGTTCAGTCCTTGGCCAGGGAGCTCACCTCACCTGGCTCAGCATACCTCTTCTGTCTCCTCTCCTGCTTTCCTCTCTGTCATTAGTGACACCTCTCACCTTCCTTCCCCCCTCCACCTTAGTTCTTACATGTATAAAATTTTCCTTATAAGTAAACCTAGGATATTTTTAAAATTGAAACCTATAGAATAGGAAACCATTTTTAATAATTTGCAAACTGAACATTTGCACAGTCTTAAATATTTGCACTCAGAACATATGTGCATCAAAACACTTAACTTTATTTTCATTTCTGTCCATATGCAAAGGATAAAAAGAAGCTCCTTAATCTTTTCTTTTTCTCTCTCTTCTTTTAAGTTCATGAACAGTGATAAAATGCATGATGGGGAAAAAGTGGAATACAACTTTTTTAATTCTACACTGAAACTTGCCCTGTCATTTTTTTTTTTACTCAGAATGTCAACAAAACTTCAATTATATTTAACCAAATAAATGAATACACAATTTAAATTCATAAAGGCACAAAGAACATATTAGTTGGAAGATACTAACATTGTAGAGTTGGTATTAATATAAGTAACGACAAATTCTGAAGACCCAATAATTTTTTGTCAGGTGTGTAACCAGTGCACTGTATTCAGACTATATATAAAACGATGGAATAGCTGGAATAAGGATGGTAACTTCTCTTTCAAACTTTTAGTTCTTTAAAAATAACTAGAATTTTCATAATAGAGTAGGTACTGAGAAGGGTGAAACAAGAGGGTTGGACACTAGCATCTTTTATAATGTGTTTAGAAAGTGAGAAGATAAGATTGGATAGCTTTCAAAAAGATAGTATGATAAAATATTGATATATAAAATATACAATGAACACTTAAAGCTTAACACCAATAATTAAATCAACCCTACTACAAAATGTGTGAAAGATCTTAACAGAAAACTTTCCAAAGATATGCTGATGATAAATGATACTTTATCTGCTGTCATGAGAGAGATATGTGCATAGTTACCAGATAGAAGAGAAAAAATCATGAAACAATCCCATTTACAATCACATCAAAGACAAATACCAAGGAGTAAACAAAACTGGCATGGAAACCATAAGACATTTCAAAAATAAATATATGATTCAACAAAATGCAAAGATTTCCCGCTCTTGGAATGGAAGAATGGTCATGGTTACAATGGGCATCATACCCAAAACAATCTAGAAATTCAACACAATCCCTACCAAAGTTCCAATGACTCTTAAAAAAGAAATAGCTCAAACATACAGAACCTCATATGGAACCACAAATGACTACAGAGTGCTAAAGCAAATCTGACGATGTAAAAATGATGGTATCACAAACCCTTACCTCAAACACATGAGCACACATGCATGTAAACACACACACACTGGGATACTACTCAGTTCTGCAAAAATGAACTCTGGCCCTTTGCAACAAGCATGGATGGAACTTGGAGGCCTAACTATATACATACATACAAACATACACACAGACATCTGTATATATACATATATATCACTATCTGGATACATACACATACACACATGTATGTCAAAGTTGGAAGAAAATTACGACGTTTCACCTATTTTAGTATCTATATATCTTTACAAAACAAAAGAAAGAAGCAGATAAATCTGACTATAAAACTGAGGCTATCAGAGAACTAGGGAGAGGAGACTGAGTGAAGCTTAGAGGGTACCCAAATGACTACGAAGGCCATGATGTTGGATGTGCTGTGGTAACATATCTTAATCGGTATAATCCTAAATTTTTGATCATCATAAACAAGCCCACTTTATAAGATAGTACTATTTAACTTAAAATAACTTGTGAAAATAAATGCAAACAGCATGGCCTTTAATTAATAAATGGATATAAATCATTGATTCCTACTATTCTACTTCAGATAGATAAAATAATCACAACAAAACAATGTAGCCTGAAAGTAAAGCGCATGAAGAAATTGCCTTTCTACATCTTTTTGTATACACATACATGTGAAATTTAGAACTAAATATAATTTCTGAGTCATGACTAAAGCATATTGCACTAAATAAAATATCATTGGGAAGAGACTACTTTTCATCTTTAATATTGATTACTTAAGAATAATAATACAGTATTTTAAAAATGTGTTCATATTATAATCAACTACACTATTGGTTATCCTGCATAGTATGTAGCATTATTTTTAAAATGCCTTGACTCGCACCTGCTCTATATATCATAATTATAATCATGGAGAAACATTTAGATGTGGACATTTTGTCCTTTAATGATAAGTTGTATTTTTAATGAAATTCATTTATAATAGTGGCTCTCATTCTTCAACATAATAGTATGCCTAACATGTAGAAGGGTTGCTATGACCCTTATTGTGTAACAAGCAAGCAAAACTAAAATTGTCACATGTGTTTCCTAATTCCTAGGGAGAACTAATTTTGCACTATTGAATTAAAACTTGCTTACAGTATCAACATTTCACACCACAGTCTAAAAGTATGTAGTCAATTGAGGTGATTGATATGCTAAAACTACATTTAGTAAATCCTCTTGCAATATGTACACATTATCAACTTACTGCATGTGCATCTTCACTTACACAATGCTTTATAGCAATAGTAATAAAGCTGTAAATAATAAAATCTTAAAGACATCTACAACACCTAAAACATTTTAACTATAATGCTACAGACTATGCAGAAGAGGCAGAGTAGTTGATTATAGTAACAGTTTTAAATAGTAATATTAATCTTGAGTGGTCATTTTTGCCATATTTTGTAGTAAAGCTTTTTCTAGAACTCTGACATGTTTTAGCTACTAAGACCATACTTAAAATAATGTTTTAGGGCTTAGAGCATATTTATGTGTATGTGATATATGGAAAGCAAATGCTGTACAATACATTGATGGCGGGCATATATGGAAAAATTTAACAATGCAGCATTTCAAATGTTTACTTTTCAGTTATCATATTTTGTATCTAAGGAAATATGTCAAGTGCCACAATATTATTAAATGTTCTAGCATTTGAAATTTATAAAATCATAAACATATACTAGATAATTGTCAGAAAACATTTCAAGAATATTTTGTTTCTGAAATAAGCAAAATGCTAATCATGTATAGCACATGTAATATATAAAATTCAAAATTATAACTAAATACATTTAATAAGCAGAGATGAATTAATCATTTATTTAATAAATGTATTAAGAAGTTAAGTTTCCTGTACAAAAACCTGTATCTCTCTTTCCAAATGTAAGTAAAAATGCTAAAATGCTGATGACTTTCTAATTTTGGATGCCAAGTCTGGTTGAATTAGTTCTCAACACTATGGCACAATAATGTATAAAGTCATAGAAATAAATTATCCCATCAAATGTGTAAAAATAAATAAACTACTGTTGGTCAAACTAATTAAAATAGACTATTTTATAATTCATTAAAATATCAAACACTAAAATTTGAAGATGCCTTATATGTAAAATAGACTGATCAACAAAAATGATACCAAATTTAAAACTAAAGCATCATAATTCAATACTATTTTGCTGGTGAGGCAATGAAAAATACAGTATTATAAATATCTTCAAGTGCCACTGTATATCCAATTTAACCCTTGTGAGAATATAATTCAGTAAGTTTACATGAATTTATAGAACTGTACAAATACAAGAACATTCCAGTTTTAGAATATTTTTAATATCCATAAAATATCTCTCAAGTCCACTTATAATCAATTCTGAATCACACGTTCTTAGTCTCAGACAACTACTGTGTCTTTTCTATATTATTTCATGTAAAAATAGGCCACTGGCTACTTATCATTTATTATCTAGCATTTTCAATTACAATGTTCTTTTTGAAGTTCATGGACATCATATTATTAGCAGTTTGTTCCTTTAGACTGCCAAATGGTATTCCGTTATAGGGATTTACCACATTATGTTTATTCATTGGTTGAGTAACATTTGAAATATCCTTAAATAAATTCCAACATCTGTTGGAACAGTCTTCCTAAACTAGTAATATTAACAGTAAAATAATTTCCATTACTACCCTCTTAATTCACCAGTGAAATCAGATTATTTTACAGATTTTTATATTTTTAGAGAAATACTGTATTAACCTCA
Organism: Condylura cristata; assembly: GCF_000260355.1. Lineage (NCBI taxonomy): Eukaryota > Metazoa > Chordata > Mammalia > Eulipotyphla > Talpidae > Condylura > Condylura cristata. Next base: position 55,631,182 of record NW_004567104.1, on the reverse strand, counting down.
CCTCAGATTTCCAAGTTGAAGCATTAACTAAATACCACCATTCTTTTCCCATCTGTCTCTCCTTCACCCAAAAAATTCTATCTCAGACATTATCTCTTTCCAAATTAAATGTCACTAGTCTAAGAACTAAAAAAATCATCTAGACATTGTTTCTTTGCGAAAAAAAAAATGTGTTTTGAACTTTGGCTCAGAGAGAAAATAATTCCTTCCATTCCATTAAAAAGTTTTATAGATAAGTGTATTCAACTGCAGGGATGAGAGTTCTGTTTGTGCATTTTGATTCCAGTAAAATGGAAAGGAATTTAAGACAGTAATTGCAAAAATATCCCCTACTCATTCAGAGGTATTATTATTCCCTAATGAAACACAGACAGCTCATTTCAGTTATAAAGCATAGTAAAATGCATACTTTATAAATCAGGGAGTCTATTTGCAAGAAACACCAACCACAATTTCTTTTTTCCAAAAAAAGAATATACACTCTAGAACATGATATATGAGAAGATGAAAAATAATTTTTAAGAAAAGGCAATACAAAGCAAGATTTAAAATTAAGCAATAAGCCCAAACAGTGCAAAGGCAATTTTATATGAATAAAGCATAAATTTAAAAAATTAAAGTATAAGATCATTGATAAAAATATATCAAATTTCAGATTTAATGGTGATCCTTGTACTTAGCATATGCATTTAAAATTGTTTAATTCCTATCAAATATGCCATATCTAGGAAAGAATTTATTATAGTAAAACTAAGCCACCAAGACATTCAAGGTCCAAAAAAAAAATTTTTATTATTTTAATATAGTATCTATTTTAAAAAAATCACAAGGATAAAGAAACCACTGAATTTTTTAAGATAATCCTTAAAATTTGTGATTATTGAAATGTTACTCACAAAGTAACAAATAGAATTATAATTATTTAAAATAAAGCAAGTTAGTTATAAATTCAAATAATTAATGTAAATAGGTCAAAAATCCAAAACATTAAAATATTACATTAAGACTGTTAATTTTAAAATTTTAAATTTAGACTGTTAATTTTAAAATAATAAATTTAGGCTGTTAATTTCATATTCTAGTTTAGGTACAATAAAATGACAAGCCCTAAAAATCTGGACATTTCAAAGAATGAAAGTTATTACAAAAGTAAATAGTATTTAAAAACAGGTAGAAAAAGTTTATGCTTGGTTTTGTTTGCAGTTTAGCTGGATTAATTATGTACCTCTATAACAATATATTTACAAATTCAGTGACAATTTATATATTTACAAAATAGAAGTCTTAATTTACTGAAATACTACTCTTAATTATCTATCCAGAGTGCAAAAACACAAATTTAAAGGAATATAGTAGAGTACTATGTTCATGGCAGCATTATTTACTATCGCCAAGTTATAGAAACAACCAAAGTGTTCAATAAAAGATAAAGGTATAAAAAATGTCCCATATATACAAAATGGAATGTGATGCAGTAAGAAAAAAAGATGAAATCTTGCTATTTACAACATGATAGATGTAACTAGATGCTAGGAGAAATGAGTGACAAAAGGACAAATATTTGATGATTTCACTCATGTGAAATACAAAATAACAAGTCCAAGGGTCAGAGAAAGCTAAACCAAAACAAGCCCTAAAAATTTGACTATGAGACTAAAGCTGAAGAGGAGGGTAAGGATGAAGCATAAAGTATGTGAGGGAAAAAGCAAACTGTGGAGGGTATATATTGAGTCTGGTGGTGACTGTGGAGGACAAAGGGGTGTGCATAGAGAAGCTGGTATTCTTTGCCTTTGAATCACATGCAGAATTTAAACCAATACTTTGGTTCAGTCATCTGCTTATAGGTTAATTAAAATTAAAGGTATTATATATGCATTTGTTCCACCTACATATGTGTAAATATTTTCTCTGGAAATAAATGTCATGTATTACAAATCCTAAAGTAAACTATTTGAAAAAGTAGTTCTTTTCAGTGATTTCCTAGAAGTATATTTGAAAAGCTGGTTTTCAATTCATATTTAAGAAAAGTTAATATGGAAAAAATACCTGTGATAGAAAATAACACTACTTTGTTCTAGTTGCTTGCACTAGAAATTTATGAGGTCATGAGGATTTCTAAATGCTGCAAAGGAAAATTCAATGACTAATATACTTAGTTTAGACAGCACAAAGATAGGGACAATCGTGAACAGGAGATGGCGCTATCTTTGTTAAACAAGGTGATGAATGAATTATATAATAGAGGCAAATAGATGCGCATGACAGAAAGACAAAAAAAATCAGGTTAGTATTTTTCTTAATGTTTCATTTGTTTTCAAAAGATCACACATTATTCTAAGCTAGAACATATTAAATATATATTAACTGAGTACATTTAATAACAAAGATAAGCATTTTACCAGAGTGATCAACAAGAATACGTGAGAACAGAAATTTACAAGAAACAGCCATGTTACCAGTGTCACTGACTTGTCTTTTTCTGGGGTATGCCTTGGGTATATGTTACTTATATCACTCTCCATAGATTTTTCCCACCCAGCTCCACTTAGAGCACTTACAAAATATCACATCTTGCCATGAAAGAATATCTACATAAATAAAAACAAAGCTAGGCACTGCACACAGTTTTTCAAAGGACTTCACTATGTTTAAAAGAGTATGTGCTGTACAGAAATTTGATATAATGATGAAGAAATCTTATTTCAAAATCGATACTACTAGGATTAATCTTGTACTTTGAGTGTTTTACTTGCCATAATGAATACTTTTCATTTTGTTAAGGGGAAGGACGTCCTAAAGGAACTCTGCAATCTTATGGACCCCACCCCCTACTCCAGCTTTCTGGACACTATCCCCTACTCCAGTGATTGGAAACTACAGCTCCCAGCAGTACCAGGGAGAGAACTACAAGGACCCAAGGGTGGAGCTAGCAGGAATTCTGGGACGTTTGGGGGATAACAAGGGTGCGATTGCATCTCTCACTCTCTTGCTCAGGAAGCAGCTCTCTGGACAGCGTGACTCGGTGTGTTCAGTCACCTTAGATTCCACTTACTTTGTATCCTGCTCTCTTTCCCTGGGTTGTTTCCTATTCCTTTCCCCTTTTGTAAATAAACCCGTTATTGAACCTTTTGTGTGTACCTGCAGTATAATTGAATTGTGAGTGCACTGGTGAGGCCCCACAGACAGGCGGCTCAGTCCACGCTGGGCTACCCTGTAACAGTTCCGTCTGGAATATTCACTGTGACTAAGAAACTAGTATGTTTTTATTCCCTCAGAATAGTTACATGTTTGGCATATTATAAATGTCCTTCATTTTCATTTCAAATGCCCCATGTTTATAATAGTTTAGCTATAAAGTAGACTAGTATTTGTATGCTAAACACCAGTATTCACTTTTCATTTTATTCCTCTCAGGATTAAATTTTCGTATTTACTGTAACAACTGAAATCCAAATTAAACCCCATTGTAGTTCATGATTTTGTAATTTTTCCAATGTGTTTCAGGCACGAACTAGAGGTATCTTATATAAATGCAAATGCTATATAAAAACAACAAGATTGTTAGAGATTAATCAATGTATAAAAGTTCATAGCTAACATACATTCAGATAGAAAGAAATTAATATGAGTTATGTTACCAACAAAAGGAATACTTCATTAAGGACTAATGTTGCTAGACTATAGGTCTTTTGTGGTGGGTTTGGTGTAGTGACAACACATTCACCAGATTGTATGTATCTGAAAAACAAAGATTAAAAATAAAAGACACTCAGAATGATGAATATTATAGTGTATATTAAACTTAAAACTTTTTTAGAATATGATATATATCAGAGAAATATGTTAATAGTAGAAGTGAAATTTAAGTGTGGCCATTATAATGTCAATTCAGGGGTTTTTAGGGAAAAAAATACATCTTAATTTAGACAAAACATGTTTTTAAATTTTTAATGGTTTTAAATTCACAGATCTCAATTGACATTGTAAAAGGAAATACTATATTTTGTTTGAAATATTTATGTTTCAATAAATGATTCTGTTATCTCTATCTTGAATTTTAAATGATGGAACTGAGTCCAAAAGAACAAAAATGAAATACTGATGATCAACAATCATTGTAAAAGGGGGTAGGAGAAGGGAGTCAATTGCTTCTTCACCGAACTTTTACAGTCACGGCATTCACATGTTTGAAATGGGTTGAAAATCTTAAAAGGATTCTGATTAGCTAAACTGACAGACTAATGAAAATATATATAACAGACTAATGCAAACATCTCCAGTATAAATGTATCCATTCTATTGAATTAAAAGGAAATAGCTCATTTTCCCCATTAATCTACTATATACATCAATTATGCTAAACTAGAAAATGGTTTGTCTTCGGAGAAAGTATTTACTAAAGTAAAAACAAAATCATTTTGTGTTGAAATAATTTGACACTGGAAATATAGCTCAATATACACAAAACACTCAATGTTGTGTTATTTATTGTCTATATATTTAGTGTGTGTGTGCTTTTTTTTTTTTTTTTGCTTTTCTCAGTGAAGTCATTATTGTGCAATGAACTCTTCATATATTGTTTACTTCTACCAGTGTTTTTATTTTTCAAACATTTGGAAGTGCTGAAGTACTATCGATTCACCTTAGCTGATCTGGGAAAACTACTATTCTTTTATAAAAAAAATCAAACTCAGCAAGCTTTACATCACACTTCTTGAAATCAGGAAAATCCATTAGATTAAAAAGTATGTGTCCTTTTAATGTGCATTCAACTTCTCTAACAAGTTGCATTATATTTAATTTTTCTACAACATTATTAAGCATGTTATGATATTGTATGTTTCTTAGTATCCATATGAAATTTCCTTCCTATGTACTTAAAAATGGTGTGGTAGAAAACATAAGCTTATATCTGAAGGACAACCTGACAAAGCATCATTCTAACACCAAATTCAACAAAGTGTAGCAAGAGGGAAGATATGAAAACCTAAGAGAATGTAAAATCAGTTTCTACTGAAGTGTGTTAGATTGCAGAATAGAATTCCACAGGGAGAAACTGAAACTTTTTTCTTTCAAATCATTTAAAAATCTGTCTTAGATAGAATATTTAAGAATGTATTGCCTGGAACAATCTCATATTGGAACACAGAAAGACAAGATGACCTAGAAATCTTTCCTTCTCTAGCCTCTAATATTTTATGATTCTGTACATAGAAAAAATATATTAAAGTTTGAGGTGCAGTTTTAGACAGCATTGAATTGTTTGTACAGTTTTATAATGTGTACAGAAATGTCAGGTGGTGGTGTATGGATAGAAATACTGCAGAGAAGTACCCTGAAATTTACAAATGGATTATGATAATGTACTAGTGCAAACTTCTCTTGAACTGAATCACAGTTTACATTCATGCAGACTAATGTGGTCTTCTAGTTGCTAAAATTCATACTTGGTGTTTTCTGCTAAGTTTATTGAAAATTGTGAAGAAAGTATTGAAAATCTAGTCCATAGGCTAACAATAAATAAACTGTAGTTCTTTTTACTGTTACATGCCTTCTAAGAAAGATTAATATTCTTTAAAATATACTTAAGAAATATGAATGTTAAGAAACTTAAATTATTCATACTTAAAAAAATAAAAATTAGAGTACAGAATATATATAGTTTCCAGGGTAAAAAATCCTATCAAATTTTAAAATCAAGTAAACAAAAAAGAAATTGATAATTTAAATTATAGGAATTGGTCATTGTTTCAAAAGATTGAGATGAAATCCTAATCCCACTATACACATAAAAACCTTGTTAGTAGGATTTATAGCTAATAAAATTGGGTTCACTTTATAACAGTTCAAAGACAAAGAAAATTGAATATACTCAAAAATTTTAGACCCTGAATTTGAAGAAGGTGACCTGAATGAACAAGTCAACTGCAAGGAATGTTTATAGTAAACATTCAGTGACTCTCCAAGCAACTCTGAATAACACTTGTGTTGATAACACTAAATCCTGGACTGTAAAAATATCCCAGCTACTAAAATTTCCCCAAAATTGACACTCTGGGCACCTATGAAAATTTGAAGTTAAAGTAGATATTACAAAAAAAAAAAAAAAACCTGCCATTTAGTTCACATTAGATAAATCTTCTAAACAGAATTATAATATAGTAAATATAAAATTGTATGATATGATATAATAATATACTTGAGTTATGCATCTATTGCAAAAATAAATGTTTCAGTAAACTTTGCTAAGCCAGTACACACTCAGATGACTTCTGGGATCTACAATGAGACTCTTAAAATTCTTAAGGTGTCTTTGAAATTGAAATATAAGTTTATGGCTAATCTTAATATCCCTAATATTGCAAGCAAATATTTGTCAAGTTTAAATATATAAATTGACCTATTTCACTTATGACTAATTATAAACAAAAGTACAGCTTCAAGGGGGATATTAAGACATCTAAAAAATAATACTAATTGAGAATAAGCTCCATATTTTCTGGAAGGAAAGAAAAGATATATTCCAAGAAAGCACTTCTCTACGAAAGGAGGTTGATTTGCTTAGATCACTTAGTATAAGTTTATCAACTTCACAGGTGAAAAAGTGGCCCACAAACTTCTAATTTTCTTTACTTCGTTAAGAGAAGGTAAGCACAGACTTAATGCTTCCATCACCACTGTAATCATCTTTAGGACAAAACAGTATCTATTACTAATTTCAGGAAATAATCAAATTCATTGAAAATGATGATATATGGGTAATGAATTTAATAGCATATTAAATAGTGTAACAACATGTTTCTACAAACATTAAGTACTTAAAATTGTCTTGAAATCCTGCTCATGTACCTGTATTTTGAAAAGCTGCAGAATCTTAGTAAGTTTTACTAATTTCACCTGCTTTAAAATAAAGCTTGAAAGTGAATTATTAGCTAGTGAGATGAAATGCAAGCATATCCTCTAGAGATGTTCAAGTGTAAGATAAATTATCCTGTACTTGGAGATATGTTTAGGTTATATATGTGCAGAAAATATATTTTTTCCGCTGGGGGAAAATAAAAGCATAATCTAAACAACTAGAGTAAGCATCTATCTTTCCCTTTATATTTCTGAGGAGACTCTCAGGGCTAGAGAAAGATAGTGGTTGCTGTATAAATTTCCACATTCACTAGTCAAGGATTCTCACTTACAGTGGACAGTCCTAGATATCAGATTATATCAAATTCTCCTTTTTCACCACATGGTGAAGAATTATGGCCAACGGAAAAGACATACTTATTTGTTGTGCGAAAAGCAGTAATAATGTGTTCCTCCCTATAGCACTCTGTTTAATGTTAATGTGTATACATATTAAATATTAACACCTATATTATGAAAAATTACAAGATGCTGACAAAACAATTATTAGTCATGTATAGGGTTTTCATTGTTACTGAAGAATTCAGTGATTCAATAATGATTTAAGGATTCATTGAGAAAACTTTTAAAGCCTTTGATGTTGAGATAACTATGAATTTCACAGTAAATTGTATCTCATTCATCCTTTCTCTGGTTTAACCTAATGTTAACAACCTGCATAATTAAAAAGCATTGTCAAAACCATCAACTAAAATTAGTAGAAAGCATGCATATTACTTAGATTTCACCAGTTGTACATGTACACAAGTTGTAGCTCTATATAGCTTTTATCAAAAGGCCTCATGAAACCACATAACAAAAATCAAATAACTTACTATATATGCCTTAATCCCAAGACTTCAGCATTCTACCCAGCAAAGCAGTAACTCTCCCTTGCTGTGATTTCAAACCCCTAACAACCACACTTTGCGTTTTATCTGTATAATGATGCTACGTATACAAAATGCTCTAATAAATGGTATCCAAGTTGAATCATGTATCATTTTAGATTACATTATACATGATTTGAGATACAAGGTGTATGCATTAATAGTCATTTCCCCTTATATTGAGAATTAATATCCTATGTTATGGATGTACCAGATTGCCTACACATTCACCTTTATAGGATATTTTGGTAGTTTCCACTTTCTGCTTGCTATATAAAAACTTCAATGCACATTGAAAGCAGTACATTGCTTTCTCTCTAGGATAAGAATGCAAGTTCTGGACAATGGTTAGTCCATTTAATTTTTTATTTCAAAAGATGTTGACAAACTATTTTCCAGAATAACTATATACTTTTAGATTCCTACCAACTATGACACTACTAATTTAATTCCCCAGATAAACAAATAAACATTTTCTCAACCACTGCAAATAGTATTTGTAGGCAGGGAGAGAAAGAGAGAGAGAGAGAGAGAGAGAGAGAGACAAAAGCCAAACCAATACAACTAAATTCCTTCAATGAACTATGAAACAACATCCAGTTCTATTAAAGAATACAAAACCCAACTAACATTCTAGTCTCTTACTTTTTATTAAGAAACAGAAAAGCCATCTTCTAATTATTATAAAAGATCACACTACACTTTCTTCATGAAGAAATATTTTAAAACAATTGAATTGTAACATACAAGTTTCCAACTTGTATCAGTAAAATCAACATGTTTATACCTTGCATATGATTTATATATTTTCAAGGGTGATGTTTATGGTATGTGAATTATAGCTTACTAAAGCCATTACTAGAAAAAGAAAAAAAATGAATCTGAATCATTTTCAAAGATGATAAATTACCTAAACTGAGATATGCCACTTCCCACTGCCCTGACCCTGAAAGATCACACCTTGGCAATACCCCTTGCCGTGGGCCCTATTGAGAGCCCTTGTTCTAAATGAAGACTCCATTGACTAAATTTCAGCCTGATCATTTCTCAGTACAAAAAAATATATTCAGAAAGAACACTGTTCACCAAATTTCTTCTGCAGTTCACATTATTGTGTAGAAGAAGAGAGTGGGGCAGGGAACACAAACAGAGTGAGAGATGAAGAGAGCTAAAAGAAAACATTGAAATATATCATTAAAAAAAAAAGACTGTTGAAATAATCTCATCAATAAAGTATGACCAGCTCTAGGAATTACTGTGTAAATTTGAGATAGAAACTTCACTCCTATACTTAGATCACCTGGTATAAACCAAATCATGAAATTTTCTATTCAGTATCAAAAAGTTATTATTGTATTATTGCTGGGAGGAAGAATGGGACTGGAGAAATAAACACCAAATCAAAGGTGGAACTTTTTCAGAAGCAGAAGGGATGAGAAGTTCCACACTGAGGCAAGCATTAAACCCCTGAATGTTGACAGGGTAAGCAGAGGAGTCTGACAACAGAACTTGGGTAAAACAATGGAGAGTAGAATTTTCCAACAAGTACAAAGATATTCCAGCAAATATTTTATCTGAAAATGAGCCTTGATTATACTGTAATAGCTTCAAATCAGAACTCTAAAATATAACTGAACAATTTGTAGAACAACAAATTTTACTGCCTATGAAAAAACTCCAGTAATTTAATTATGTTGATGCTGGCATTACGGCAACTTTTGTTAAAGTTCGTGGGACCCATAAATATTCCCTCCAAGTTCAAACATTAAAAGACAAAAAAGCATAATATGACATTCTTTTAGTTGTTGAAATTATTATAGAAAACACTGTTTATATCTGCAGTATAAGAGGTATAGGGTCAAACTAAAAATCAAAGGTGACATGGAGTCACTTACATCAAGGACAAATGGCGATGATCTATGCAAGGCTATAAAGTAAACCTATCCCACCCTTAGAGGAATTGATAATTTTTCTCAAATGAGCAGAAAACACCAGCCATCCCCAAACACCAAGTCTGCTTGGTCCATCTCTGCTCTTTCTTATTCTCGGTTTAACTATCCTGATACAAATAACAAAGAAAACATCTCTAGGCAAACAATCTGTTGAAAAAGTCAAATAACATCCTTGTTTGTCACATCAACATCCTTTAGCCTGAGCAACTCTGAGCACACTGCTCTTACAGTCTTGAGTTTTCAGGCTTGCAGGTTGAAAATCTTGCAATAAACTCATCCTTCACTGTAGTTTGTTTTTTGACACAAATTACTATTAAGTAAATTTAACACAATCTTCCTCATCTTCAGAAAACAACAACAAAAGCCATTTGCTCGATCACTGTAAATCATATTTCTAAGTAATGAGATCTAAATGTACAGACTAAGGAAAACAGATCCAATGAACTCAACCTACTCCTTACTCCTCCCCAAGACTCCAGTTAAATAAATCACATCTCAGGCCCCAGAAAGACCTTTTCACTGTCTTTAGAAGTTGCTATGGTAAGGGGTTAAACATTGACAACGGCACCGTTATTCACTCATTTATCACTCTGACTTGCTGATTTCTTTCTATAGTATTTATACAAAGAGATAAGATAACGTTTTAAAAGGTAAAGAGCGGTATTTTCTCCTATGAACAAATATTAGTTTCTAACTTTTGGAAATTCATTTGTTGAGAAATGCATGAAACATATTAAAATATTTTGTATTCTTTAACACCACACTATATGTGATATTTAATCGCTGGTGTTTCATAGGCCAAATGAGTGACAATCTTCCCAACAGTGCTAAACATAATTCATCTTACCCCCAGTTATTAATGAGGTAACTGAGGCTGTAGCATTTTAAGTTATTAAGTAGTATCAGGCCAGTCAGACCTGAGTGACAAAAAGTTTCTTACTTGACGTAGGCTATGCTACCCATGCTGTATTATGACGAGGTCTGAGCAATGGAGACTCCCGGAGAAGATGGAGTCTGCTTGGTTCTTAAGATATACTAAGGGAAGCCTCCATAGCAATGCTTACTGAACTACCCTGTACTTATTCTTGGCTAATAGCAATTGTATTTAACCATCAAGCGATTCCTGGCCCTCTTTCGTTTACGACCTAATTGGTCATAGAGAACCGGTTACAAAAATGTTTAACAATTGGGCCCTCCCTGGTGGCGCAGCGGGTTAAAGCACTGCACTGGGAAGCTGAGGCCACTTCCGCATGAGTTCGATCCCCGCCTGCCCCGGAGGTGACCACATGGCGCGGCAGACCTCTCCTGACTCGCCCGCTGCTCCCCTCAGCAGTGTACTTCGTCCATCTGCCTGTTCTGCTCCCGCTCTGTCTCTGGTGAAGCCTCTCACCGCCCCTTGAGCCTCTGGCCTGTACCCCAGTTCTGTATGCACAAATAAAAAAAAAATGTTTAACAATTGACAATAGTTTTCTCAGAAAAGTACCTTAACATAAATCAAGAGTGTAGATTGTAAACATAATCAGGATGTACTTCCCCATGGGATAGTTTGAAGGGACCTATAGAAGTAGATCTGAATTTAGATTTAAGCTGAGAAAGGATTGTTCAAAGGAGGACTTAATTATTTGCTGCTTTATTTGAGATGCTGTCTAGAATGATTGTTCATGCTGAAAAGAAATGGGGATGCTGATTGTTTTTGGTGGCTTTCTTTCTATGATCAAAAGAGTTTCTTTGTAACCACAAAAGTTTCGGTGTAGCCATGGAAATGAATAGTCAAAGATTTGCTTCAATTGTTAAAGATTTGCTTCAATTCCTATACGGATGTAATCGCACCACTTGGAAATTGTTTGAATAAAGAACTGCTAGAGTTTTTGGCAGGAGATACTTGCACCAGCTACAGTGTCAGTGTCTGCCTCAATTGCTCATTTCACCAATGCTGCCTCATCCTTCAAGAAAAAGACCCCTGACCGACCACCTGTCAGAGCTGGACTTTGACATCTGACATGGTCTCCAACACTTATTCTCTTTAGCAATTGTCCTTGGTAGTCATGCTAGTGGCTTAAATTTCTTCTCCAAGGAACTGCAAAGGTTCATTTTTTCTGTATTTTTACTCTATGATATCCATCTATTTACTAAAATTCATAAATTACATTTTTCTAATTCTATTTCAAGGGCATGCTTAGTAGAACACTCCTCAGTTTATCTGGTGACCTGGATGTATCTGTGGGAGATTTAAGAGGAAATAGAAATAGTGGGGTCCTCCTTGATGGCTCAGGGGTTAAAGATAGCATTATCAACCTACTAGCTACCGCCATCCACTTCAGCAGTTCAATCCTCAGCCTGCCAGGGAGCTGAACCACATGGCACAGCAGACCTCTCCTCCTCAACCAGTACCCCCAAAGCAGTGATTTCCCCACTCTGTCTCTATCAAATCCTCTCACTTACCCCACACCCCTGGCCTATACCTCATATATATATATATATATATATATATATATATATATATATATATATATATATTAAGAAGAAAACAGAAATGGCAGTTGTTTGGCTATAATTTATGCAGTAGAAATTAGGATGCACAAGTTTGTTTTAGAATGATATTACAAAATATTAGTTATCTACCAATGTTTTTTTTTTTTTTTGAATTTGAAAATACTGAAGGATTAGGGTGAAGGGTGGAATTCTATATTTTCAGCAATACCCATGGGAAGCTAGACGTTTGGTCAATGAACGAACTGTTGAGTAGCAAGACTCTCCATTAACAGAATTGTCTCTGGCTTTATTTTGTATAGTAATATTTATAAATATTTGACTACTTTTGCTATTCCTCTGTGGAATTTAATATTGTTTATCATTTGAGAAGGGTAGCACAAACACTTTTAGTAAAACAAAAGTGAGTAACTGTATGCTGAATACATTTATTAACAGAAATACTTGAAACTAAGAATAGGGGCCCAGAGTTAAAACCTGTAACATTTTAGAAAAAAAAATATGATAAACTATGCAGAATACAGAGGATCTTTCTTTTATTCTCCTTCAAAACTTTGATTGGTCTTTTGAAAATTATAGGTTACTTTTAAAGTTTTATTAGTGAGCAAAGACTAATTGTCAACAGAAGTTTATGATTTTTTTTCTTTATTTGATACCAATAATTTCTAGTATGACTGGTCAGGGTAGGAGAAAATAAAACTGAAAAATGGTTAAAAAGATACCAGGTGTATTAACATTAAAACAACCAAGGATAAATCAAGACAATTAAATTACCGCTTACTAACACTAACATTAAATATACTTTCCATTGATTATTAAGGTATATTTATTCTACAGAATACCTCTGTTTGTTTGGCTAAATTTTAAAGAGAAGTCTAACTTACAACATGAAGTTGTTACAATAAACGGTGATCACAATGACTGGAACAATAGAAATAACATTTAAAATGTCAGTATTGGAAATTATAGCTGGAAATCTGGAGTGCCATGTCTGCCTCACTGGATGACTTTTTTTTAATTTTTTTTAATATTGATTTATTTGTGCATACAGAACTGGGGTACAGGCCAGAAGCTCAGGGGCAGTGAAAGGCTTCACCAGTGAGAGTGGGGAGCAGAACAGGCAGATCTACAAAGTACACTGTTGAGAGGAGCAGCGGGCGGTCAGGAGAGGTCTGAAACGCCATGTGGTCACCTCCGGGGCAGGCGGGCATTGAACTCATGTGGAAGTGGCTTTAGCTTCTTAGTGCAGTGCTTTAACCCGCTGCGCCACCAGGGAGGGCCTGGATGACTTTTTAAGCATCAAATTAGGTAATGATTGTGTTGATGCTACATAAGACTATGGAGCACACATGACTTTGTCATTACAGTGGGCTTGGGACAGAGGAATGAAAAAACTATAGAAATCAGAATAGAATCTATTCTTCATCTAATGTCAAATGTATATTCTACCTTAATAAATGGTGGAATTTCTTTAACAAATTATTTTTTTGACAAAAGAGTCATATTTTTTATGAACGAACATGAATCAAAAGCCAAATCAGGCATATATTACATCTGGCAGAGTTTTAGTGGCCATCTGGAGTATAAAATACCATTACAGGTGATGTATGTCAGCATCTACAGAAATAATTCTTTATATCTTATATCTAAACTATATAGATGAGTCCTCTTATTGTAGAACAGATATTTAATTTGGAGAGGAAAGAAATAGGAATATTTTAAAACTGACAAGAGTAAAACCACATCAGGACTTAAAGGCATTTTTAGCCAAGTTTAGTTTTCCTACTATAAAAATAAAAGATTGCTAACAAAACAATGTCTTCCATTATTTGTCCTCTCTCCTCACCCTAAGCTAATAAACTATGCAAATGTTTTCAAAACATTTGAATTATGTTTCTTTTAATTACACTTAGTCACAAATTTTATTTTCCCAATTAAACATAGAACACATGAATGTATATAGACTTTGAATGTCAAACCCGAGTAGCATTAGAGTCTGAATTATTTATTTACATATAAGGATACAATTTTATTTTCCAATCTGGAAATAATAAAATTCTTATCATTTATCAGTTTTCATCTACTCTTTACTCATAATCCAATTTTTTTTTTTTTTTAAAGATTTATTTATTTATTCATACAGAACTGGGGTACAGGCCAGAGGCTCAGGGGCGGTGAGAGGCTTCACCAGAGACAGAGTGGGGAGCAGAACAGGCAGATGGACGAAGTACACTGCTGAGGGGAGCAGCGGGCGGGCCAGGAGAGGTCTGGCTCGCCATGTGGTCTCCTCCGGGGCAGGCGGCAGGCGGGAATCGAACTCATGCGGAAGTGGCCCCAGATTCCCAGTGCTGCGCTTCAACCCGCTGCGCCACCAGGGAGGGCCATAATCCAATTTTTAAGGTTATATTAATATATAATACATATGTGTATGAGTCACCCATTAAAAGTGGATAGACTTACAAATAAACAGTGAAAAAACAACTTCTCTCTCATAGCAAATCATGTCATTAAAAGGAAACAAATGACAGAAAGAGACATTATGAGAGTACTTAATCCAGCCTGGAAGAGAACTGTCAGAATAAAATGAAACTTTAAGTCCCTAGTGTTGTGTTGAGTATTTATATGGTAAATATGTGACCTGCAAAATTTCCAAGTTTTATTATTAAAGTTTAAAATTTTGTGACATCCACCTTATATTGGTCCAATATATTGATCCAATGAGACATTAAAAATACAATTAAAAAAGTCTTAATAAAGTAAAATTAGTATTGTGCATGCAAATTAGAAAAATTGCATTTACTTTAATAGTCACTTTAAGTTATTTTATTGTCTTCCTAGTATAGTGAGCAATTACAATGAATATAAGCACTAATGATAAAAATTGTGTTTACAAAGTGCTCATTTGCCTAATGTGATTTTTAAATGTATGCTGTTTAAATGTACATACAGATTATACAGTGAAGACGAATTGGCAAAAGAAAATAGTAACTAAAACAGTACTTTAAAATCAGAATATACCAAGATGCTCTCCTTAAATGGCTCTTTATCATAAAAAAAATCTTGAAAGTTCAATACAGGCATAGTATCAACTAGGGCATACTCTAAAAGCTGTAATTGGACTTTATCCCAGAAAAAGGCTAAATAAATTGAAATATGTTTTATATCATTATGCATATTCTTCTGTGATAAAAATAACCTTATATTTTTTAGCAGCATGAAAAATTGTCCAACAGGGGAATAATCAAAAAAGAAGGAAAAAAGGCAATCAAATAGAAAGGGTACGGATTTTAGCATCCTTTAGCAAAGAAAGCAATAAACGACTTGTGTGAATAATTTCAAAGCCTTGAATAAGCTGCTTGTACCTCCCAGAAGACTTGTGGAAAAAAATTAAAGAAATGTCTTAAACCCTTGAAGAGAACATATAAGACAATTTTCATGTTTTTTTATCTAAAACATAAAAATGTGAGTACAATATTTACTGTACAAAGTCTTATCTGAAAAACCATTAAAAGAATATGGAAATTGCTTAATATCACAAGTCTATAGTCCATGAAATTTCTACAGTAAATAAGGATCCTCCCTAACATCTAAATTCATTTTGTAGTGTTCAATGAAAAAATTAACTTCTTATTTCTTAAAATATTTGCATAAAGGGTATATGCATGCATTACAAGGGAGGTGGGATCTACAATTTACAATTTAGCATTGTTTCTGTATTTGTTAAAGGGAGAAATATAGTGTTCCACAATTATAGTCTTTTAATTCCTAAATTTTAAAAGCTTACATTTTTTGAAATAAACTGTCACTAAACAATTACTATAATCAACATGATTGCTTTAAATTGTCTTATTTCTGTGTTTGGGCTTAACATAATAAATTGTAATCCATGAATCTCCAACATCCAACATAAATACATAAGTGATATTATTTTTTCAAGTTTATATGTACTACTTAAGGGATTTTTTTAAAAAATGATTTATTTATTTATGCATACAGGGCTGAGGTACAGGTCAGAGGTGCAGAGACAGTGAGAGGATTCACCAGGGACAGAGTGGGGAGCAGAACAGACCGAATGACAGAGCACACTGCTAAGAGGAGCAGTGGGCGGGGCAGGAGAGGTCTGGCATGCCACCTCCCTGGCTGGGAATCAAACTCATGTTTAAGTGACTTTAGCTTCTTGGTACTATGCTTTAATAACCTGCTGTGCCACCAAGGAGGGCCTGTTTTTTTTTTTTTTTTTTAAGACTTATTTGTGCATACAAGAACTGGGGTTTAGGCGAGAGGGGTAAGGTGGGGCTGAGAGAACTCAACAGAAACAGTAAGGAGCAACAGGCAGATCTACTGAAATACACTGCTGAGGGCACTGAACCAGCAGGTGAGAAAGAAGAGGTCTGCTGTACCATCAGGGTCAGCTATCTGGTTGAGATCAAAATCACAAGTTGCATTGGGTGGTGTTAGTGCTTATCTTTAACACCTGCACCACCAGGGAGCCCTATCTGATTTTCTTTAGAAAGCCTTAATATTTTGACAGTTCTTTAAAACCACAATATTAATAAGGAAACTTTACATTATAAACTGCAACCACATTTTACTTGTCATTTTTCTAAATACATCTATTATTAAAACTTTAAAAAAAAAGAGTCCTTCATGAATTTTAAATCTAGTTGGTCAATCCAGAAATAAGAGTAATTATGTTACACTTATAAAAGACTGTCTCAGATACATAAACCAGTTTTCAAAAATAGGCTTTTCTTCCACTTAAAAAGATCCTTTCAAATCTATTCTAGCTCACATCTCTACTATCTTAAAATGATTTGTATAACAACCTATTTCAATAACCACCACCAACTCCTTGATTTTTTTTGATACATTGCATCTTTTAACAGTATCCCTTCTTTATTTTTTAGACCATTCAGCGAATTTAGCTTGTATCTAATGTTGATTTTTTAATATAATTTTTATTGTTTCTTTTGTGTGCAGGTGGTAGTAGTCCTTTCCTCTAAATTCATGCTGCAAGTTTTATGGAAGTGTGAAACTTATTTTACACAAACACTTAATAGACAATCCTGTTTTTCCCTAGGTCTAAAACTTGTAATTCACCTCAAACAACAAGTTGTTCTACTTGATTATAATTCATGAATATACCACACCTACTCAGAGAAGTATACAGGCAAATCTAAAGTGAGTAATTTAGAATAATTACATACAAGTCAGAGATTATGTAGCAAACAGCACAGTGAGAGTCAAATTTGACTGTATTAAAAAACTAAAGGGGGGCTCTCTGTGATGACGCAGCGGGTTAAAGCACAGCACTAGGAAGCTAAAGCCACTTCAGCATGAGTTCAATCCCCCTACCCCAGAGCTGATCCCACATGGTGTGGCAGACCTCTCCTGACTGGCCTACTGCTCCCCTCAGCAGTGTACTTTGTTGATCTGCCTGTTTTGCTCCCAACTCTGTCTCTGGTGAAGCCTTTCACCACCCCACACCTCTGGCCTGTACCCCAGTTCTGTATGAATAAATAAATAAATTAGTACTAAAGAGGAGAAACATTTTATTAAATAAAAAATGTTGCCTGACAAAAACCAAAAGTTTTTAAATGATATTTTAATAAAATGTATAGATGCATTTATCACACTGTAGTAATATTCCTTCATAAGTGCTTTGTAAGTAATCATTATAATTCCTCAGTGATTAAAAGGTCAAGATTTTATGATTTAATGGCATTGTCTGTTTTCAAAATAGCTTACTTGACAGTTTGCCAGGAATTTTACTTCTAACTGTCATCCAAGCATTTCTGAGTAGTTGTTATAAACTATATACTTTCAGTAATATTACTATGAATTTTAAATTTTGTAACTTTTAAATAAGTAAGATTAATGTTTCCACTAATTGATGATGGATGTTAGGGATCATTTTCTACAAGTAGTTCAGAGGAATGATTCTCCTCTATGATTCCTTTGTTATATTAAACTCACAAACTCTGGGTGGCCCTGACATGCAAGCATGTTGTAGATCCTTCTCATATTTATATTCAAATTACTAGGAGGTATGCAGTGTGTGTGTGTGTGAGAGAGTGTGTGTGAGTGTGTGTGTGTGTGTGAGTGAGTGTGTGAATAAGGCTGAAACTGACCAAAAGGAAATAGAAATTTTCATTTTCTAGCCTAGTGTTACATAAAATTTAGTGTGGAGCTAAAATTTTAAAATGGGAATAATACAGTTAGGGTGTTTTGCATCTAGTTATTGTTTTCATGATCTCTTTTTTAATACTATGTTTCATTTAGTTCTAATAATTTATATTATAAAATTACAAATTATTCTAAAATTACTTAAAAAGTACATGTCCTTTTTAATTCACTAGAACTTGACTTTTTAACTTAACTTTCTTCATAAGTTAATATGTTTCTAGCATTTCTCTAAGGCAACACAAATTAAATAATTGTTTCCCCATTGCCTCGAGTAGTGGGGGAGTTCCTAAAATTTTACCAACCATTCACCTATAAGGGGAAATAAAGAAATAAAACAAATGAATTCATATAATTTAAAAAAAATTAGAACCCCCTGGCTCAAAGTAGAGGCTACCAGAAGAATGAGACAATACAAATGTGTAAATTAGCTCAACGGTATGATTAACCTAATGTATTATTTGTAGAGTTTGATCACACAAATACCTGACAACCATATGTTATAATGTAATGTAACTTCAGTATAAACCATTTTAAATATATAATGTTAACATTGGTAACAAAAATTGAGAAAAAGAGAAATAAAAAATAGATTGTGGAAATAGTTCATATTTCTAGCACATTTAAATAAAAATGTTTACTAGTAGGTTGTTAGGGGAGCATTATGTATTTTTTTTTTCTTTTCTTGTTTGCTCTTGTTAACTTGGAAGACATAGTGTTAAAACTGTATTTTTAGAATGACTGTTTGGTGATAGCATACATGAGTTGGAAGGATTAGGGTCAAGCCTTATCACCAATGATAGATTTTTGATGTTTAAAAATATGTGCAATGTTAAAGATGTTTAAAAGTTTTTTTTTTAAATATGTGCAGTTAATTTTTTCTATAATGGAATACAACACTATCTTTAAAACTTAAAACAATCAAGAGGTATATAAAGCTCAACTGTGAAATGGCTATAGATCTATTCTAAGCATGGCTTAGCATTAGGCCACAAATCAACTGCATGTCAGTCCCTGAGTTTTATTCAATAAGAACTCTAGGCTGAAGTTGCAACACACATATAGAATAGTTACTTTAGAGAAAAAAAAATAAGTGTAACACACAGGTTGATCTTTTTTAAATATATTTTGAAACTTCAGGTTGGTCAATTTCATTCACATTTCATTGTCTAAGGCAAATTCATGGCCACTCATAAATTCCATAAGCAAGACATTTTCTCCTTCGCAAAGACCCTTTAAAATTACAATAATGAACAGAAATACATAGCATTGACAGGATAAGAAGAAGAATAAAGGGGAAATATAACATGTACCAGGCCTGGTAACTGAAAAGATGATTATGTGTAAAACTGTCAGGGATATGAACTAAGCAAAGGGAAAAAATCACCCAGAAGACACCCCAAATGATTAAGTCATAAGAAAAAGGAAAACTTGAAAGAGAATATTCAAGAAATCTGACATTAGGAACCAAGAGAATGTGCATACACTCACATAAGTTTTCATTCTGCTGAGCACTAAAAAGGAAATAATTTAGTGTCTATTAAAGTAGATAGATCTGTGAATTATGTGCATAATTGAGTGAGGTGTTACATAATTTTGCTTCCTAAAATAAGAAATAAAAAAATACCACTACAAAATACTTGAAGCATGCGGATATAAAGGAACTATACCTTAAATCCCAGGGAGATATTAGCATTGTCAATGTTTTTGTGAACTTTTCTGGTGTCTTTTGAATAGGTGATAAGAAACTAAGGGAGATGGCAGAAGGGAGTTGGGGTGTCAAAAATGGCAGTGGAATGTGCTACACACACACCATCTGGATCTACAAATATATGCAAGCCTTCCAAGAACGATACTGCCATTTCAATGATGGTGGGTTTTAAAATCTCCTTTTACTGTTGAGGTAGTAAACTTCGAACAAAATTTTTAATATGTGTAAGTGTAAAATGAAATACATTACGAAAAATGTTAAGCCCTAGCTCTGCCTCAGAGTAAAAGTATTCTAACCCCCATCATGGATATATCACCTAAGAAGGCAACCCCCTTAGGCCCACTGTCATTGACTGAAGTAATCCTGGATATAACTATACCAAAGAGTAACAGTACAAGGGAAAACTATCAATACAGTTACTTCAATAGACATCTATCTGTATTTTTTTTCTAATCCTAATACACTAGAAGAATCAAATCTAGGAAAAAAGTGAAAATGAGTCAAAGCCTGTCACTCTATGTAACAAAAAATTTGAAAATTCAGTATAAGAGTTATAAACTAGATTGGTGGGCTTTTTTTTTAAGATTTTTTTTTTATGCACACAGTACTGGGGTGCAGGTCAGAGGTGCAGGGGCAGTGAGAGGATTCACCAGAGTCAGAGCAGGGAGCAGAACAGGCAGATCAATGAAGTACACTGCTGAGGGGAGCAGTGGGCAAGTCAGGAGAGTTCTGCGGCACCATGTGGGTCACCTCTGGGCCCAGGGATCAAATTCATGCTGAAGTGGCCTTAGCTTTAACCTGCTGTGCCACCAGGGAGGGCCCTGGTGGGTGTTTTACTAAATGATAGTAAATATAAGTGCTGGAATCTTCTACCAATATCATTAAGCAACAAAAAATAACATTTTCTAGAGCTAAGGACAGCACAGACTAATCTGATGTTTCAGTGACCAACGGCAGTTACTTTGTGACTCCAAGGGTCTTAAGGAAGGATGCTAATATTTTCAGGGGATATAAAGACAAGTGAGAATACCAAAAAAACCAACAACATATTTGAGGAACAAATTAATATAGATTCACTAGAACATTCATTCTATAGTCAAGTAGCAAGTTCCAATTCCATAAATAAACAATACCAATATTAAAAATATAAGGAGAAGGAAAAGGATGGATATTAACACTTGGTTTTTGAAAAGGGCTCACAATCATCTCACATACAAACCACAGCAGGTAATAAATGTTTCTATTAACTGTATTTCTACAATGTCAAGGATGGGGTTATACAATATGTATTTTGTTTCTTTGGACATGTATTAATAAATATAATGTAAAATACAACAGTACTCATTATTATTCCTTCTTATTAAGGAATATCTAAGAAATTCTCAAGAATGTAGTATTTAACCAAATTGGAGAACTCAAATATTCATAAGACTAGAAAAATATGTATGAGTTTATGTCATGATATCAAAGCTAAGGTTCAAAGTTAAGGTATTACATCACTGACAGTTTTAAAAATGTTATTCAGTTATTTCATCCTTATATATCCATGATATAGCATTCTCTTTTCAGGTGTGGTCTTTAAACTACTTTCAGATTATTAGGAATAAGATTAAATATTTCGACTGAATTTTCTTTGGAATTTATACAATAAGTGAACTGGGAACTCACTGCACTAACGGAGGATAAACTAATTATAAGTAAAATTTTAGAACAGCAAGGCAAGAAATATGGATCTTAAAACTGAGAATAGGTAGAATATAATTGATTATATCTAATATAATTAGGTTATTGGACTATTTAAAAGTAATCATTCTTAAATAGTAAAGGTCAATATATTAAAAAAAATTGGGGCCCTCCCTGGTGGCACAGTGGGTTAGAGCACAGCACTGAGCAGCTAAAGACACTTCTATATGAGTTCGATCTCTGCCCACCCCAGGGGTGAATCCACATGGCGTGGCAGACCTCTCCTGACCGGCCCGATGCTCCCCTCAGCAGTAGTATACTTCATCCATATGCCTGTTCTGCTCCCCGCTCTGAGTTTGGTGAATCCTCTCGCTGCCCCTACACCTCTGGCCTGTACCCCAGTTCTGTATGGATAAATAAATCCTTAAAAAAATTACTGTGCATTTTAGATTAATTCACTATACTGAAATATAGCTTACAGTATGTACACAAGTAAGTTTTATATTGTTTATAATTCACTCAATCACTGTTTTGAAATTTTTATAAAAAGTCCATGGATATTTGATAGAACTACTAAAATGTTCTGATGACATAAAATGAATAAGTAATTTAGTCACCTTATTAGCTATTTTGAATATTGCAACAAATATCTTTGAAGAATATGATACATTGTGAACATATCATTTGTAACATTTTACACATTTTTTTTTCAGAATCAGAACATGCTACATAAATCAGAACATACTACATAAATCACGGTTCACAATAGAATGAGTTTGTTACTATTTTGATCTGTTACTATTTGGTATTTTGTTTAGGTTTAGCATTGCTAAATCTTTTTTTTTTTTTAACTTGGATGGTGTACAGATTAAAAGAATTACTTGTTAATATTGAAATAAAAAGTGCTCTGTGATTAGCAGTTACATCATACAGAAGAAATGATTATGGACAAAAATTACCTCCAGACAGGAAGTAATTTCCACACGGAAATACATGGGATGCAATTATGCTTTGGTACCAGGCCTGAAAGGAACCGACAGCCAGGTATTAGAGCAGTAATTGTAGTCCAGAATCTTTCAATGAAGAGGGTTGATTAAGTTGCTTTAAATTAGAGGTGTTCAAATAGTGAAATATCCTTTATTCATTTATTGCCACAGGGGTCAGTGCACATGGGAAAAAAATTATCTGAAATCTAGGCAGGCTGGGCATCAGTAGCCAAATTAAGTCTTTGCCAGACTTAGCAATCTAGTTGCTTACTGATATGCAACTGATCCCAGGAAATAAATCTATATCTATCTATTTATATATTTTATGTGTAATTCCACATGATAAGAAATTTCCTTAATATTCTACTAGAAGGAATATATTGTGTATTCTATCTGAGTAATTAAGATCACAAATTCTTTGGTTATTATAAGGATTATAAAGGGATATTGTATATAACTCTCTTCACAGACATATGAAATCAACATGAAATGTATCATTTCTTGAAAGACAAATAATGTCTAAACTTCCACAGGAAAAAAAGACAACATGAATAGGACTGTCTTTTAAAAAATTCAATCAATAATTAATTATATTCCAAATCAAAACCTATCAGGCACAGATGGGTACTGATGTATTCTATGAAACATTTAATGGAAAAAAAGTCAGAATTCTCTTTCAGAAGTAGATACAAAGAAAATACTTCCTAACTCATCCTATAAGACTATCATCTTAATAAAACAAAAACATTACAAGACAAAATAAACATATAGACCAATTATCTCTCATGAATATAGATGCAAAAATCTTACTCCTCAATAAAATCTTAATGAATTGTATTCAAGAATTATAAAACATTAAATGCATGAACAAATAGACTACCCCAAATACAAAAGACTGGTTAAACATTCAAAAATGCATTAAAATAATCTATCGCCACCCTCCCTGGTGGCGCAGCAGATTAAAGCACTAAAGCTAAAACCACTTCAGCATGAGTTTGATCCCACCCAGGAGATCCACATGGCATGGCAGACCTCTCCTGGCCCGCCTGCTGCTCCCCTCAGCAGTATACTTCGTCAATGTGCCTGTTCTGCTCCCCACTCTGTCTCTGGTGAATCCTATCACCACTGGCCTGTTCCCAGTTCTGCATGCATAAATCTTTTTTTAAAGATCTATCACACTTGTGGTTTCAAAAATAGAAATCACATGATAATAGTAGTAGAAGAATTTGATAAAAGTCAACACTCGAAATGCAGATGGCCAACAGGCATATGAAAAAATGTTCAACATCACTCGTAATAAGGGAGATGCAAATTAAAACCACAATGAGATACCACCTCACACCAGTGAGAATGGCACATCTTCAAACAACTAGCAACAACAATTGTTGGCGAGGATGTGGAGAAAAAGGAACTCTCCTGCACTGCTGGTGGGAATGCAAACTAGTACAACCACTATGGAAAACTGTCTGGAGGTTCCTCAAGCTGCTAAACATGGAGCTTCCCTACGACCCAGCAATCCCACTCCTAGGTATCTACCCAAAAGACACAAAAACACTGATTGAAAAAGATACTTGTACCCCCATGTTTATTGCTGCTTTATTTACAATTGAAAAAACATGGAAGCAGCCCAAATGCCCAAAAGTAGATGACTGGATTAGAAAGATGTGGTACATATATGCAATGGAATATTACTCAGCAACCAAAAAAGAGAAACACATGTCTTTTGCAGCAACTTGGATGGAGCTGGAAAAGATCATGCTTAGTGAGATAAGCCAGAAAGAGAAAGAAAAATACCGGATGGTTTCACTCATAGCAGGAGTATAATGGACCAGGCGAGAAAATAACAAAAATAATGAACAACCATATACCAGAGACATTCTGTGGGGGTGGAGTGGGGAATGGGATCAAAAATGTGGGGGGGGAAGGGAGGGAAATGCACGGGACTAGGGTGGTGGCACAGGGGTGATCTGGTGATGGGAAACCCGCAGGGATTACAATCGAGATGGAAAAAAAAAATGTGCAAAATGATGTAAAAATAAACTTTGTAATAAAAAACTAAAAAAAAAATAAAAAACTAAAAAAAAAAAGTCAACACTCATTCATAACAAAAACAACAAAAAAATAATCAACCAGGAATAGTGGGGAACTCCCTTAACTTTATAATGATAAAAGCATTATGATTAGTGGCTGGAAACTTGAAAATTTCCCTCTAAGATTAAATATATAACAGATTTCTTCAGACAATTCATTTTCAATATTGTGTTAGAAATTCTAAAACAATTATGGCAAAAAGGAAATAGTAAGACATACAGATAGAGAAGGCAAAAATAAAACTTAATGTTACAAGAAATCTGCATAGATGTATGAACAAAAGTAAACAAAACAAAAAAATCTCTTAACACTAATATGGTGGCAATTTACCACCTTAGTTTTACTGTTACCCAGTAAAGAGCAAGAGAAACTTTAAATTAAAAGCACAGTATCATTAACTTTAGCAGCCAAATTAAACACATTAAATCTAATAATATTATTGTCAAGAAATTAGTCATTTCTAAATCAATTTATTGATTTAATGCAGCTCAACTGAATTCCCAGCAAGTTATTTTGAGTGTATCAACGCACCAAATGTGAAGTTAATGTGAAGAAGCAAAACAGTCACAATAGCCAAAACAATATTGAAGGGAAGAACAAAATTGGAGGTTTACACTACTCAATTTCAAGATTTCACTTGAAGGTACTGTGATATTAAAGAAAGAATAGATGAATAAATTAATGGAACCGAACAAAGATCCCGGAAATAGATCCATATGAATACAGTCCACTGAACTGCAACAAAGAAGCAAATGAAATACAATGAAACAAAAATAGTCTCTTCAAGAAATGGTGCTGAACAACTGGACAGATACATGAAAATAGATTGAAATTTCCCACACATCAAAAAATACATCAAATTGGAGCATGAATATAAATATACAATGCAAAATTATAATACTGCTACACGATAGCTTAGGAAATACCTAGGTCCCCTTGATTCTGACATTAGCTTTTTAAATACACACCAAAGTCATAATTTATGAAGGAAATAATTGATAATACATTTCATTAAAATTAAAATTCTGTGCTCTGCAAAAGGCGATTTCAAGAGAAAAAGTCAAGCCATGGACAGGAAGAAAACTTAATGTTATAGACTTTTTTAGTGTCTAACAAAGTTGTGCAATTAGGTCCATGTCCAAACTTGCATATGAATATACGACAGCTTTATTCATGACTGTCAACACCCAGAGGCTACAAAGGTGCCCTTCAGTAGGTGAAATAATAAACT
Source organism: Condylura cristata (assembly GCF_000260355.1). Lineage (NCBI taxonomy): Eukaryota > Metazoa > Chordata > Mammalia > Eulipotyphla > Talpidae > Condylura > Condylura cristata. Next base: position 55,605,068 of record NW_004567104.1, on the reverse strand, counting down.
GGGGTATATTCAAATAATGGAGTAGCATGCAGTGCTAAAAATCATTGAGCTATATTATACCTTGAAAGATATGGGGAAACTTTAAATGTATATTGGTTAAAAAAGAAGTTAGTTTGAAAGACTCTATGGGGTATGATTAGCACTAGTAACATTTTATGAAAGGCAAACTGGAGACAATAGAAAGATTATTGGTAACCAGGTGTTTGGAGGATGAGAAATGAATACATGAAACACAGAGTACTTTGAATAGGCACATGTCATCCAATCCATAGAATATACAACATGAATGCACTTTGGGTGATTATGTGTCAATGGAGATTTATCAATTATAACAAATGCCACTCTGTTGGGGAGAGTGTTTTGTGTGTGGCTCTTGGGACATGTGGGGAAATCACCACACCATTCCTTCCATTTATTGTGATTTTGAACTACTCTAAAAAATGAAAGTCAAGGATATACAAAAAAAAGTACAAAAATATAATTAACAATATGTATTTAATCAATACTTACTATCAACAAAATGATAGCAACAATTCTGAATTTGGTTCTTACATGAAATATCTTTGGGAAATAATACATTTTGGGGATATCTCCATATGCAACAGCTTGGATCAGTCTGAAAAGTTATGCTGCATTTGAAATACAAGAAACAACATGGTAAAGAGTGATTTCTGTACTTTGCCTTTCCACGGTGCTACATTTCTATTTCACTTATTTCCTTATTTTGTATTTGAGGGATGAGAGGATGTGGTCCTTGAGAGATTGCTAAAGAAGCTGTAGGAAAGACAGTCTGCCATTAAAACAGCAGGGACTTTAACTCCTGCTTTTAAAGACGTTACACTTCAAATCTTTCAGGGAAATGATATTTTTAACAATTTACTGCTTTTCTGTGACCAAGTATCTATTTTTCTTCCTCATTCTGAGAGAAATGGGTCTCAAGGTCTTTTCACAAAGAGAGGTTGCAAAGTTTCTCTTCGATCTTTCCTTGTAAACTCCTACAATGATCAGTTACACTAGAATTTTAGTTGAAGATCTATGAGGGCAGAACAGAAGGCATTTTATCACCATATCTTCCAATGCCCTAATTTTCCATTATATTTACAGGACTTGCAACATTTATTGATAGCTTTCTCGCCTGATCTCCACAAATATGTTCACCTCCTGGACATATGGGAGCTCAAACACCAGCTTCTAATTTTCACTAGAGGAAACTAAAATACATACTGTCACAGAAATGTGCTGTTCTTTATTCTTTCCAGAAAGGGCTAAAAAGGTTAAATGTGTGTGGATATGATTAGGTAATAGAGAAAGATATGAGTTATAGAGTAGGCCATTACCAATTCCCACTGGGTGGAAGGGCTACAAGCTTTACTCTATTGCCTATGTTTTCAGACTGGTCTATTATCTCTGAGCCCTCCCAAAGGCATATGGAAATGTGTATAGGAATTTTTGTTTGTTACAAGGTTTTAGGAGAATAACTGAAATTAAAAACAGTGAAGAGCTGATTCATAAGATGCCTGTGGAAGTGTTTCCTGTAGAAACAATTCTGAGAAGGCCTGTCTGGAGTTGTGTTTTCCACAGGCCACATCAAGTTGTACACTTGAAGGTCATGATATAAAAAGAATTTCATAAATTTTCAATTTCTCAGTCCACATAGATTTATATGTTGTACTCTAAGTACCTTATTGATATTCTTGTTTACTTCATCAATCTATAAAACCTTTAGAGAAAATGAAATAATATATGTCTTAAATGAATCTCAATACTTAAAACACACCCAAAAATAACAGTAATTGACCTATTGAAAAACAAGTGTGTTTGCATTTATATATATGATGCATATGATATCCAAGAAACATTCCAAAAAACAAACAAAAAATTATCATATTTCAACATCAACTCTAAATCAAAATCTTGCTTAATTCCCATCTACATCACTATGGATGAGATGCAAGACAGCTGGGTATCTATTTTGCCAGATACACCCTATAGTTCTAAAGTGAATCAATTACTTTTAGAATTCATATTTCCCTTCCCTTTAAGTACTTTCAAGGCAACCAATACCTTTCTGGCTTGAAACTCAAAACTCATTCAGTCTTAATCAAACACACAAACTCCAAAGATACCTTTATCTATTTTTGGGTACTTTCTACAATAACTTTTGTATGGCTCAGAAAAAAAAAAAAAACTCATTAGTGATCTTGAGCTATCATAACAAAATATCATTGAATGGCTGTTTAAGCAACATAAATTTATTTTCTTTTAATTTGAAGCCTGGAAGCACAGATGAAGATCCCAGCAGGATTATTCTCTGATAAAAAAAAATAATCTCTCTGCTCAGCTTGCAGGCAGTCCCTTCTCACCATGGTCTCATACGGACTGTTATTCTCTGTGTATATGTGTGGGTAGAAACTCACTCTGATCTCTCTGCCTTTCTTGTAAAAATGACAATTCTATTGGATCAGAATGTGCCATTATGAACTTACTTAATTTTACTTAAAGCTCTGCTACAAATAATCACATTGAGGGTTGGGACTTAAAAATATGAATTTTGGGGGGATGGTGGTAAATTTCAGTTCATAAAAAACCAGATACAGTATATTAAAAAACAGCACCCTGGAGAAACAAGGGGTTAAAGCACAGCACTATGAAGCTATCCAAAACAACTGCAGCACCATTTCCATTCCTGGCCAGAGAGCCGATCCACAAGGCACAGCAGACCTCTCCTATCTCACTTGTTACTTCCCCCAGCAGCGTATTTCAGTCTATCTGCCTGTTCCATTCCCCACTCAGTCTGTTGAATCCTCTCACCCACTGCATTTCTGGCCTGTACCCCAGTTCTTGTATACATAAATAAATGCATCTTTAAACATAAAATAAAATAAAAAAAGCACACAAGATAGTTATATTTAAAAGACTGCATTGCTATTGTTGACTCTTATGGTTCTGTATAAAGTAGGATTCTGTTATGAAAAGAGAAGGTAATAAATTATTAGAATATAAATTATTGCTTTTCCATAAATTACTTTGGAAATTAATATTATTGAGAACACAATATCAGCACATTCATTTTGTAGATTTGCCCTAATAAAATAATATAGACTAGGTGGTTTTTTAGGTATAGACTTAAAACATGAAAAGTTACTTTCTCATAATTCTGGAAGCTAAAAATACTGTATCAAGGGTTTGACACAGTTTCTTTAGAGGTCACTTATTTTAAAATCACAGATGACTTCCTTCTTTCCATAAGCACTTTGTCTCTATGCATATGCATTTCTGGAGTATCTCAACATGTTCAAATTTCCTCTTCCTCTGAGGACCACAGTCAGGTATTTTTTTGAGAATCCACACATTAATTATCTCTATAAAGGTCTTAACTCAAAATACAAATACATCATGAAGTTTTTGGAGACAGGGATTCAACATGTGAATTTTGTGAAGGTACAGATCAGCTCATAGCAATTACCATTATATTTATTGCAATTACTTGAAATAAAAATATTACAATATTACAAACCTTATGAAAATTATACTAAGCACCTGCTTTAATCTGTACTTGTATGGCCTACATTCGATCCTGGCCAGATATTTAGCTCATGTAAGGGGCAGCAGACCAATCCTGTCTTACCTGCTGCTCCCCTCAGCAGTGTATTTCAGTAAATTTATCTGTTCTGCTTCCCACTCTGTCTCTAGTGAATCTTCTCAATCTACAACACAGGTCTACACCCAATCTCCTGTATAAAAATAATTATTTTAAAATAAAAACTATATGTGGATTTTTAGACAAATAAAGAGTGAAAACATGGCTTTAAATTTACTTAATGGTCCCATAGCATCACAGAAAAAATTTGCAAGTAACTTTATCCTGAACCATTAAAAAGTGTTAAAGAAGCAAGGTATACTAGCATCAACAACTAGGAAAAAAACTAGTTATAACTGTGTTTTCCACTTAATATGAGGATTTTAATGATGTCATTATTTCTCTGAATTTCAGAGATGAAATTCAAAAGGGATGAAGGCATGACAAAGGGTTGTTTTTTTTCATGTGATGAAAGATTTCCCCACCCCATATAATTACGAGAGAAGTTAGCAGAAACTAGTTTAACAGGTACAAGAATTTTTTTATTCAGAGTTCCACAAAGTGGAGCCTGGGACTTCAAATGGTTAATGCGTGAGGAGATTTTAACCCTAAGAAACTTATCTGCATAAATATTGCTCTGACTAACCTCAAACAATATGTATTGTCTTTGCCAGAACAGTTATAGAACTTAATTAGTAAAGGGAAAAACAAAAAACAACACATCATTTCCTTATATATATTTCATTCTAAAATTGGAAGGTAGTGATACAAATACACATTTAAGATAATATTAACTGGGTGTTAAAAGATAAAAACACTTCAGGTTAAGATAAATAAAGAATAATCACCAGAAAGGGAAAATGGAGAAGTTATAGTATAACTTTATTTAGTCACAAGAGGCTACCCTAATATGGTAAGCAAAGGCTTGAGTTATGATAAATTAAAGACTTAGTGAAAGACCCTAAGTGGGTATATATCCATTTTCTTCAAAATCCTCAAGTTGATCAACAAAGAATAAAATGTTTCCCAGACACACAGAATAAAGATCATGAGTTCAAAGCCTATCAACATACACTTTAACACTGAGATTAAAAACATGACTCTAAGACTTTTGCTTCATTATTAACATTAAATTAGCAAATATTTTAATAAGAAAGCTAGCCATCATCATGGTATTTGGGCAGAAACTGAAAATCAGTAGAAAGAAAGTTTTACAGTGGAAAAGGGATGTTTCAATGCCCTGAATAGAATTTGTTGTCATGAGGAATCCATAGACAGACTAAGACATACCATCCTATGTGAATGGTACAGGTACATATATGGCTTTCTGTTTGACATTAAATAGGAAGTAGGACAAAAAGCTATCAGTTTTGTCTAAAGCTTTGCATATGTCAGGTTCATTATTCCAGGGGCCATTCTCTGCATTCCTGGATGGTTATTAAAGACAACACTTTAAATTCCTAGGGGTTCAAACTGGATGCTCAAATTTATTTGTTTGTTTGTAAATAAGGAGGTTAGTTTTCTGAATAAGTTGCTACAGGTTGTGGTCACAGTTCAATTTTTACATAGCCAGATCATCTATTATTGCCACACTATCTGCTGTGAATAAATTGCAGTTGATATATTATGCCCATTATGACAGCCACTCCAGGAACACCAATAACCTAAGTCCAACCTCATCTCATAGGTTTAAAGCCTAGTATTTTCTTCATTTGTTTTTCTTCTCTCACTTTTGCCGAGGAAATTTATGAACCATTGAATGCAAAACCCTTTGTAACTGATTTTTCCTCACTATTTCTTGCATGTTCACCTACTTCTTGAAAAAGAACCTGACACTTTCCAGAGGGCATCAATTCCTTTCAACTCCTTTCAAGTAGAAGCTCTAAGGAACTCTCAGACAAATATTTTTCTCACTCTTAGGGTAACACAACCACAATTTCTTTTCAAACTCAGGTAATATTACCTGCCAATTTTTTGTTACAATCATTTTTCCACCCTGGCATTATCCCCATAAATTTTAACTCCTGTATCAATCTACTCTTCCAATTTCTCTATTGGCTTCATTCTTGGAGTCTTAATAATATAGTATAAATGAATGTGATCCTTTCAATGTCCAGTCTCTCAGTAATTTGAATTCCTTTCTTCCAACGGTCTTGTAGTCCAGCGTTTTCCTCATATGCTTGCAGGTACAGAGCTCAGAATTTGGCAATCGCACCTCTGTAACTGCAACTTTATGTGAGCACCACTGTTCAACATCTCAAGTCATTTCCTAAAGAATTTCTATTTCACAGTGTCCATAAATCCATTTACCTTTCCACCATTTCCAATGCTTTTAAACTACTTCTTTGGGTCTCTAATCATGTAGTTTAAATTACAAGGTCTATCATTTACTTCCTTAAATACTGACTCTCCTACCCTTCTTTCATGGAATTACATTTGGTTTGCAAAGCAGAAATTTAGTAACAAGCTTAATCTATACCTGTTCCAGAGACTGTAGACTGAAAATCTGTCATTTTCCTATTAGAACATGGATGTTGTATAATGACCCTTAAATATCCATTTGATTCAGTTTTTATTCTGCTGTGAATTTTCTGTCAGCTTTTCTTTCTTTTAATCTATTATCTATCACTAATGAGTCATCTGTATGCTGTTCATCTTTTGAAAATATGAAATGCCAGGAAGTCAATTTATCAATGACAGTCACTGGCTATGCCATTACTTTTTGTGACATTGAGGAAGTTATTTAAACATTTTCCAGAAAGTGAGTGTAACAGTAGTTGATATAAAGGTTCAATATAATTTCTTCTTAAACTTTAGAATTTAAGAATAACTATGAATTTTACTATTTTTATAATTAATGTTTTAGTTTTACAATCATTATGAAAAGAAGGATTCATATATTAAATAAAATTTGAAGAGATGATTTGTGTTTACCTTGATAAGCCTGTCATAATAAAAAAAAATCACAGGTCATTAAGTAATACAAATTTATTTTCTCACAGTTCTAAAGGCTAAAAGTGCAACATAAAAATGTTTGTCCATTTGATTGTTCTTGTGGCCTTTCTCCTTGCCTTGCAGATGACCTTCTATTTTTCTCACAGTATTTACTTTGTGCATTTCTGGAGTCCTTTTTTGTCTTCAAATTCCCTCTTCTTTAATGGACACCATCATAATAGATTAAGGCCCACTTTGAAAGTTTAATTATAATTTAATCACCTAGTTAGAATTTTTATCTCTAAAAATACTGATGGTCTGAGGTTCTAGGAGGTTATCGATCCCATATATGAATTTAGGGGAGGCAATTTAGCCATAACTGTTTGCAACATGCATCTCCACAAAAGCTATGTCCACATAGGAGATCCCCACAAAAAACTCAGGCTCATTATCTTAATTCTGACCCTTTAGAAGAGCTATCTGCCAAACAAATTTCATAATCAGATCTGTCCTTTTTTATTGAGGTAGCATTAATTCACAACATGTTTGTGATAGGCTATTCCCCTTCAGGTGTTGTTACCACACCACACTCAGCATCAAAACACCCATAATCCTCCACCACAGTCTATTCTGACCCCTCCCCATTTTGTTCTCTCCCCTCTGGCAGTCTCAGTTCTATAATAAGATTTTTAGTGTTTGTCACTGGATTGGTTTTATGATCTGTTCCACTTAGTATAATAATCATTTCCTTCCATGTTGAAGAGGAAATACTTTACCTCAATTTTACAGGTATGCATACCACCTCTTCCTAATTCACACACCAGGTTTTGGGCACTTTAGTTGTTTTTTAACTTGGCTATTATAAATAATATAGATGTGAATACAGGGTTGCATAATGTCTTCATATTTGTTTTTATATTTCAGGTAGGTTCCTAGGAGAGGAAATGCTGGGTCATATAGTTGGTCCATTTTAATATTTTGAGAACTGGCCATGTTGTTTACACATGTTCTAAACCAGTCTACATTCCCACCAACAGCAAAAGAAGATTCCCTGTTTTCTATAACCATGTCAGCTCTTAATGTAACTGGACTTTTGAATACAGGTCATTATCACAGGTTTGAGGTGTGATTTGATTTGTATTTCCTTACTGACAGGATTTGATCAGCCATTTTCATGTGCTTATATTTATTTGGAGACATGCCTGTTTAGCTTCTATTTTAGACTGGTATTTTCTTTTTCGTTTTTTTTTTTTTTTTAATGTTTTATGAGTTCTTTGTAGATATTAGCCCCTTGTAGGGCACATGTAAATTTTTTTCTCCCATGCAGTAGGGTGTCTTTTAGATTTAGTGATAATTTCTTTCACTCTGCAGAAGATTTTTAATTTGATATACTCCCAATTATTTATATTCACTATTTTCTTTGATGTTGGTACATAATCCCAATATCTCTGAAGCCTATGTCTTGGAATGGTTTGCCTGTTTATTTTATATCTTTATAAGGCTTCGGGCCTATATCCAAGATTTTCTTTTACTTTGAGTTCATTTTTGTGTATAGTACAAGACAGTGGTCTAGTTTTCTCAACACCACTTACTGAGGAGTCTTTCCTTTCTTTATTGTATATTTTTGGTTCCTTTGTCATTAGGTTAATTGTCCATACAGACATGGGTTTATTTATGGGCTATATTATATCATTTCTATTATAATGATCTGTGTATCTGCTTCCCAATACCACAATAATTTGATTATTATATCCAAGGATCTCAAACAGAACTTTGTCTTCTGCCCAACTAAATATATATAAACACCTCTTTGAGCACCCTACTTCTATTCATCTTGAAAATGCCATTGCCATTCTATGACTTTTAAGGTTATGTCCTACCTCCATTATTCAAAGATCTTCCCAGGAACCAGCTTGAATTTGCAAGGCAATCACTTTGTGATTATCACCACTTCACTCATGTGTTAAATCATTCATCCAAAATGCCCCACCATTATGGAAACCCTTGTTCTTATTCTATAGTAGCATTGTATAATTGGAGGTAATAGCCTCCCATTGCGATAATGATTTCTAAAATTAGAGAATGCTAGCTTTTGTTACCCCATAAAAGTGCCTGTTTTCATTAAAATTACAGCAACTACTTTTTAGAGCTCAGAAAGTATTCAAAGGAGAAAGGACTGACAATTATAATCCAAAATGACTGGATATATCACACATCTACTGCTTAAGATTTTTATAAATATATTTGATGTAATCTATTATATATACACATGCTCTTGAATTCTAAATTGTCCTCTTTTCAGGATAACAACCTGATACACCTTCTAGTTCATATGAAAGATGGGCATTTTTTTCTAGCGTTTTGTCACATTGTTCTTGACCTTATTTAATTTCTTAATTCTCTCATCAGTATATTTTTTCCCCTTCAGACTACTGACATATTAGTCTTTTCCAGGATAAAAAAGAAAAAAAAAATCCTGTAGTTTATAGGATAAATCTCACAGTTCTATGCCCTGTTTCTTTCTATTCATGATGAAATGCAACTATTGTAACAGTTAATGTCAGTGTCTCTATTTCTACCTTATTCCCTAACGCTTTAAATCTGGTGTCTCCTTCTATGACTACATAAAAAGAGGTTTTGCAACAATTACTAATGTATTCCTCGTCAATAAATCCAATCCCTGGGTTTTGTTCTCATCCTACTTAATCCTGCTGTAGTATTTGTGACAGTTAAATATACTCTCCTTGAAATATTCTTTCACTTCAGAGAATTTCTATTCCTTTTAACAGTACTTTAATTTTAATATGGCTTGTTTACCTAAAATTTTATATTTCCCATGATTACAATTTGATATTTGACTATTAATGCACTACATATTTTCCCTATTAGTTAATCTCACTTCATCATTTTTGGGAGGAAAGCTTCATTGCACGGTTAATAAAAGTAGGATCTGGAAAACACTCACATTTGTATTAGTTGAGCTTCTGCATGAAATAAAATCTCTGTAAATTTACATTTATCCCCAAACCTGTTATATTTCACAAATAAATCAAATAATGCTTTTCCTGAAGGTCTTTCCTTGCATTAAATACCACATAAAAATTCCTTTGTTTACCTAATTATGTGTCAAATATACTTGTAATTTGGTACAGGAACAGATTATACCAATCAGTAAACAAAGATTATTACCCCAATCAATTACTAATTGTGGTAAAGATACACAAGATAAACAAGTACTACTTATCAAGAGCTTGATACTTGAATACTTGACTATTCACAAATATGAAAGTGTAAATCAATGATACTGTTTGTGACTCTACTTACTATAAAGTTTAGCAAAAATTTAAAAAAAAGTGATGTTTCTATTAACTCTCAGACATATCAGTGGGATGCTAATTCAAGTGCAAATGCCCTAAGGTCAGTGTGACTGTCTGTATTTAATGAAAATGAAAGGAACCAATTGGCAAGGAATTAGAAGACCAACCAGTAAAATGTATTGACATCACAAAGGTAATAAAATATACAGTTCCTGTTGGGCTTTGTGAGTAATGGGTTACTTATGGATGACACTAAAAATTATCTCGGCATTTGAAAAATTAAGTACAATGCACTTTAACTGATATGGAAGAGAATGAGGGGAGTTGAGTTTGAGGGTGATTGCCAAATGCTCAGTGCTAAATATAGTAAATGGGACTCATCTACATATACATGCATGTGTGTATGTTTCTCTGATAGATCAGTGAAGTTTTTATACTAATAATATTTACATAAAATCCCAGTAAATGTAAATATTACAAGGATTTAGTTTCCACTCTCTTGCCACATGTACATAAACTAGGTTACTAATTAAAAATATAATGAAAATATTTTAGCCGTTGTTTAAAAAAATCAAAAACAAAGCATGATATGAATGTAAATTAAAATATCTATTTCAAGAACTTCTTTGAATTACAATTTGCCCTACATGTCAACTGACTTTAGTACCATGAGGTAGAGGTTTCAGGTTGAAACATCATTCCACAGGATAGAATTATGGAAAGATAATAGTGTAGCAGTGTAACTTTTTGGACAGTGAATTCAGAAGTCTATCAGGCAAAGGCTGCTACAAGTACAATCATGTAGATTAAATAATCTGTATATACTTTAATTTTCAATTGATTAATACAAGTCTCATATAAGGAAATATATTTACACAGTATTTATATCCTTCTTAGTACTGTAGTATTCTTGAGCATCTTATACCCAATAAACATAAGATCCAAATATTTCATATTTTATTCATAAATCTTAAGAGATTTTCTAAATCAAAAATGTCTAATGTAGCAATATAAAAATGTTATTGGCTCTTTCAGGGTATGTTTCCAATTTAGTTATCTGATATATTTCTATTTGAAAACCAGTTTAAAATTAATTACACTTTTTAACTAGAATAAAATTATTTCTTTTACATACCTATCATGCCACTTCTTTAAAAAATATAATATAATCAGTTTTGTACTGAACATATCACTCTTAATTTTAAAGGACAATGAATTTAATTAGCTTTGCATTATTTATTTCAATTATAAATCCTTAAAGGGGTGAAAATATAGGTATTCAATAAGGTAAGGGTCACAAATTGGTAGCTTAAGAGTTTGATTAATGAACCAACAATTCATTATCACAAAATTTCACATGAGAGGAGAATGTACATCAAACAGAATTTTAGACTTTAATTATCATAACGTGAGCTGGAATAAAATCAGTATGATCTAGTCTGATTGGAAATATAGAGTAATTTTTTACCATTACTGCAAAAAAAAAAAATCATTATAGACTGTAAAAGCAGTAAGTTTCCAAACTGAGCTTTCTGAGTTCAGATGTTATACACTATTTTTACCTCCAATTTAAGTGAAAGGAGTATATTAATTAATCTAGGTTGCAGCTAATGCCATTATAACAAATTCCATTTCTTTCAATAATTTTAAAATGTGTAATATTTTATCATTTTTTGCTCAACTTTGGCAGAATTTACTTGTAAGAAGTTTTCATTTAGAGTCTCCCTGGTGGTGCAGAAGCTAAAGGCACATAACCATCTATCAAGCTATCACCAGCCACTGAGGCATGAGTTAGGATACCCAGAGAGCTGACCCCCAACTGGGAGATGACACCCCTGCACAGCAGACCTCTCCTGTAGCACCTGCTGCTCCCTTCAGCAGTGAATTTCAGTAGATTCACCTGCTATCCTCTCCACTCTGTCTATGGTGAATCCTCTCACTCTCCACACATCTGGTCCACATCCATTTCTTGTATGCATAAATAAAAAGCAAATTAAAGTGTTTCATTTATAATTTCATGAGTTTTGAAATGGATATACCTGAAAACACTGTCACCATACAAACACAGAATATTTCCATCATAACAAATGTGCCTTTTGTATATGTGCAATCTCTAGGTGAAAAACTACTTTCTGCATCATAAATTTTCTATTTTAAATAGATCACATCCTACAGGAAAAGTTTTTTTCTATCTTCTCTTTTGACTCAGCATAATCTTTTTTTGTTTTATCCATTTCATGACCAATACCTTTTGTTTTTACTTTAGCATCTCTGTGTAGTGTTCCACAGTCTACAAAATACTACAGTTATCCAGCTATTAAAAAGTATTTCAATTTCAGACTATATAAAAGTCACTATGAACATTTATGTCCAAGTCCTTTCTTTTTGGTAAATACATAGGATTGAGTTGTTGGGTTACAAAAAATGTATTATTGGTGGCATAATAAATATTCTCATACATTATCATTGTGTACTTACACCTGGTAACTTTGTGCTAATGATTTAGTTTCTTGAGTAGCCAATTTCTATTTTGGTTGAGAGGACAGAAGTACTGTCATTTATGCGAGTGCTGCCAACATGAGACTTTTGCTTGTTAGGAACATTTTTTTTTACTAGAAAACCATAAATGTCTTAACAGAAATGATAAGGATTTCTCTACAATACACAATCTTGGTAAGAAGACTTTTACTTCTTCTCTATAAATATTTTCTGTGACTCTTCTCTCTATGCTGTTTCTGTTAGGAGGTAAAACAAAATACCACAATGATTTTCATTTTCAAAAGTAAAGCACAAACATAAATGTGGTTTGATATAATAGCAAGTAACTTTGATATACCTAAATTTAAACCTCTACCATGAAGTAAATTAAAGGAAATTCTGAGTTACAAGGTTTCTGAAAACTGAAGCTTCCAGGTATTTCCCTAAAGATTAAAATGATACAAGAGTCAGTGGCCTAATAATTACAACCCATGAAGATCAAAGACCTGAAGGATAAAGAGTTGTCCTCTCACAGAGCCTAAACAGGTCCTTCAGGGCAAAGATTGACAAAATCATTCTTCACCTCAGACACACATTGTAAGATAATGAGGTCACCAGAGAGGACTGGGCAATGGTTCTTGGATCTTACATAAAGGGTTTGGAGAATACAATTTCCTGGGATCACTTAACCAAACCCTACCTAACCTGAGGCAGCCCACCATTTCACCAATAAAACTACTGTGAACTGTATAGTTACTCTGAGACATCTATGCAGGTCGTTTTCCTATGAATGAGATCAAATATATTGCTAACTGAAAATCCTTTGTTTTTATGTCTTGAGCCCTTATCCTCTGAGGAAAAAACTTCAATGCATTACTAAAAAATGGATACAAGAGGCTGAGTTTATTGCACTGATGGAGAAGATCCTGGATGATTTTTTGTAGTAAGACGGCTGAGTGTATGGTGTGTTTAAGAATGGGGATGCATGTACACAGTAAGATTTAGGGACAGTAATCCAAATAGTGAGCAATAGGAAGCATGAAAGAGAGCCTTTACTGCTTTCACCAAATATTTCCAGACCTCCCCAGGCATTAGTAAGATTGAACTTCTCTGACCTTAAAGTTATGTGTATCATGTGACTTTCTTTGGATAACACAACCTGAACATAAATGAAATAGACCATTTCCTAGCAGAAACTGAAATTGCTATTTGTAGAATAGAGCTTGTGGAGAATTTTTATTTCCCACTGAAAGTCTGATAAAATTGTACATCAGTCTACTAAGCAATGCATATAATAACAAATAATAGCACTATAATGTAGAATCCAGAAGTCCTCCTTGACAGCATTTAAAGGTACCTACATCTTTTGAGTGCAGTGAGTATTTAAAAAAAAAAAAAACTAGCAAAAAAATCTGTTTTTAAAAATGGTGAAATTTGCACACACTGAAAATGTTTGTGTCTTCCAAATCTGTCCCTACATTCTCTCTCAGTTGACTAAAGCAATTCATATAACTCAACAGTATCAGATTCCCTGTAAACACATAGCAAATACCAATTTTGGTAGCAATATTCCAAACCCAGGAGTGGGGAATTGTCAACAGTTTGTATTTTCATGCCTCCCAGTTCCTCCTGACTCATGACACAGTTTGGGAATTTGTACTTAAAAATAATGGATGGTTTTCCCTGTTTAAAGGAGGAAAAAATGTTTCTCAGAGGATCTTCAGGAGCTGACTATATGTCCTAGCAGAAAATGTGGACAATATCTAGGAATGAATCTTTAGGGCATTGAATTGGATTTGGAGTATAGAACATTTATTATAGTGGTGAAATTTATAGTAATCTACTAGAAGCCATTATATTGATCTATCCATCCTGAAGATAAAGGAAAACATTGAATTTTGACCCATCACTACAAAAGAAATAGAACAATTGATAAAAACCTTCACTTTGCTTAAGCTTTGGGAAGGCCAACCAGAAATCCCCCAAGTTAATATTCTAAAAAACAGCTCTCAACAAGTGGCAGGTATTGATCTGGTGATATAGAAACTTCCTTGCCTTGTTGGTGGAATAACTCAGCACATATTCTGTTTTCCCAGATGCATAAAGTGGGATGAAGCTTCATATCCCTACAGCTGTAACTTGCATTTACAAAAAAAAAGAGAAATCCTTCTTGCTTGGATCATTAGTCTACTCCTCAGAAGTTGCAGTTATTATGCTTACAAGAAATGAGATCAAATCTTTCCTCCCACACCTCTTGAAGTCCCAGTATTAAAAAAGAATGAGATCACAGATCAGTTGCTTTAATTATTTCCTCACTGGATAGAAGTAGCATCTATGGGCCCTCTGATTATACTATAGGTCTAACATAGTAATTTTAGCACTTTAAAACTTCAAAATGTAATAAATAATTGTCCTATTATTTTAGAATTATGTGAATGCATGTATTGTCATAAGGCCATGTCAAGCATTATTAGTCTATTAATATAAGTCTGTCAAAATTGACAGAAAGGAAAGTACTAGCAATTATTATGCCTTTTCTCTGTCACCACAAAACAAAGTCAAATAAGAACATTTGTGTTCTTTGATGCTAGAAGGTTTGTATTAATTCAAATAAATTTTAATCTTTAGGTGTTTATAAGAATCATTTTCTGAATGTTTTCCATGATAGGAATTTATATTTAGATTTTCAGTGTGACACAGATAAGATTGTTTGATGCATGAAACAGCAATAATTCACAACTGATGTCCTAAAATAATTCTAATACAAATATGCAAATAACACCAAGGACATAATTTAAAAGACAACCCAGTGGAAAGTCATAATTTACTTGAACAAGATCAAATGAATCTTTTATAATCACATGAAATTCACTGGGATAAATAAAAGGTGCAAATAATTAATTCAGTACCAGAGCTAACATAATGTTAGAAATGAATATGGTAAGTGAAAACATTCTTGAACTATAAGAATAAAGAAAATTTTAAAATCCTGTATAATCAAACTAATTTCTTTGTCAACTCTCAAAATTAGGTACTAGTTTAATCAATTTGAACCCACTTTTGTGCAGTGTACATGTTATGCATATATCATATAGTTTAAGACATTTTTATTTAATAAAATTGATTTCTAAAACTCAATTGAAAAATAAATCATATTCAGGTTCAAAACCACCTTTAAACCGTCACATATTTCTTAGGTTACTTTGAGATTATTAATGTAAGCATGATAGGGGAGAATAGTTTTAAGATATTCCAGGTGCTGAAGTAAAAACCTGCATCCCAGGAGCAAGGGAAGGTGCTTTCAAGAGAAAGGAGAGGAGGGCTGAGAAGTCAGAAGAGAACTATTATATGCTAGGTGGAGAATATTATTTCACAAAATTCTTCAATTACAAGAATCAAATGATGAAGTAGTGACAGGATATCTTTCCAATATATCACCTTCACTTTTATACATTTGTTTTCCCTGCTTTATTTGTTTCTTTACAGATATCTCCGCCTTGGTTATCTTTCTCTTTTTATGTATGTCTGTGTGGTTACCTACCTTGCTATATAGAAGAGTTTGTGCTTAAGGGATAGGCTTGCATAAAGTCAACCATTCCATCATACTGCCTTTTCTGTGTCTTATATGTGCAAGTATTATCAATAATAATTCATAATCTTTGCCTTCCTTAAATTGGAAAGAGGTCACACTACATGTAATTCCCATTATAACTTGAATTATGTGCCTCATGTACTTATATTTGTTAGTTGGCTATAATTTATTCTTTAATCTTTTTATACTATTATTTGGGCTCAATAAAACATCTCTAATTTTCTCATTATCTCTTACATTACAGTGTTAGTTTTTTTGTTTGTTGTATATGCTTGAATGTGCTTCTTGACTTCTTAGAATATCTTCAAACAAATAATTTCTATAAAATGCCAGATCTTAAAAAAATAACTTTCATCCACTCCTGATTTTGGTTCTATTTTGATTATTTTGTTTTATGTTACTTTTATACTTCAAATTTTCACTGTATTACTTAAATAATACAGAATTACTTAACTAGGCATACTTTTCTATTTAAATATTTAAGTATAATTATATTATTTTAAATATAGACACTCTTTTTACATTTTACAGTATCATTTAAATAGAAAACATTTGTCTTCATATTTATTCACTACTGTGGTCTTATCCTATACTTTAATATTTCTATCAGTTTCTACAATGTGAAACCTCTGGATTTTCTCATCAAGAATATATGATAATGACAAATTCCTCCTAGATGAAATTTTACAGTGAACAATTTACTAGCTTTATATGCAATATGCATTCATGAATATTTTTTAAATTTTCAAAAACACAAACCTGTTAAGTCATTAATAACCCCCCCTTCCTTTCCCCCAGACCAAGAAAACTTAGATTTTTCTGTCTGATTTTGCCTATTCTATCCATTTTATATAAGTTATAACAAACTATACCTTATTTTATGTATCTGATTTTATTGTATTAGCACCACCTTTGAATGTACAGTCATTATTTATATCATTGTTTCATTCCTTTGTAATATGAAATATTCCACTGTACATGTTATATATTTTGTTTATCCACTCATTCATGTTTGGGTTTTTCCAACTTCTTATCCATTATGAATAACATGTCCATGAACATTTGTGTGAAATGTTGTTTGAACATTTGTTTTTAATAAACTTAGATATACATATCACCATGAAATTGCTGGTCTTATGGCTACTCTATGCTTAATTATATGAGAAACAGTCTCTTTTCTAAAATGGTTGCACCATTTTATGCTCCCACCACTGGTTTTGTGAGAGTGATAATTTCTCCACACCGTCTTTAATACTTTTTTTTTTTTTACTATTTTTATAGCCAAATTGTGGTCCTGACCAACATTTCTCATGATTGGTGTTGAAACTTTTCATGTACAACCCAACAGAGTGTAAATCTTTGGGAAAAATGTCTTATGTGCATTTTTGAAATGAGTTATTTGACTTACTGATGTGTAAAATAAATATAGACAGATTAGATAGATAGATAGATAAGAGAAAGAGAGAGAGAGATGAAGTGGCTGTGGCTAGCTTCAGAGTGCTGAGATTTAACCATTGCTCCAACAGGAAGAACCCATATTTGACTTCTTGATAGTATACTTTGACTCCAAAATCTTTAATTTTGATGAGGTCCAACGTACTAATTCATTTCATTGTTGCTATTCTTTTGGTTTTTTATTTAAGAAATATACTGTGGAGCTCTGGTGGCAAAACAGGTTAAAGCACCACATTATGGAGCTCTCAGAAGTCACTGAAGCATGAGTTCTATCCCCCATCCAGGGAGCTACCTACATGGTGTGGCAGACCTCTCCTGACCCACCTGCTGCTCTCCTCAGCAGTGTATTTCAGTAAATCTGCCTTTCCTGCTCCCACTACCACACCTCTGGCTTGTACTCCAGTTCTGTAACCATAAATAAATCTTATATATATATATATATATATATATATATATATATATATGTATGTATATATACACACACATATACATATATATACATTATATATAAAAATTATATATGTATATATACACACACACACACACATATACACACAGCATATAAAGGATTGACAGGAGTGCAAAAGATAGAAAATATATACAAATGTGTTTTCAAGTACTACATATGTTCTTAGAAAATTATAAGGGCCCTCCCTGATGTTACACTGGGTTAAAGCCCAGCACTACGAAGCTAGTCAAGGCAGCCTCAGCACAAATTGGATCCCCAGCCAGGGAGGTGACCCACATGGCCCAGAAGACCTCTGTCTCACCAGCCACTTCCCTCAGCAGTGTACTTCGTCAATCTGCCTTCTCTGCTCCCCACTCTGTCTCTGGTGAATCCTCTCACCCCCTACACCTCTGGCCTGTGCCCCAGTTCTGGATGCATAAATAAATAAACCTTTGAAAAAAGTTAAAACTTACTTAAAATGATTTCTACTATGGGTGAGGTAAATATTTTTCAAAAAATCTTGAAATTGTTCAGTGTAAAAATAATTTTGACCTTAGTTTTTGAGAAATATTTTTCTCAAAAAGGCAATTTTGAGATATTTTCAATGCAGAATAGGAGTCACAGGTCCCAGTACAAAATAATAGCCACAGCTTTTTCTATTATACCAACAATATTGAACGAGTCAAGATCAGTGATTATTATTTAGTTTTGTTATACCAGGAAGTGGCATTTTGTACCTGTGTGGCTCATAGAATTCTAATAAAATTTTGTGACAGACAACTGCAATTAGTACTGTTAGTCAGTATTGTTTTGGGAATCTAATAATAATATGGTTATGCTATGTTTTCATTGAGTTCTTTGGGTAAATTACACCAAAAGAAGGAAATAAAAGTCTAGAATTATGAAGCTGTGAGTCATATAGTGTCTAAAATGTGAGTTAAACATCACCCCTAGTGGCCTAGAGGTTAAGTCTCAGCTACCACCTGGACAACTCCACCTCAATGGTTCCATCCCCCGCCAGGACGCTGACCCCCATGGCTCAGCAGACCTGTCCTATTGTGCCTGCTACTCCCCTCAAATGTGCATTTCAGTAGACGAGTTGCTGAATCATCTTCCCTACTGCACCTCTGGCCTACATCTCAGTTCTATTACACAAAATAAACTACAAATATAATAAAGGAATAATTCTTAAAAAATAAATAAAATGTGAGTTAAATGCATCTGCTTCAGGAAAGATCTAGGTGGAACCACTAATTTTAAAATTTGCGCTACTTCTATATTCATATAGGAATGGATATTTCCTCATGAAGCTGGAGGCTTGAAACCCCACAACTATAGGCATTAAGATTGTACTTAGATGTACTATAGGCAAGATTTTTCAAACAAATTCATCAGTATTTCATTTGAGTAAGAAAAACTTTTAACAATGAACAAATGAAACCCATACATGAATAAAATTCTATTGAGCTGAACACTACTGTATAAATGAAAACAGGTTCCCCAAACATTTATTTTATGGTTAGTAAAAGAAGTAAAACTATGAGAAGGCTGAAAAGAAGTACAAATTTAGGCCATGTAAGAAAGTATATTTTCATGCCATATAGCAAATTTGTGGACTGCTGGGAAATATTTGCAACAATCAATCTTGACATAAAGCAATAAACAGTTTATTCATTTTAAGGTAAGCTGTTGAATGTATCATGAGGATCAAAGATTCCCCCAAACAGTGACAGATTTAACAGCTCTATTCTTAAAATCAGCCATACTATGTATTCAACTTATTAATTTGATATCCACTTGTGATCTACTGTGTAGGAAAATAATACGTTAAAGCTAAGAATTATTATTTACCTATAAAATAGGTATTTCTGGAAAACCTATGAGGAAGTGTAAAAAACTTATAAGAATAAACATTTTAAGAGTTTTAGTATTTACTTTTAAAAACATCTAGCTAATGCTATAAGTCATATACTTGGTTTACAGAACCTACTTGCCTAGGCATCAATCATTTTTTATACAGAAATATTTTAAAATTAATAAAAACAGGGCCCTCCCTGGTGGCGCAGCGGATTAAAGCACAGCACTGAGAAGCTAAAGCCACTTCGCAGAGTTCGATCTCCGCCTGCCCCGGAGGTGACCACATGGCGTGGCAGACCTCTCCTGACCCGCCCGCTGCTCCCCTCAGCAGTGTACTTCATCAATCAGCCTGTTCTGCTTCCCACTCTGTCTCTGGTGAATCCTCTCACCCTTCGCATCTCTGGCCTGTACCCCAGTTCTGTATGAATAAATAAATAAATCTTTAAAAAAAACCAGAGTTCTTAAGTGAGAAAACCTGGAAGGACTCTGGGACTTCTTGACTTTCCCAACTTTCCAGAAGGGAAGACATGAATTATCCAACCTACCCAACAAAATGCCTGGTAAGAATACTTGAAAAGCTACACAGCTATATGTATATTTCAGCAAAAAGGGTGCTGGTGGCCCTGGCCAGTGGCCTCGTCCATCCTTCCCCTCCCCCCAAGGGAACTTGATGGACAGGTTTACTTGTATCAAAACCAAAAGTCTTGCTGACTTTTGAATTATGTCACCTACTATACCCAAGTAGTGAAGTAAGGCAATTCTAAGTCCATTACTGAATACATCTTTCGTAACAGCCAAAGAGAAAACCTAGCCAGAATACATAGAAAGCTGCATGTCCAAACTACAAGCCAGCAATCAATGTGACTCTCGAACTGGTAAGATAGCCCTTAGTTTTCACCATTTTCAAAATTTCAGTGTGCATTCTTGCTCAATTTAAATATGCATCAGGTACTAGAATCTGTATTGCTGCTCTTTCAGATACAAGAAACTAACCCATAATCTCATGTAATATCCATGCCCAACAATGTAGTATAGCTGATCTCGGAATTCAGGAAACCATGAAGCCACCCTATAACTTACTTAGACAACCAGAGTCCTAGACAATAGTTCTCAGTTAATAACTCTAAGCCCCACTGACCTCAGTTTTTGCAATAGATTTACCAACAAAGTCACTTTGATAGCAAGCCACACCAGATTAAAGATATTACAAGCAGACAAAACACAACCAGAAATTCAAACATAGTAGTAAAGAATGAGGTCTGCCAAAAATAATCTGAAATCTGAAAGAATAGACCACTTTTTCAAATGGGCAGATAGCAGAGGAAGAGGAGGATAAGAGGAGAAAAAGGAGGATTGTGGAAATTTTGGTAAACATCATCAAATTAAATTAATAAAGTTCCATAACTGATATTAATGGTACTCGCCAATAATGATTTTGTCTCAATGAGTTTCTTAAAGAAGTCTAATGAGTTACAGTAACACAGAGACAACAAAATCAGAATAAAACAATACCTAAAAAAACAGCGTTGAACAAAGAAATAGGAAAAAAAAAAACTAGAGCTGAAGCTACAAAGACTGAATT
This sequence comes from Condylura cristata, assembly GCF_000260355.1. Taxonomy (NCBI): domain Eukaryota; kingdom Metazoa; phylum Chordata; class Mammalia; order Eulipotyphla; family Talpidae; genus Condylura; species Condylura cristata. The sequence goes on along the minus strand of NW_004567104.1, from coordinate 55,583,825 downwards.
GAAGGATTTAATAGGCAATTTCATAAGCAGATTTGACCACAAAAAAGAATCAATGATCTAGGAACCAGAAAATTTGAAATTACTCAGTAGAGAAGCAAAACAAAATAAAATACAAAGATGCTTAAGGGACTTATGGAACACAGTCAAAAGAAACAATGTCTACATTGTGGTAATTCCATAGGAGAAGAGAAAAAAGAACAGAAAAAAAAATAAATCAGGCTTGGCTGAAATCACCCAGCCTTGTGGAGAGAAATGGAAATCCAGGTCCTTAAGACTCATAACCCAAGTAGGTTTGAACCTGAATAGGTCTATTCTGAGAACCATTATAATTTATCTCTTAAAAAGCAAGCACACAAGCAAAAAAAATGAAATTACATACAACAAAATATCAGATTGCACAATAAAAATATTTCATGCCAAGAGAGCACAGAATGGCATGTTTAAAACATTTAAAGAAAAGCAAATGCCAACTAAGTAACGGATCCAGAAAAGTGGTCTTTCAGAAACACAGAAATATAGACTTTTCTGAACATGCAAAAGCTGAGGTATTCATTATCACAAAATGTGCCTTACAAGAAATGCTAATAAGTTTTTTGATTTGAAGTATAAAGGGCTACTATCTCAAAACATGTAAGATGATAGTAAATGCTTGCTCAAAGTTAAATTCTGTAATATAGTATTGGTGGCACATAATTTAACTATAGTTTAAAAATGGAAGAACAAATGTAAATAAATTAACCATGATAATTAACTGATGTTAGTTACACAATTAAAATTAGGTAAATTATAAAATCAATTAAAATGTGAGGGAAAGTAGAAATAAAAAGTAGAAAGAAATAGAAAGTAGTATTTCTATTAAAGCAGTTATTCATTTAAATTAGTTTTATTACATTAATTTTTGTGCATCTCTCATGGTAACCACAATAAGAAAATCTGTAAGAATTACACAAAAGAATATGACAAATAAATTAAAGCTCAAAGATACCAACAGACTTCAACAAATGAAAAACAAAGATGGCATAATATAAAACATGGAACAATGGAACACAACCAAACAACTGGAAAACTAGCAAAATTTTTGCAGTAAATTCTTAATAATGTATTCCACAAATAAGGTAGAATGGCTGAATTTAAATGGTAAACAAGAAATAATAAAAAGTGATAGCATTATTCAAAGACAAATATATTTTACAAATGGTGAAAAGTGGCAAAGATGACCCTTTATAATAAAAAAAAATATATGTTAACCATTGAAGAAAAAATAGCAGTTGTAAATATGTATACAACGAAAATTAGAGTCCCCAAATACATAATGTAATACTAAAAGAGGTATGTAGCAACACACAAAAAGAGTATCAGTGATAGGATTAGAGTAAGGTTATGAGGGGGTTAAGATAGACAAAAGGTACAAACTCCCAGTTATAAGATAAAGAGGTATTAGGATGCAAGATTCACAATTATAGGTAACATTACAATATGGTATATAAGAAAGTTTTCAGGAGAGTAAATCCTAACAGTTGCCATCACAAGGAAAAATATTTATTTTGGGGTTATCAATATGTAATGGAAGTTAAACTACTAGATAACTCTTTCATCATATATTTTATTATACCATAAAACTAAATAACAAGATAATTTATGCTAATAATAACACAATAAAAAGACAAACCTGGAAATTAAGTGCACTGAATATTAGTTTTTATGAAATAAACTTTTTAATATTTAGTTTTAGTTTAGATATTTACCTTAAACTCATGGCAGATATCTTATAAAGAGAAGGACCTCCTTGGTGGCACAGTGGGTTAAAGACAGCACTGAAAGGCTAAAACACTCCAGCATGTGTTCAAGCCCTGTCTGCCCAGGAGGCAACCCACATGGCATGGCAGACCTGTCCTGACCCACCTGCTGCTCCCCTCAGCAGTGTACTTTGGCAGTTGGCTTGTTCTCCTCCCCACTCTGTCTCTAGTGAATCCTCTCACTGCCCCTGCACCTCTGGCCTGTACCCCAGTTCTGTGTGCATAATAAATAAATTATGTATGTACTTTTGGTTGCCTAGTAACCCTGCTGTATGAAAAGCTAGTGAGTATTATTGTAACTTTCTTTGTGTATAATATTTCAAGGATTTTAATAATCCATTACTGTCTATTACATACAATCTCCTGGATTCTGTTATTGCTGTGTGCCTTCTGTGCGATTATTCTATTATACTTTTATTCAATATCCCTGAGATCGATCATTATTGACAACATATTGTTTCTGAATAATGTCTGTGGCTGACTAAAGAATTTCAACACAGTTTCACCATATTTTGAAAAATATGCAAGAGGTAATATGCTTTCTATATGACTTTAAAAATAAATTACAAGTATCCATGACAACTAAGTATAAGCTATTAAGATTTTCTAACAATTGAAATTCTAGACATTTTAAAAAAATCAATTACAACTATTTTTGTTACCTATTAATTGCCACATCAATGCATGGTCATATAGTACCTGACTCAATATGAATGTGCTTATGAGTGTGTGTGTTTTGTCTGCCCATTTTAGATGTATGAAATTTCTATTAATTTTTAAAGATTTATTTATTTATGCATACAGAATTGGGGTACAAGCAAGAGGTATAGGGGCAGTGAGAGGATTCACCAGAGACAGATTGGAGAGCAGGACAGGCAGATTAACAAAGTACACTGCTGAAGGGAGCAGCAGGCGAGACAGGAGAGGTGTGCCAGGCCATGTGGATCACCTCAAGGGCCGAGAATCGAACTTGCACTGAAGCGGCTACCCCTAGCTTGCAGTTCTGTGTCCTAACCCGCTGCGCCACCAGGGAGGACCTCTATTAATTTTTAGTGGAGTTTGTAAAGTACTTCTATTCAAGTAAAGAAGCACAGAAGAAAACACAGTATAAACATATATTAAAATTTCAAAGTTCAAAATCTTTAAGCCTTTTCAATTATCTGTTTAAACACAGTAGTATAGTGAGAAATAAGTAGAAGTTAATTTTAAGGCAGAGCTTCAGTCAAGAAGGCCAACAAGTGCTACAATAACATAAAATCTCAAACTTCAGTAACTTGACACAGTAAACTCAAACTTTTCTCCATATACAAAGCAGAGCAAAGATATCTCAAAAATTGTGTTTATACATTTATGCTATAGGCACTCAAAAATAATGATTCAATTATTTATCATTTATACAAATATTTAATATTGAATTCAAGATAGCATAGTTGTATTCCAACTATTTTCAAACATGTTGGGAAAACACTTTCTAGTATTAATAAAGCTTTGTATTAGTTATTCTATCAGAAAAGATAGTGTACCTATACTGTGAAATTAACTAATCATATCACCTCAATAACTAAATATAGTCTATTTTTTTTCACTTTTCATAGGTGAAAATAGTGAACCTATACTTATTACGGTGACTAATATATTTATAAGATAATTTTGTATGAACTTGTGTTTGTATGAATGCTAATACAGGTGCGACTCTGATCCAAATTCTCTGGCCAAACTAAAATAAAATGATACACTGCCCACTCTTAACAGTGCCTATGTATATAGAAAATTAAGTCTGCCAAGGAATTTGATGATAATCACAAAGTTTTCATTTGGAAAATGGAATGAAGCAATATCTAAGTTTTAAATAAATTTGTTTTAACTTTAAATATTTGTATTATTATATACAAAAATGTACAAGCAGAAAGTGAACAACTTGGTATTAAAAAGTATCAGATGTTTAATTTTAGTTATCCTTTGTTTCATCTTAAGTGGGAAAATCTTGATTTATATTCCTATACTTCATGTCATATCTACTCTCACCTGGGAATATTTCATAAATTTTGCCCTATGAGAAAAGCCGTTGTTAGTGAAATACACAGAACAACCCTGACAGTGATTGAGAAAAATCAATTTCATCAGAACTATGTACCCTGGAGAAAACACAAAATTGTTCTAAAGAAAAACTGTCATTGATTTATTTTTTTATCATGATACAAACAAAATGTACAATTCCATATACCTTTTCCTTCTCATTCATTTTCATTCACTCTCTACTCAACAAGGAAAAACAAGACTTCTCCATCTATATTTCATTGATCTATTTTATGTTAAAAGTGTTAGATGATATATTTTACCTTTGAGTTTGATACTATGTTTATTATAGATGATGTTATAGTCCTTGACATTTGTGGTTATACTTTAGATAGAGTAAATAAATCAAGGGGATTTCAACAATTTATGAAGTATCTTAATATTTAAAAAAGAAACCAAGATAAGAAGCACTGAGTTCAAACCACTACTACAGATATGTTCATTTTCATTTACTTAAAATACTAGTATATTAGTGCACATAATTCTGTTTTGTCATGCTTTCTAACTATGTATATAAAGCAAATTGCATAAAGCTAATAGAAAGGGACAAGGATTCCATTATCTTCATAAATTAAACTTCTGGTGAAGCAGTACTTAAAACAAATCTGTCAACTAACTAAAAAAACTGTATGAGAATTTAATCTACAAGTGACAAGAAGAAGCACTGACACAAAACATTTTCTGTTTCAGAACATAGTTCTGAAAACAGCATTTTTTTTTCTTTTTAATGTTCAAGTTAAAAGAGGTAACAACAGCAAAGTCACTAATAGACATATACTAGATGCTTAACACAGAAAGACACTGTAATAAGCATTGGAAAGTTGAGGATGTGTGGAAAATATACAACGTACCAGTGATCTTATAGCTCACAGCACAGTGAGAAAACAGAATTCACTGGAGAGTACAAATTCTAATCTCAATTGGTAAACTGATAGACATTTAATACATACTTTAGATATTTTATTAAGTTCACACTGACATATAAGACTGTACTTAACTAAGGGAATAGATTCCCATTTCTTCAGGTGTATATCACCAAATCAAGCTCACCATCAAAGATACATAGTCTTGAACATAAATTATGGGACCCCATCTCCCATTGTTCCCAACCTTTCTCCCCTTTGAATGCCCTCAATTCTGCAATAATATTTTCAGAGATTTTTTGGTTTTGCTTTTGTCAATGACTGTTTTGTTTTCTATATTCTACACATGAGTGGAATCGCCTGGTTTTTGTCTTTTTTTTTTTTAACATGATACACTCTGGCTCTATCCATTTTGTCACAAATGATGGGAATTCACCTTTTTTTATAAGTAAGTGGTATTCCATCTTGTATATCTAGCTCATCTTCTTAAGCCACTGCTGTGTCATTGGATTGTTTTCTATAACTTAACTATTGTAAATTCTGCTAAAACATAGGAGTATTTAAATTTGAATTTATATTTTTGTATCACTGTATTACCCTGTGAATTACTGTTTTTGTATTCTTCATGTTGATACCTAGTAGTGGACTTGTTGAATCATAATTCTTAATATTCTGAAGAACTTTCACATTGTTTCCCACGAAATTAAACCAGTCTATATCCCCACTTAGAGTGTGTGAGGCCTCCTTTTCTTCTAGAATACCCTATGCAAATTTCATAAATTTTTAGTGGTGTAAGGTAAAGTAATTTGTCACCAGCCTCAGCAAGGTCCAAATATGGGATAGTGTTATTAACCATAGTTAATAATGTAATACTGTACATTATAGTCCTATATGATTTATTTATAAGTAGAAGTTTATACCTGTCAATGCCCTTCTACATTATACCTACTTATCGCCACTGCTTTTGGCAAATATCAATCTTTCTGTAACTAAGAATGTGGTGGTTTCTTTTAGGATTCCATATATGTAAGTGAAATTCATATGGTATTGGTCATTCAGCCTAATATAGCAAAGATCAATGATGGCACAAGATAAGACTCCCACTTTCTTATGATCAAGTAATACTGTAGTGTGTGTGTGTGTGGGGGGGGTGTATGTGTGTGCAAACATGTGCATGCACATTTCCACTGATGGGAACTAAGGTTATGGTATCTTGGTTGTTGTAAATTATGTTTCAGTGAACATGCCGTGCATCTTTTTAGAGTTAGTGTTTGTTTTCTTTGGTAAATACTCAATAATAGATTGTAACATATGATGATTCTTTATTTTTTTGAGGAACCTCCATACAATTTTCAAAAGTAGATACATAAATTTGCATTGTCCCCAGTGGAGGAAAAATGTTTCCTTTGCTCTACATCCTTGCCAATAGGTATATGAAAAGATGCTCAGCCTCACTAATCATTAGGAAAATGCAAGTCAAATTAGCTATCTACTCAAACCTGTTAAAACAGCCAATATTAAAATACAAGAAATAGCAATTACTGTCATATAGATACACTGAAATAAAATACTATTTCCTCCCTCCCAGTAATGCTTCTGTGATTTTCACTTTGTGTTTACATATTAATCAATGCCTCAGGTAAATGTTGTATGTCCTAACCCTAATAATTGCCAGAGACAATAGAGACAATATTAGAGCTCTTACAGATACTTCTGATACCATAATCAGAATATAGTCATGTCATAGATATTTTCAAAATTTTTATGTTTGGATCATACATAGTGCTGGAATTATAAAATCATGACAGTTAACAGTAAATAATTTCATCAATAACTATCTCAAAGCCTGGGATTTCACTCTATTCTAAACCTAGTATGTCTTTAAACACTTCAGGAAATAAAATATATTCAACTACTCTATATGCTTTATTCAGAAATTCAAAGAGCTACAAAAAGTAATTTTATTATTAGGTTTGACAAGACAGTAAGTTATTTTGAGCTTTTTGATGTATATTTCTCATGATCTCCCAGAAATTCCTATCCCCGGGAATTTAACAGCTTTTGTTAAGACTTACTAAGTTAAGCTGACTGGTTATCCTTGATTATTTCATGGACGTTATTTTCAGTCTTTAGTTGGCTTTAGCTTTTGTGTTTGAATCATATCATATCAATAATATAACTAATCTGCTACACTCAAAGTCACATCATCATCTTTCATTAGGTTGTGGTAGTGTGATGCAGATTGAAACACTTTTGGGAAAAGTGTTGGTTTGATGACCAATAAAAAAAAATATGTGGGAAAAAAATGACAACAGTAATTTATCTCAGTTCACATGGACCTTCTGTTCTGTAATGAATATGTCAATGGTTTACATGAAGAGTAAAACTGCACAATGCTTCGTAGGATAAATTTACATAGAACAAAAAATAGATTCCAATGCACAAAGACCAGGTACTATTATGCTATATAGGTAGGAACAGAAGTGTCAGTAGATGATTCCCTGTGATGATTTGTTTAGTTACAAATCTTTACATTGTTTTGTTATTTATAATTGTTCTGTTTAAACTGTAACTTCAGAAATGCATTTATTGCTTAACTGTGCTGAAGACAGCCTGTAGAGTTCTGAGGTGAGAAAAATGTGGGAGTGTGTAAAGAAAAAGAAGCTGATATAAAAGATGCCCCTAAAAATCTAATTGGAAAGAGCAAGCCTGAGAAAAAGATACAAATGAAAAATACATGCAGAAATACATATATGACTTGCTTGTATTTTCACATTCATTAAGTACAGCTCTGAAGTGAAAGTAGAGCTAAAAATTTATATATGACCTGAAACTTTGAAATGCTATCAAAATGTCAACATAAAAACTAAGATCTTTTAAAATTCTCAATCAAAGACCATCTAGTTAAAATGCTGAAAACAAAATTCTAAAATACCAAGAAAAAGATGTTATCAAATTCAGGGAAACTACAATGAGAATGATGGCCGATTTCTAATCAAACAGTGCAAGTCAGAAGTAATGGAATGGCAATAAATTTATGAAAAGGATAAGAAAAAACTGTCAAAATAAGAATTTAATACCTAGAACATATCTATCAAATATGTGACTGGAACAGAGATGTTCACATAGAAGAAATAGATTTACTGTCAAAAATCCACATTAAGAAATATTGAGTAGCAGCAATGTACTTCGTTGATCTTCCTGTTCTGCTCCCCACTCTGTCTCTGGTGAAGCCTCTCACCACCCCTGAGCCTCTGGCCTGTACCCCAGTTCTGTATGTACAAATAAACAAATCTTTAAAAAAAAAAAAAAAAAGAAAGAAAGAAATATTGAGTAGGCCCGCCCTGGTGGTACAATGGGTTAAAGCACAGCACTGAGAAGCCAAAGCCACTTCAGCATGAATTTGATCCCCGCCTGCCCCAGAGGTACCTACATGGCGCAGCAGATCTCTCCTGACCCGCCCACTGCTCCCCTCAGCAGTGTGCTTTGTTGATCCGCCTGTTCTGCTCCCCCTCTCTTTCTCTGGTGAATCCTTTCATCCCCATGCACCTCTGGCCTGCACCCCAGTTCTGTATGCATAAATAAATCTTTAAAAAAAAAAGTCACTTAAAAAAAAAAGACATATTGAGTAAAACTTTTTTTAAAAAAAACCTAAAGGCCATAGTAAATGTCAAAATTTCATTTGTAAATAGAAATAATGATTAGAAATTATGAATATAATTATAATGCAAGTGTATTTTTAAGTACTATAAATAGGTATGTATCATTAAGACACTCACTACAATATTATTACTATAAAGCTAATAGGGTGTTTCACACATTAGAAAGAAAATATATGACAAAATTAGAAAAAATGGGAAGGCCAATGCAACTAGAGTTGGTTGTTAATGACAATTAAAATCTAAGTTGATTATAATTAGTTAGGTCAAACATTTAAGACAACTGAGTAAAAAAACATTTAAAAAAATCATAGCCAATATGGAATACTATTTTTATATACATAAATACTGAAATTTCAATTTAAACATTTTACACTCTAATTATTATGCCAACTTTGCCAATGTATAAAAATACACTCTTATGCATAATGTATTGGTGTTGGAGAACTATAAAAGCATAATTACTTATTTATTCACTCCCTTCATTTAATTTCATAATATCTTTTCATGTCTTTATTGAAAATGAATTCCATATTTAAACTCACTGGATTAATTAATTAGACTTTTTCCCAGGCTTAAATAATTGTGAAAGGAAACAAATGTGATGAATCATACCAAATTCTTCAATGAAAATAAACCAGAACTCGCAGTCACTACTCAAATATTTTTCACAAAATATAGATTAAGTGACCTCACATAAATAAGTGAGGATAGAGAAAACAACAGAAAATAGTGTCATTCTTTCTCATAGAAAAAAAAAATCTTTCCAATGCATTTTTACTGAACCATAGTACACACCAAATACAAACTATAGGTGAATTTTCTCAGACTTAAAATCCTTCAATAAAGTGTTAGGAATACAACACAGCAATTGATTAAGATCTATCACAGTGAAGTTTATTCCAATAGAAAAATGGTATGTAGATAATAGTTTCTAATCAGGCAATGTAACTTACCTCAACTTCCACAAAATAAAAGTATACAATCAGCTCAAAGAAGGCAACAGAAGCCTTTTGATAAAAATCATCATGACACAATTTTAAACAACTATGACAGTTAGAAAGTTGAGAAAGAACAGCTACAAGTGTGGCATTAAACTCATTTGTACATTGAACATAATTTCTTTAAGGTTAAAGAAACCATTGTATTTTCTATTATTCAAAAGTGTACTGGAATAACAAGATAGACAAAAAGCAATAAAATAAAGATTAGGAGGGGAGAAACATTTTCAGAAGCACTATTTTGTAACAGACAAAATGTAAAATAAATTTACTATAAGGAAATACATTCAGTGATGTTGTACTCAAGGTCAATATAAAAAACATTATTTCAATATGTGGTGCAAGAAATCAGACAATGACATTTCAAAGACTCTACATTAGCATTGCATAGTGTGTACATAGAAATAATTACAATGAATATTTACCTACCTCTACTTCTGCCCTGCCAATAAAAATGTAAGATTACTAAAGAAAATTAAGAATTAAATGGTGAAATATACCAAAGATATATTATAGAATTCATTGTAACAAGTACAACAATTCTCTCAATTGTTTTTATTATTCAAAGCAATACTTATAAGTTTTCAAGTACTTTTTTAGTGAGTGTGAACTGACAAGCATACTGAAGTGCAAAAGTGCAAGAAGAAAAATGGACATCTTAGATAAATGAGCAAGTTGGAGGTTTTGCATTCTTGATTATAAATAATACACTACTTTGGAATTAGGATCAAGAGATGAATCAAAGACAAAAAAAAAAAAGTTAGAAATGTACCTTCATCTATGTCGCACTACATTTGCTGCTGCAGTGTCCTGGAGGAGAAAAACAAAGTATTTTTAACAAATGGTAATGGAAATTCTTCTAATTCCCTCCATATCTGATTCTGTCTCCAAACATTTCCAATTATTCTCCATTCTTACATGAAATAATTGAGAACTAAAACTGCCCTATTTTAAAGTCATACAAGCTAAGTTGGAGAACTTGATATATAAATATCAGACTTCCACACAACTCATATATGGACTATATTCATGACTATTGCTGTAAGATCACCCAGAAAGAGCAATGGAAATGAAAACATGGAAAATTTGTCACTTTTTGTGTTCATGAAAATGTCTCACGGCAAACCCTACTGCTTGCACAGTATGATATAACTTGGGAAAGCCATCTGCATTACTCCCTCTTGAAATAATCCACAACCATTTAACTGAGATGAGCTATTCTCAAAAGTAAGGAACGTTTTCATAAGATAAGTAGTACAACTGGTTAAAGCACAACACTGCAAAGCCAGTCACAGCCACTGTGACCTCTCCTGTCTAGCCTGCTGCTCCCCTCAGCAGTGTATTTCAATCAGTCCACCTGTTGTGCTCCCCAACTCTTTCTGGTGAATCCTCTCACCATCCCTGCACCTCTGGCCTGTACCCCAGATCTGTATGCATAAAAAAAAAGAAGAAGATGTGGAACTATCTATCAGGTCAGGATATGTTCAAATCTAGTTGTAACTGACAGTACAAGATGTTAATAGATTTCTCAGTATTATTCAAACCAAACTATTTAACAGACACAGTATTCCCCAAGATCAGTGACCTATTATGACTAGACCCTGCAAGTCTGGATAATAAACATTGAGTGGATTTTATACTATCGCTTCTTAATTATAGAATTTACTGCTGTAATCCTATTTAGATCCATGCTTTCAGAATTTCAAAGTGCCCTGTTCCTACCTTTTAGCACAAGTGTTTCCTGAAATTAAATTTTTCACCACTGACTATGACACTGTGGGCATCACATGGTGAGTGTAGTGTAAGTGCAATTTTGCTTTTTTCTCTTTTGTAATGCAAGTACTTGACTTTGTTTTAATTGTCTAGGCATCCACTCCAAAGTGCATTAACTCATTTAAACATATTGCTAGTTACAGTGACAAAGAGCCAGACTACCTTCAGCTAGTGAGACTCACAGAGACTCACAGATAGTTGATTTCCCAAGGTGTAAATGTCCATTAAAAATTTCCATTCTCATGTTTTAAATTTACATATTAATAAAGTAAACCCAGGATATATAAGGTCCTCACCCTGATGCCAATAGAAACACAACTCCATGCCTGTGTGTTGTCTTTTTCTACTTGGACCTCAGTGTGTGGCCCTAAATGTTCTCTATAATTTTCAGATTCTGAAAGCAATAAACCTATACATACATTTAAAAAGTTTCCCTGTGGTTATTGCTGATGGACATCTTATATTATAATAACAAACTCAATGGCCAACTCACTCTCCAGAAAAGAGAGGTAAATGTGGTAAGCTCACTAGATTCCAGGTGAGTGACTCCAGGGCATTATTTTAAAGATTTATTTATTTATGTACACACAAGCTGGGGTTGAGGATAGATGTGGGGTGGGGGCAGGTGAGAGGATGCACTAGAGACACAGTGGGGAGCAGGATAGGTGGACTGACTGAAATATAATGTAGAGATGGATTTCAGATGTGTCTTTTAAAAAAAGTAAGTTTAGGTTCTGTGAATCAAAAACAAGGTAGTTTATATTAGATGAAGGTAAATCAGAAAGATACAGTTGCCCTCCAAAAATTCAGATGGAACCCACATGCTAAAATGTTTGATTAGGTGAACCAAAAATTATCATTCATTATCTGTATAATTTGACATATGATGGGAGGCATTCTACATTCTGTCTTCCTGAAAATATTAGGATCAAACAATTAGACATAAGTCAAAATGTGTCTTTTCCTTTTGCTCATGCATCTCTTTCAAATATTTGCTTGATCAATACTTTTTTTTATATGTGACTATTTATTGACTTCTTGTGCTATGAACTATATATATATATTTTTTCCTCTCAACTGGAAGCTTCTGTCTTCCAATTACAGAGCTGTTTTATACCAATTAGAACAAATCTCACAGATTTCCATGGGAACATTTCATATAATCAATAATTCATATTTTCAAAACAAACATTGCTGACATTTACATAGTGAAAACTACTTAATTGACTAAAATCACTTAATAAGTCAATGTCTGAAAAGTGTCACATTTATATAAATTATCTGTCCAACCAGCACCATAAAGACAGCAGAAGTCTGCAAAAGTTTCAAAATGTCTTTGGGCTATTTACAGCTATTTAGTTTTTCTAACAGCTATTGCTGAGTATTATCTAACAAGGCTCATCAAATTTGATCAAATCTCATTTTTACTCCATTTATTGTTATCAACATGAAATATAAATAAAACCAGTGGGGTACAGGTTGAACTTCAAAAGGATGGGGCACAACTGAGAGATTTTCTTCTGGAGTATATTGACAAAAAAAAAAAAGAAAAAAGAAAAAAGAAAAAAAAGCATGTCTGCTTTTTCCCCTACTCCCCAGTAACACAAATTCCCTGAGACAGAGAAAAATAATATTAATATTTGCCATCTGAGATATGTTATTATTACAAATTCAAACTACAAAAATTTTCAACACCCATAGGACTTATCCTTACCACAATAATAATGTTAGGAAAAAACTACCACCAAGCTTCCCAAGGAATTGATGCTGATCACATAATGATCAACAGAATTTAGAAAGTTCCTGTGGATACACATTATGGATATGGACATTAATCTATGTCCAAAATATATCCATTCCTCTTAGTTTCTCATTAATTCTAGAGAATAAATACACCAAGCACTGAGAAATCAATAATTATTGGATCATTCTTCCAATTCTTATGTGAACATATCAATAGTGATAATTATTAAAATCAACATTATGTTAACATTACTAGTATCAATGATTATCGCTCACATATATCATACATGGTCAGGCAGAAGTTTTTCTTCTTCAGAGATTACTGGGATTAAAAAAAATGGCTTTATTCATTTTATTCATACTTTTACACTTAGAGTTTAGTTCAGAATATGATGCACCAGAGAAGCTCACCAATTCTTTGAAGAAATAAATCAATGACTGAATGATTTGACTAATTCCATAAGTGTATTAAGTTAGTATCAAAATATCAATTTTCAAAGAACACCATATTATTAAAGCAAAATGGATTGTGATTAAAAAACCTTTGCTACTTTGGTGTTTTTTAATCATAATTAGGCAGAAATTAAAAAAAATAATCCTTGTTTAGAGTAAACATTTTTAGCTCTTTTATGTTTAAAAAACTAAGATACTTGTAGTAATCTCCCATAGTATGTCAGTTTATCATATAAATTATATATTTATTTATAAATGGATCTTTAAAATTTGCACCTCCCTAGTTAATAGAGAAATGTGTTCATAATTAAGTGGAAGGTCATACCAAGAAAATTTTAGTATTGAAAAAATATCAATGATAAAAGATCTTTTAAAACAATGAGCTAGTGGATCATAATTCATGAGTTGGATGGTTTATATAGAAATGTGGACAAGCTCATCATAATCAGACACCAGAGTTTATCTAAAACAAGCATTATCACCCAAGGTTACAGTCACTTGTGCTACAGAAACAAGAAACAACAGTAATATAACGGTGAACTTAGTCAAAATAGAAACCTTTTTCTTCTTCAAATAGAATCTAAAAGCATTCATATGCTTTTATAATAGGGTGCCAAATGACTGCAATTATTTCTACCTGATCTGACATGTTAATTTTCTCCAGATTCAATTTAGATAATAGAAAATTTAGGAACACATTGATTCCTATTAAGTGCATTTCTTGGAAAGATAACCCCTAACTTTAAGCTCATTGCCCAGGTTTTAGAAACACCACCACAACAATTTCTAAGGCAAATCTTGAATCTACAGTACTTCTTGTAAGTGCCCATGTAAATAGTAAGTTCAGGGTTCTACACACTAAGGAAGGGAAGGAAGTAGTCTGTGGAAGAAACAAGAATTGTGGATGCAATATAAGTTAAATATATACTTTGTCTTTGGTTTAACTATATGTGTTGACAATGTTAATTCCCAGATTTTGAGTCTGTGGGCAGGTGAAATCACATACCCATTTATGAAGGATTATTTAGATTAATAGTTAAATCATTAGACTTTGTTTAAAGCAGATTATATACATAACATCATTAAATCTCTTCAAATCAGTTCTTCATTAAAGAGGAATGTATACATAATTAAAAAAAAAATGAGGGAATTCTGCCAGCACATTACTGACCAATTCAAATTGCCTCATCTAATCTACTTGATGCTCCTAGCCTGTGAGGCCAGGCTACAGATTCTGAAGTTTCCTCCTGTTATCCATGTTAACATAGAACAATTTATTAAAATGTTCTTCTCTCATATGTTACACACCCTCCCACACACATCCTATAGTCCTACCATCTATCCATACCTCTATATCATTTACATATGATTCTGTATCATCTTATATACCATTCTGCTTCTGCTTCTCTATAGAGCTCTACTAATATTCTTTCATATATGTGTATACTCATATTTATATACATATAAATACTCATATATACTTACATATATAATTATATATATAAATACTCATATTCTTGTATATATGTGTGTGTACTATATATATACATATATATACATACACACACACATATATACAAGAATATGAGTACTATGTGTGTACTATATATATACATATATATACATACAGACACACACACACACACACACACACACACACACACACATATATATACACACAAATAAGAGGGAGAGAGAGAGAAAGAGCTCTTTCTGGTGAAAATAGCCAAGTCATTATAGAAAAGTGAGACTTCACTACAAACAGAGGGTCAATACCATGAATTTTCTGGGTTAAAAGTTTTCCATAAACTAGAAAGGCACTATCCAATTCCATGTGACAACTAAACCCCTGAGGAGGACTTTTTGGAAAAATTGGGAAAGAGACATTTCAGAGGATTAGGGAACACCAGATTCTCATCAAGGGGCTGAAAGGTCAAAATAGATGGGACAGTAGTAGCAAGTGGGGACTCTCCATGTGGAGTTTCACATGTTTCAGGAGATTATCCTGTTTTTCCATGTAGCTATGACAGAGTCTCAAAAGAATGCAAGACTTTCCTAAATTTGGAACATACACTTCTGTAATATGCCATTATCATGCCAGAATAGCAGCCCAGAGTCATTGGGGAACACAAGGTTGAAGCTCAAGCACAACCCATACGCCGTAAGATCCAAGTCAAATCCACAGCAAAAAGAGAAGAGGCCAACTGCTCCACATCCAGGCCAGTGCTATATGATCAGAAATCTCTCCTGAAATGGTTTCCCCTCCAGTGGGAAAAGGAAACTAAAGAGGACATCTATCTCCCCAACATTGTGCAGAAATCTTACTGTAGATATATATGTTGGAATCGTAAACAGGTACAGCCATACAGCCACTATGGAAAGCAGAATGTAAAGTCCTCAAAAAAAAAATATATATATATATATAAAATATGATGCAACAATTCCACTTCTGGGAATATATTTAGAAGAAATTAAAACACTATGTACAAGGAATTATCTACAACTCCATCTTCAAAGCAGCATTATTTACAATAGACAAGGAGACAAGGCATCGAAACCAACTAAGCATCCATAAAGAGATAGACAGACAGGCAGACAGTTAGGATTCATGCTTTCAGGGCATTATACCATTTAAGTGAAATGTCAGTAGAGAGAGATAAGTCCTGCTTGATATCACAAAAAAACAATGCAAACTCAGAAAAATTGGATCAGATTCTGGTTACTAGTGGTGAGATGATGAATAGCAGCACTGTATAAACATACTGAAAAGATACAAACCTTTAGTTATTAAATAAGAACTAAGAATATAATGTGCACCATGGTAATTTCAGTTACCACTACTATAATATCAAATTATCTGTGAAATCATTTAAATTTATAATATAATTAAGCATATAAGAATCTTCACATATATATTTACAGATTAAATGTGCAGGTTATCATTTAATAACTGAAATAAAAAAATAGTTACATTTCAATGATAGGGGTTGAAAGTAAAAGTGAAATAACTGTCCAACTTCTTGCTATTTCTTAATTGCTATTTCCTAATTTTGAGTTACTGATCAAATTATCTACAAAGATATTCAGAAAGTTTGTGAGATACTGTACAAATTAATGATTTTCAAAAGTCAAGAATTTGTGTCTAAACATTGAAAATTTTGGGTTTCATTATTTCCTAATGTAAGCTAAAATTAATTTTTATAAATTTACATAATAGAATTTGACCAATATTCTTATTTGGTATGTGGCATTTTAATATGTTTAAAATTTACTTTAACCTCGGTATTTGAGTCACTTATATTGGAAGGCAAAGAGCAACGACTGACTAAATCAAATATGTATTTCAAATAAGAATATTGCACATTGCAGTCAGGGAAACATAGCTTTTATGATAATGCTTCAATTTTTATCAAAATTGGTCCCCTTCCCAAAATGACGCCAGTCAATTCACCCTTCTCATTAACATGAAATATATGAAGGATGTGTGTCTCTTAGGAAACCAATAATACTTCTGTCCCTCGAGAAAAATTCATCTGAATACTAAGATTTGATGGGTTGGGTAGTCAAAAATGGGGTACATGTTGGAAGGTCTCATTTCAATTAGTCAGAAATAACTGTCTAAAAGTTTGAAGTGGAATTTTTCCAATTTATTGAGGTCACCTTTATCTCTTACATATTAATTGAATTTTTTCCATACCTGTCGTTAAGCATATAGCAGAACATTTGAAGGATCTTTTTATACACACTCTGGTACTTAACTAGCATATAATTTCACAGTGTGCTGAAGAATGTGCTAGTGCAATAATACAGTTAATAAAAATGTTACATCATAGACGTTAAAAAGATTTAAATCAAACAAAACCATCGTATTTCATTCAGTGCTTCCTTAATGGTATTAGATAATTGAGACCTGCTCATTCTAAAGTTAAAAATATCATTTCCTTAAGGAACAGTTGTCTGGAATGGGTTCAGAAGAAGATAAGCATTTTTTGTCCTTTGCCTCCATAAATCAAGGAGACCATCAAAATCGGTATATTAACATACGATATCAAATTAGGCTATCAAGTAACAATTGTCATCTTGCAATAGCTGAAGTTACAATTTGTTACATATACAAGAATTCTCCTAAAAAATTCCCATTTTTTACATTAACACCCTTTACATCCTTTCATCTTACTCTGAAAATTTTCCTAGCATGTGAATGTATCAGTCCTCCTGTCAAATGTCACTAGAGACAATGCAATGACCATTTTAACATGTGTATCAGAATGATCCCCAAATATGTTTGCCATATAGAAAAAATGAATTGCATCCCCACTTTAATTTAAAAAGTATATTCACTGGCAAGACAACTTGTTTTTTTGTACAATAGGTGTTTTGATCTTGTAGGCTACCCAATCCCAGAGTGTCAGAGTCTCTCCAAAAGAGACCAATCTGTCTGCAGAAGTTTATACCACCATAAAAATGACATCTCTGACACTCCATGGTGGCACAGTGTTGGAGTGCAGCACTGTGAAGCTGGCCATGGCAGCTTCAGTTCCAGTTCAATCCCCAACCCAGAGGTGACCTCACATGGAACTCTCCTGACCCGCCTGCTGCTCCCCCAGCAGTGGACTTCCTCAGCTGGCCTGTTCTGCTCCCCACTCTGTCCCTGGTGAATTCTTTGACAGTCCCTGCACCCTACAGTTCTGTATCCATAAATAAATAAAATCTTTAAGAAAAGCATCAACCAGGGGGATAACACATATTCTTTAAAAAAGGCTGCTTTATTGAAAACAGATTTGTGATGAATATTAAAACTTCAACTTGAAATCCAGATTATTTCTTCTACAGTTCACTATTATGAGTTTGCTTATACAATATTTATAATGAGGTCATTTTCCATATAACATTTTGTTGTTGCCTATTTGAATGGACCCTCAGATGTCAGGTATTTTACTGAGTACTCTCAAAACTAGTCATAAAACTTGCTCTTTTTCCTGTGTTTCCTTCATGTTTTAGTGATGTCCTCAGCCACTTAACCACCCAAGGTAGCATGCTGCACATCACCCTCAATTCTTCCTTACATACCTTCTCACAAAACAATGAAATTTATTACACACACAATAGCAATCAATGACAATCGTCTCTCATGTGGCTCAGAAAATAGCCTATCAGAATCTAACTGAAGCCTCTGGGTGTCGCTCCTTTGTCTTACCTGTTCTCATTCTCATAGAAAACCACTGAGCTGAACATTTGTCTTAAAATCCATGCTTACATTTTCTTAGGGACATATATATGCAGTAAAAATAATTGACTGTTTATTTTTGTCTGCTTTGTTTTTATGTAAATTCATTCTACTAAATTATGTTCTTCTATGATTCATTTCACTACTTTCTTGAACTTCATCCTAACTTAAGAAATCCTATATCACATTTTAGCAGTAAATAGAATCCAGTGAGGAAACTGCTCATGAGCAATTGTTTTTAGTTTTCCCTACTAGAAATGGTGGTGCAATTGTGCTCTGAACACCTGGTGCACAGTGCTCATGTCTCTCAGGCTTCTACTCAGGAGTGAAAGAACCATTTCTAGATACTGCCAAAATATTTATAAAATTGTACCACCTGACTTCCAGCAGTGGGAAATAAGACTTCTTATAACTGGTCTATTCTCATTAAAACTTGGTATTGACCGAATTTTAAGATTTATCAACTCTAAGTAAGAAATTATGTACTATGGAGTTTGACTACAAATGGGTTGAAAATGTTTCATGTGTCTGTCTATTCATATCTTTTAACCATTTTATGTCTTTTTTCCTTTAGTTATAATTGGCTCATTTACCATGAGACCTCTTTTCAAGATTACATAGAAAGATAATGGCAGTGAAAGCCCATAATTTAAGAAGAAATTTTTCTGTTTTTGATCTGTCACCCCTGATGAGCTGTAACTTAAATTTTATGCTGTAATACAGGAGTTGAAAAATTTTAAGACACCTTAAAAATTATCATTATCTAAGGCACAAAATGATATAAAAATAAACTATTATATTATTTAAAAATTACTCTTTTAATCTATAAAAACCCCATTGGCCCTAGCATAAAATCTGTCATTTTAAAATCATTCCATCCTATTCATGGAGTTAGAAACTGTGACATATTTTGTAAAGGGGGCTAGCAAACTTGAAGTAGCATTAAGCTGATAAAAATAAATACTACACTTGACTGCAACCAAAAGTCTGAGAAGTAATATATTGAAGAGGTGTGATCCTATAACTATGAATCATATATAGTGTTGTAAACCAATATTGCCTCAATTTTTAAAAAAAAATACAAAATTGGCAGAACCTGGAGAGGAAAAAAATACATAATTATATGATAATGAATTGCCACACATTTATATATATGTAATTATATCCCACGATTACTAAAAATAATAATAATAATACAGCATTTTTGTTTACAGCCTTTTGCCTTGAACATTATTCTTTCCAATTTAGATAGCTAAAATAGTTATTTCCCTTTGAACTGACTGATGTGTTGCCATTAAAATGAGTATTTACACTTATACTAATTTCTATTTTTCATTATTACATATTGGTGTAGAAACTGGTGATTAACATACTATATACTATTATTAATTTGTTGTGAACTTTTGTCAAATAAAAAAGTAGAATTGAAATATGTTGCAATGATAGAGTTGAGGGCTCAGATTTTCCTCTGTGCTCCTTGGAAGTATTTTGGGCTATAAAAATCATGAAGAACATAAAATTTCTATAAAATGACAACATAGTAGCATGCAAATTCTAATTAAGATAGTCTCCAAATCACTAAAGTTAGAAGAGTGCTGATATGTTATACTGCTTGATAATTTACTGTGTAGTCCAAGTTTTTGTGCCAGCAAATAAATCAGAAAGCATACTTATATTTGTGGTCAACAGTTTGAAAGGTAGTGAGCAAACAAATGTTTATAATAACTAAACCCAACTTATTGATCAAATGTTTATCAAAATGTGGTCCTGTGCAATTTTCATGACATTTAATATAACTCTAGGCAACATAAAATATAAGAAAAATTCCTAGCTTTCAGGTTATTGTGAATAAAATATGAATTACACATAGACAAGTTATGTAAATAAAAATGTCATTCAGAAATTTGTCATTTCTAATACAGAAAGAATGACGAAATCAGTGTAATACTGGAAATAGGAGTAATAAAATTATGTCACATTAATTATAAAGTCATGGCTGTTAATAAAAACAATCTGGCCCTTTCTGGTGGCGCAGTGGGTTAAAGCACAGTACTAAGAAGCTAAAGCCACTTCAGCATGAGTTCAATTCCCATCTGCCCCGAGGTGACCACATGACCCTGGAAGACCTCTCCTGACCTGCCCGCTGCTCCCCTCAGCAGTGTACTTCATCAGTCAGCCTGTTCTGCTCCACACTCTGACCCAGTGAAGCCTCTCACCACCCCTGCACCTCTGGTCTGTACCCCAGTTCTGTATGCACAAATAAATCTTAAAAAGAGTAACAATCTACATGAGTATTCCCATTTATGATTTCAGAAAACTTGAAAGTCAACTGAGAATATGTATATATCTGGAAAAAAACATAATAATGGATGAATATTTAACTCTTACATAATAGGAAAAGGGCAGAGACAATGAATTTAGAAAATGCAAATATCAGAACAAAGGACAGAGGAGCCCCTACTGGGAAATGAGTTGGTTACTCTGCTGAGGGTGAATCTCTAATTCCAGTTCAACAATTTCCTTGAAAGCTTAAGATCATCCTACAGATAATCTTAAGACTGAAAAAGTAGATTGCCAATTGTAACAAGAGCAGACATTAGATTATTAGTGACTATATGCATATACTTTACATATAAGACCATATGATCCACATAATCAGACAAGATAAACTCTTCTACTTTAAGGGACAGAATTGGGCCTCCCTGGTAGTGCAAATGTAAAAGGTTGCCTGAACCCACAGCTGCCTGTGTTTGATCCCCAGCCAGGAAGCTGACCCAAGTAGGACAGCAGACCTCTCCTGTCTTGCCTGCCAGTCCCCTCAGCATTGCATTTCAGTTGATCTTCTTGTTCTGCTTCCCACTCTGTCTCTGGTGAATCATTTCATACACACACACACACACACACACACACACCACCTCTGACACAGCTCATGTATGCATAAACTTTTTTTAAGAGACAAAACTGTAAATCAACAACTTAACAGAATGCAGTTTAAGAAATCATGAGCCTCAAAATAATTATCTCAACAAAAATGATATTTCAATTAAAATGATTGGAAAAAGCTGACAAACTTTTAGTAAGAAGCCAAATTTAAGTAGAAATCTTCGGGATCAGAATGTTAATTTGATCCTTTGTTTGTGAGAAGAATGAGAGGCACTCCCAATCCCTGAGTCTACCTGCTTTAAATGGGTTCTGCCATATCAAGAGACAAAGATTTTAGGCACTAGGTTATGTTAATAGAAATAACTAATAAAATTAGTGTGTACTAGAGACAATTAGTGTTCAATGGCAAGAAGAGAAAGACCATAGTTTCCAAATGAGGCATACAAAGTTGCCCTTCCCTTCATGGGTAAAATTCCAGCCAAATAGAATTGGCCTAAAGCAGAACCACTGAAGCCCAAAATGCCACAGGCCCAAGCCACAAGCCTAAGGCACCTTTGGGTGGGGACCCATAGAAAAGGGGCAAAAGGACCAGGTGAATTGGGAGGAAAAGACAAATGCTGCCATTGTCAGCCTCTGTGTGGTCTCTCACCACATCTGTTTCAAATGTCTCCTTCCAATTCCTAGTTTCACCTTCCTGCCCAGCTCCACCCTTGAACTAGGCCTCCCTACCCCTTTCCCTCTCCCTCAGGGGATTACCCTGTTCCAGTTTTTGGTGAATTTAAAACAAAACGCCTCCGGTTCAAAATCTAACCCTGGATGTCCTTGAAGAATCTGAGATCTTCTGGTAGTGAGTGGAGACATAATGACAGCTTGTGAGACATCTATAATGTCTCTAGGTTCTCCTGACAGCAACTAACTTGCTGAAGAAACCTCACATAGATTCCACCCTTAGTTCTGGTGATGCTCTCATCCAAGCATTTCTAACAGTCAAATAAGTAAGCAAAATTGTTCCTTTAGAAATATGCCTTTTCCTATCCCAAAGCTTTCTGTAAAGTTAAGAGGGTAATCTCAACTTTTATCATAGCAACAGAAATGTCAGCACCTAAACTTTATCATTCCCAACCCATCATTTTACATTTGTTATTAATAACATTTTTCAGAAAAAGACCATTCTGGAGAAGCAAACAGTAAATTGATTAAGGTCCACAAATATGACAACAGCAAAGTCAGCCTTAAACCTGATAATCGTAGCTAACTAGTTAATGTTTTACAATAAAGTGACAAGATCATTCTGTTATCTATAGAATGAAACAGGAGCCTGAACAAATACTTTATTTCTCTTTAGCAAATCCATTACACTCACACTTTTTGTTGTGGCAATAACATAGACCTTATCTTTAAAAAGGACTCTCTGCTATAATTTTAAACATTTATTCTTCTTATTATTGAGTATATTATGCTTAATATTCAGTTATGTAATTTAGTAAATTCTGGATTAGCATATGTTTTCATTTAGTTTATAAACTTTGAAACCTGTGGGATTCTTCATTATGCATTATATAAATTTGTGTTCAGAAAAATATGTTAGCTTCTCTGTCTTATGATGTACCAACCATAACATCTTATACCTCATAAACTTGATGTCAGCATTAAATGAGTAAATTGACAAATGATAATTGGCATAGTTTGCAAAAAAAAAAAAAAAAGATTGTTCTTATTTTAAAAAAAAAAGCAACACCTCGAGAAAAATTTTTGCTTATATGCTAACTTTTTATTGCCCAAGTATTAAACATTGATTCATAATATAAAACAGTATCTAAAACATCCTATTACTTGGTTGCAGATATTGTATTGTTACATATATTGCCACACTGCTCAATTTTAATTGTTTTATATTCATAGTATCAGAGGAGAAAAGAACTGGAAATAAGTTATGTGGATTTCAGAAAACAAAAAACATAAATGAATGAATGATAAATCTTTCTACATGAGTTTTCTTCTGATTGTCAGGCTGTCATACATGACAGCTCTGCAGCGTAAAGCCATACTTACTCGTGTGTAAAGACACGATTAAATTTGGAAAAGACTGCACATGAAGAAAAATGCTATACTGCAGTTCTCTGGACCCAGGGGATTTTCCATAAATGTTCTTTGATAATGATGTGATTGCAGAAAATAGTCTTAAGGAGATAATTTGTTAACATTTACTACATATTCTTGAATGTTGGTTAATTGATACAGAAATAAAGTATGCCATCATTTTTTCTACAAAGTTCACTTTGCAAAGTAAAGTTTTCAATTTCTGGATAGAATATGAAAACCAATTTGAACACACCAACACTCTAAACCTGGTGATTACTGAAGAAGTCATCAAGACACTTACGTAAAGATAATGTGCATACATAATTATAGAGAAGGTAAGATATGGCATTCAAGATAACAGGTGCCATTCCCTGGGGTGCCTTTTTCTACACCAGCAGTGAATAGATGCTGTGTTTAGCACTAATGATAGATAAAAAAAGCATTCAATAAGTCCTGTAGTGGCCCTCATCCCAAGATTCTAAACACAATTAAATCAAGTAATTTTAAAAGATTTTATATTATTGCTACAAAGATTTTAAATGCCTCAAATTTACCAGTTTTACCAAAAACTACTTATATATTATTCCTCAAATATCTTCTTATGTTGATAGCAATGTGATTTTAGACATTGAAAAAAAAATGTGGATTATCTTTCTATAATATGCTTGAAGTAGGTGCATGGTATTAGCAGATACACTGCTTTGACACAATTCCAGAAATACCAAATAAGAGTTAGAGGACAAAGAACAAAAAGAATACTGGAAGTTCTTTTGTTTATTAGTTGTAAGTTGCTTTAATTTAGATGCTAGAAGGTAATATGTAGTGAATTTTATGAAGCACTCAGTTTTGCATAGCAAATATCAGAAAATGTGTATTCTAGGGTCTCCCAGTTTGGAAAAAACTTTAGATGCAAAAATATTTTCTATATACTAGTGTTTTATGAAGTTTTTGCATTCTTCTGATTATATTAAGAGCCTATATATCTTGGGTATGGAAACATTTTTTCTGACTTTAACTTGTTAAATGATATATTTTTTCAACGGTCTCTTGGCTTTCATTTGTGTACATCAACAACATTTTAACACTAATCATCTAAGTACATTGAACATTCGATCAGTGATATGACAGAATTGACCTATCAGAAGGAAGGATACAGTGTTTACATTTTGATTAATGTAAACTATCAAAGTCAAAATTGTTTTGTTAGATATGCCCTAATCCACATCAAAAGCTTGTTTAATATAATAGACACATTGTATTTTTAAACACATAGTTACCTCAACATAGCATCTCAAACTAAATTGCTCAAGGTTGTATTTGAGCGCTTGTCATGTGATTTTGGGCACGTGGTTTAAACTTCATATGACTTATTTTCTCATAAATAAAACCTCTTCATGGTTATATTTTATTTTAAGAATAAATATTCTTATCATTATTCCTCTTCACAGTGCCAATGCACGTACCTGGAGTGAGGATGTATCAGAACTTAACTTATCAATGATACGTAGTTGTGAAAGCATTCTTGGCTTTTGTTTTAAACTGTATGGAGATGAATATCAGTCATCTAATCTTTGAGACTAAACAACAAAATTGAAAGAAAAACTGACTTCAAAACTAACTTGAAATTTTTTATTTTTACAATTGTTTGGTAAAAGTTTTGAAAATTACTCT
This sequence comes from Condylura cristata, assembly GCF_000260355.1. Taxonomy (NCBI): domain Eukaryota; kingdom Metazoa; phylum Chordata; class Mammalia; order Eulipotyphla; family Talpidae; genus Condylura; species Condylura cristata. The sequence continues at coordinate 55,558,598 of NW_004567104.1, read as the reverse complement.
TCAGAAAGGGTTCAAATTTCTGTTCTTCCACTAACTAATACTGCATATACAGGTGATTTAAATTGCCTGGACTTTATTCTCATATGACAGTAAGTAATAATATTTCCCTTACAGTATTTTAGGGAATACATAAAATTAGGTATTAGCAGCTTCTAATGCAGATTGTGACACACTGGAAATTCATTAAGTATCAGTGGTACATTCTGATATTTTCATGTGATGCTTTCCTACATGTGGATGAAACTTTGAATTTACTGGGTACTCAGTTTATCAAGAAAAAGAATTGGTTAAGATCTGCATAAACTATTTTAAAATAGAGCTATTCTTCTATACAGTCATTTGATATATACATCTTTAAAATATAATGTCAATTTCAGAACTATGATCAAGATTAACATAGTATTGCTAGAAATATGAAAAAATATAATTTTAATTCCATTTATTATACTAAATTTTTCCTTTTTATATAAAACCCTTCCAAAAGCTAAAATTCTAACACTATCTACTATGCATTAACATAATTAGAAATACCCTAAGTCAATGATGCCATTAAGTTTTTAAACCTATAATGACCTGTATAAATAAGACTTAGGGCTCTCTTTCATGGCAAGAAGAAAACAGATGTGAAAGAAGCGGTGACTTTGTTTTATTTCATATAGCTTTTTTTGGTTTGTTTGTTTGTTTTTTACAATATACTTGACAGTAGATACACAATTATATTTTCATGGTTCACATCCAGATACAGGGAAGAAAATTATAATTAGTTTTCAAGCACACTGATGAAATGATCAAGAGATTAGAAGAAAGCCTATTTAATTTTCATAAATTGTTTATAACCTAAAAATCATTAATGTCTGCTTAATATCAAACTTTAGGATGAATAAAATATAATTCAGATTTTTCCTTAAGTTTACAATAACTTGAAATGCTGCCATCTTATGCCAGACTTTTGGAAATCAATACTAGAAATAAATCAGGCAGCAAGGGATCCATCTCCTGTAAGTTTCCTTCTAAATCTAGGCAAAATAAGAATTATGTTATATACCACTGAAAAAATGTCATGTATCATTGATTTATTATGTTAGTGACAACATTGAAAAAAACAAATCAAACTACCCAAGAAATAGCAAAGAGAGCACATTACAGATTCTGTCTTCCGGAAAACATTAGCCCCAGGTATAACAGTGAGACAGCAAATTGTACAAAGTGACCATGAGCCACACTTGATTGATTTGACCTTTTGTCTTTCAAAACTGTCTATAAAGAGCTTGTTTACTCCAGTGTAATAATATAAGCTCACTATGGAATATAATTCTTAACTAAGAAAACCATTTACAAATGACACAACTAGATTTGATTGACTTCAAATAATTTAGCTTATGTAATTTTGACTAAATCATAAGCAAAACTAAGAAATCAAGATGAATTCTTTTTACTATGTAAAAGATAAAATATTAAATACAAATGTTATTTTCTATTTAGCTACTAGAGAAAAATTGTTTTTCCATGCTCGAGGAGATGATACTCTTATCACTCATCAATTTGAACAGCACCAATTCAGGCTTTTCACTAATGCCAATTTAGCAGTCAACCCAGTCTTCACTTTCTCTGTTTGCCATTTATCATTTTCAGGTTTATATTCTCTTATAATTTAACAATATTTTTTTGCAAATAGTCAATAACTTTAATTTTCTTCTATGATGGTGCTATGATCTCATGTAATAGAGATCCTTTAGTTATCCATAAACTTAATATATGTGGTATAATTAAAATTTAATTGGGCAGTAGCCTAAAGTAAGTAATGGTTGGGATCTATAATTCAAGAAATACACTTATTCTCACAAATGAGATCAATCCATGGTGCAAGTGAAGTTATTAGTAAGATGCTTCAGACTTAAAGGAAGAGTTAGATAATTTCTTAAATGACAATCTTTAAGTCTAAGAAATTAACATTCAAGCATTTTGTTTAAATAACCAAAAAGTCCATCCCCTACTCCATAGTTGTGTTTCTCATACCATGTTTATATTCATTGCATGTTCCATGGGTGAAATTCTCATGGTTGTGAGCCTTACACAATAGTGAGGTTAGGTCACCCCATAATTAAGACGATAATACTTTTAAGTCCTAACCATGCCACCTTAATTAATACCTGGATTAAGAAGAGTTTCATTTCATGGAACACAGATTTTTAAGCTTTCAGAGAGCAGTTTCACAATCCTGTACGAGAAGACATGACTCTTGGCCACCTTACAGAAACTAACACCAAGTAAGCAGGTAGGCGCCCAGTGGAAACTGATTTATCATGCCACTGTCAATAAACTACAGAAGAGTTTGGGCCAAACAAATAGAAAGCTATGGTGGAAGACCATGGTGAAAAGATGCCAAGGAATAGGGAGCCAAATGTGTGCTGGGCTAATTTAATTTTTTAAAGCTGTAACTCAGCCCACACCTTGGGGACACAATTCACTTCTGGCAACATTTTCTGTGAAGATCAAACAGCTGCTTCACCTATCTCAAATCAGATAACTGTGCTATTTCAAGCAAATGTTTACAAATAACAATTGTCAGGCATATTTTCCTAGAAAATTTAGGTTGAATAAAACAGTTATAAATACTCTAAAGGTTGGTAAAAAGTATATTTCCTAATTAAATTTTGATTCTGATAATTCTTTAACATGGAGAAATTAAAAATTTAAACATGCTGTAAAATGTCCAGGCATATATTTTAGTACATATTTTAAAATTATATGAAGATTAACAGATGTGTGAAATAGGTATTCAATCCAATTAGGAACTGTTATAACAGATATTTATAAAGCATTGAAACAATGATGTATTAATAGTAACTTAGTTCCATTATATTTTTTTCTGATCTTTCATTTTCTTAATATAAAGGTAATTTTACCACAATATTAGACTTTGGCATTATATTTTGACTTTTCCTTTGAGTATTTAAACACACAGGTTGATGTAGGAATAAGAAGCTGCTCAAGGACTAGCACACATTTGAAAAAAAATGTTTGCTACAGAATATAGAATTCAGTGCAATTCAATGTAGTAGTTAAAACAGGTAGGGCATGTTTTACTTTCTAGCCTTAAATGTCCACTGTTCTTTTGTAAGATGAACATTTAATCTTATAAAAAGAAATAATGAAAATACTAAACAGGATAAAGCATGTGTGGCTTAATATATTTCTATGTATGCCATTTAGAATCAATATTACTCAAGCACAAAACAGAATCGACAGCACAATGTTAGATGACTCCTATATGCCTCAGGAATAGAAAGTCTACAAGATCTCAGAAGTTGAAGGTCAGGAAGTAAAGAAACCTACATCCAGGTCCAGGAGGTGAATAAAAAAAATGCTAGGAGGCAAATTTTCTAGCTTCTGGCTAAATTCAGTGAGATGTCACAGTCCAGATGAATCAAGTTTCAGGAAGTAGGATGAATGTCAAATGACTTATGCCAAAGAGCAGCTTGTTCTTGGAGCATGCTTAAGGCCATTTTGTTCAGAGATTTCACAGAGGAAACAACCTGCAATTCTAACTCTGAACATCTACTAAAATGACTAAAAAAAAGTTCTCTCAGACACACTGAATTATATGAAATGACTGACTAGACTTGCAGCATTCTGAAAAACTTGGGTTGTTAGCAGAAAATTGTTTCAAGTGCAGAGTGACTGAGAATAAGTCCATGTACCACTGAGCCAAAGCTAGCAGATGTCCTCTTATCTTAAATGTTACACGAACAACAAGGCAAACAGAATAAAGCATATGGACTTGACAAAATTCAGATTTGGGTTTAAATAGAAATATAGAGTGGCCAGTTTCTAGGTTTTGAATATACTGCCCTTCCAACTAATGATATGACTGACAGCCATGTGTTTGTTTGGCCATAGACATCCAGCCAGTTTCTGCAGCACCTCTGATCCTGCCAAGATGGCTTCTATAGTTCCAAATGCCAATGTCACAGTTAACACGTTAGTATCAGGCTTGCAATGCTCATATCCTTCAACATTAGCTACTCTTGATGTTCCATCTGTCAGAAACATATCTGGCACCTGAATAATAAATGATGCTATATTAGTATAAGTTAACAGAATAACAATTAATAGCCACCATCTGTTTATTAAAAGCAAGGAAATGTGTCTAAACCTTGGCAAAATCTTCATTTGTGTTTAAATATTTTTTTCTGTTGGAGAACTAGATAAAAAATATTGCATCAAATTATATTTAAATAGCCTTTTAATGAGACAAAATAGTGTTTATCAAATATGATTTTGCTTACAATGTATTCTGTAACCTGACACCTAAATAATGTTTGATTCATTTTTGGGAACGAGTCATAAATGTTTATTAATGGAAGTAGTAGGGAACAATGACTGTATATACATGAAAAAATTACAGATAATTTACAAGTTGGAAATATACAATAAAATTTGCATTAAAAGTTGTTGTAAGACTGTAATTCCTTTGTTTGGGTATCACATAATCCCTGTAGGCTTTCCATCACCAAATCACCCATTACATGAATAATTCTTAATTCCTATGATTCAAGAGGCTCAAGTAAGATTCCTGATATTTTGGACTACAAATATCTTCTTTCAAATTTGTTTTTCAGTTTAATCACAATGAAATCAATTTGGAAATTAAATTATTTAACTCATCAATATATTACTTGAAAACTCACCTTATACTAGTTGTATCATAACTTGAGATAATTTGGAAATCTAATTTTAGTTCATATTAGTACTGAGAAGATTAATTAGGTCTCTGAATTAAATAAGCACAGTTTTATATTCTACAACTCATCAATAAACATGCTAAACAGCATAAAATCAGTAAACAAAATCCAGTATCATAACCTCAGGCTCCTTTCTCCAGGTTTATATCAATAGATTTATCAACATCATTTAGAATTACTAATTATGCAACTATAATATATAAATGAGCTATCATATATAAATGAGCTATCATATCCTCCTTGAGTAAAATTTTATGGTGAAATACTTCCTGGACAATGAAATCTAATAAACATAAAGAAAATCATCATGGTATTATATGAATTTAAACATACTATTTGCCTAAATGTAATTTTCTTTCCAATGTGCTACCACAGCATCAGTTTATCAACTATTCAGGACCAAAACAACCATAACAACAATTTCAAGAAAAAGTCTAATTCTGTGAAAGTACAGATAGCAATATCTGAGATTCAAATATCTCTCCTCACTCCAAGAAATCTAAGAATAGATGGCCACTTTTTTCCTACTTAAAGAAGTTACCTTTATTTAAAGGATATGAAAATAAAACTGGCTAATAATTAAATTCTATACATAATTTAATTAAAAATAAGAAAATAAACTATTAAAATGAAGACAAACTAGAAAATATTGCAGTTCTAGTTGGAAAGGATATTCCACAAAAATAATAAATTTCATTTTTATTTCTATAAGAAAAGTATTGGCTAGAAATAGAAAACAAGGAGGAATAGAAAGTCAATTAAAGGAAATTGTTAACTTATTGTAAGAATAAAGTCAGTGGTAGAGACAAATATGCAAATTAAGAAATATCAGAAAATTGGGTCCTCCTTGGTGGCACAGCGGGTTAAAACACTGCACTAAAAAGCTAAAGCCACTTCCGCATGAGTTCGATCCCCACCTGCCCCCGAGGAGACCACGTGGCGTGGCAGACCTCTCCTGACCTGCCCGCTGCTCCCCTCAGCAGTGTACTTCGTAGATCTGCCTATTCTGCTCCCTGCTCTGTCTCTGGTGAAGCCTCTCACCCTCCGCATCTCTGGCCTGTACCCCAGTTCTGTACGAATAAATAAATAAATCTTAAAAAAAAAAAAAGAAATATCAGAAAATTAAAGCAAATTAGTCATTTAGTAAACAGATGGAGCTTGGATAGCAACAAAGAAATTAATAAACTAATGAGAAAAAGTTCATAAATTTAAATTAAAAAAGTATTTGAAAATATAGCTCAACAAAAATTTGTAATAATTATAAGAAACCTGAAATAGTGATATTCATCTAACAATTTGAGTGAATACAAGTTGTGATAATATATCATGTTAAGTATAATTGATCCAGTTTTAAACTAAGCTGTGACATATTTTTTAAAGTATCAATGAGAAATTTTGTTTAAAAAAATTAGAAGTTTGGCCCTACCTGGTGGCGCAACAGGTTAGGGTACATCAATGCTAGCTGGCTGCAGCTGCTTCAGTACAAGTTCGACCCCCTGCCCCAGAGGTGACCAAGTGGCGTATCAGACCTTTCCTGGCCTGACCACTGCTTCCCTCAGCAGTGTATTTCGTCAGTCTGCCTGTTCTGCTCCCCACTCTGTCTCTGGTGAAACCACTCACCACCCCCACACCGCAGGTCTGTACCCCAGTTCTGTATGCATAACTAAATAACTAGCCAACTAAATAAATCTAAAAAATAGAAGCAGCAATATTTATTTACCCCTGCTGAATTAATAAAAACATTTAAATATACAGCAAACTTAAGATTTACTCAGATTTAGCTGAACTGCCATATATTTAAAACTGAATGTATTCCAATAATTTTTCATAATAATTGATTGTAAATTATGCCATAAATTTAATCTCCCCATATTCAGCAATTTAATAAAAATAATGCCATATGCTTCTACTACAAAAAAGGATTTTTAAAATAAAAAATATTACTATATTCCAGAGTTTGTTCCTTTTTATTGCTGAGGAGGACTCCACTTTACCATGTGCCACAGGTGTTTGGTGTCTATTATGCAGCATATCTGATTTTAAATTTGGTGTAATTTAAAACAAAACTACTGACAACAATATATAATCCTGGTGAGTTTGATGTGATATATACATGTTGATTTTTAAATCATGCACAGTTGACTTATGTAAAAAATTACTTCAATCATAAAGCATAGCTTATTCAAAAATCAAACAATATCTAGTTACTTCAATTAAATAGAAAAATATATATAAAAAAAATAAGTTCCCTTCTTCCCAAACACCAGATCTCTTTAATATAGCAAGCTATTACTATGATCCTGGTTTGTCTCTTCTCTGAAAATGTGTTTGGGGACTATGTGTTCATTCAAAGTCAGGTATGCACAGAATTAACTTATATTGACACCAGTTAAAATGTTTGGAATATAACTTTTTTTTTAAAGATTTATTTGTTTATGCATACAGAACTGGGGTACATGCCAGAGGTACAGGGGTGGTGAGATGATTCACCAGAGACAGAGTGGGGAGCAGAACAGTCACACTGACAAAGTACACCGCTAAGAAGTGCAGCTGGCCAGCCAGGAGAGGTCTGCCACACCATGTGGATCACCTCTGGGGCTGGGGATTGAACTTGCACTGAAGCAGCTGTAGCTGGCTTGCAGTGCTGCATCCTAACCCATTGTGCTACTAGGGAGAGCCCTGGACTGTAACTTTTATGCCATTTAAATTGTAGATTGTTTCATTGAGAAATTTGGTAATTAGTATATTATGTAAATAAGAGAAGTACCTAAAAGTTTGAACCCTAAATCAAGGTTATATTTTCATACTCATTCACAGGTATCATCTTTCAAAATAATCAAAGAATGATAATTGAAAAGAGTGGCAGACCGAACAATGATTCCCATAAAGTTATCTACACCAGAATTCCCGGAACATGGCAGCCTGTTATTTTACAAGAGAAAAGAGACTATGCCAATGTGATTAAGGTTAAAGACAGAACTTTTAAGTAACCAGTTGAATCAAATTAAATGACATTAATTCTTAAGATTTTTTTCAGCTGCAGAGATGTCATTTATAGGACTCATGTTGATGAGTTTAAAAATGGAGAGAGGGCCCTCCCTGGTGGCGCAGCGGGTTAAAGCACAGCACTGAGAATCTAAAGCCGCTTCCTCATGAGTTCGATTCCCGCCTGCCCCGGAGGTGACCACATGGCGTGGCAGACCTCTCCTGACCAGCCCGCTGTTCCCCTCAGCAGTGTACTTCGTGGATCTGCCTGTTCTGCTCCCCACTCTGTCTCTGGTGAATCCTCTCACCCTCCGCATCTCTGGCCTGTACCCCAGTTCTGTATGAATAAATAAAGAAGTCTTTAAAAAAAATAAATGGAGAGAGTCAGAAATTGCAATGTGAAACTGAAAAAGGCAAGAAAAAGAAACTCCCTTCGAATTTTCAGAAAAGAAGGCCACCTTGCTGATACTTTGATTTCAGTCAGTGAAGCAGATTTCCATTTTCTGACCTATAAAACTGCCATATACTAAGCATGCCTTATTGAAGCTCTAAAAATACTGCTACACACTTATATTAAAGATAATACTCCAAATCACACAAGATTTGCAAACTGTTAAAACAAATAACACAAGAAAAATATAGATGTGAAGAATTTTTACTCTACTTTTTTTGGTATTTACCCAAAGAACACAAACACGGCAAAGAAATATACACCACCATATTCATAGCAACCTTTAAAATATCCAAGAGTTGGAAACAACCCACATACACATGGATGCAAGATTGGATAATGAAAATGTTTATGTGCAAAATGGAATACCACTGAGCTATTTGCATACAACATAGATGGACTTTGAGTGCATTATGTTTAGTGAGGTAAGTCAGATGAAGAAGCACCTTGTGATTTAACTCACACGTGGTAACATAAAATAACAAATTAACAAACTAAAGAAAAGAAAAATAAATTTTTTGACCATAAAACAAATTGTTACTAGCAAGGGGAAATTCAATCAGGTAAAGAGTTAATTTTATGGTAAAGGATAAAATTCAATTTTTAATGGTGAAGTTACTATAGTATATAGACATTAATTTAGAAATATGCTCACCTGATGCTTATATAATACTGCAACACTACACTAAAAGATAATAAAGATTTCCAAAACAGATGGTTATTTAAAATATTTTTAATGAGGCCCTCCCTAGTGGCGCAGCGGGTTAAAGCATTGCAGTAAGAAGCTTACGCCACTTCCACATGAGTTTGATCGCAGCCTGCCCTGGAGGAGATCCACATGGTGGCAGACCTCTCCTGACCTGCCCGCTGCTCCCCTCAGCAGTGTACTTCATCGATCTGCCTGTTCTACTCCCCACTTTGTCCCTGGTGAATCCTCTCATCCTCTGCATCTCTGGCCTGTACCCCAGTTCTGCATGAATAAATAAATAAATCTTAAAAAAATATTTTTAATGATAAGCTATTTAAAGTTTAATAAAAGGAAAATACTGCAACAATGTTAGATAATAAACCATAAGGATTAAACAGGAATTCATAGGTATCATGTTTGAACTTTTACAAAGTTCTAAAAATTTTGAAAACCTTGAGTATTGTGGATTATGTTCTAGGAAATTTCAATTTATCTAAACTCATTTCAAAAGAGAGAGACACCATCTTAAAATATATCTTCTCAGACTATAGAGTCTATCTTAAAAAGCACATAAAAAGCATAAGTAAAATGTTTTAAATTTAAATTTATAGTTAAGAATTTTTTCACAAATCAAAACTCCCAATATTTAAAAATAATTCTAATTTATTTAGGATATTGAGAAAAATATTGCTCTAAATACACGAACTCACACACACAAACACACTCACATTAACAGACCGAATTCTTATATACTTGCAAAAGCAACAGAAGATATCACTGTACAGGAAAGGATAGCTATGTTGCATTAAATACATCTATCTATTAGTCTACACTGCCTTTGTCGTAGTGAGAGTAGAAAAAGCCCACAAAAACATTCAATTTTCGGTAGAGGTTCCCTCATGCACTGGATACCCATGGCTAAAAACTTCAGCTTTAGTGCATTTGAAACTAAAGCTCCAGGTTGGTAAATCAGGAATGTTTGCTTTATAAGACACATTTGTATTTTGAAAAGTAAACTGACAGTTGACTTCAGATAGAACCAGATATACAAATGGTGATGTACAAAGTCAGAATTTGGAGTTACAGACTTACCATCTGAAAGTGATCTCTGAGAAAAGAAAAATGGTGTTGTTTTGGTTCTGGCACAGCTCTGGCAAATGAGATTCACGCTTTTATAAAGGGAGTATGCACAGCTGCCCTCAAAATGAGTGGGCATTAGAAGCACCTGGTATGCTTGTTAAAACACAGTTGTTACATCCTACTACCAGCATTTCTGATGTGAAACTTACTGCTAGCTGTAGGTAGTTTAGAAAATTCAAGAGTTGTTGCTTATTACATATTTTGAAAATGCATGATGAGTCTGTAAAAGAATATTACTTGGTATAGCAAATCTTCAGTATAAATAACTCCCCTCCCAATTCCAGAAACAGATGCTTGAAAGGAGTTTTCTTGCATAAGGAAGCCAAGTCAATGCCAGATTTCAAGGCTTTTAAGGACAGGAAAATAGTATTGCTTAGGAGCATGTTGCAGGCTACAAATTAAAACTTCCTGATCTGGCACACTGAGACTACCAAGGCTTTCCAGCATATTGATAAACACACAGGAGCAGTAAGAAGTCATGGATGCCCCAGCTCATCTCCCAAGATGTTCTCATGAATTGCTAAATTAGTAAAATGCAGAAGTTACTATTTGGAAAATATTTGTAATATTTGGAAGTTTCATGGTTAAAGATACTCCTGAACATTCCTCTTTACTGGTAATCTTCATCACAGAATCAAAGTTGTTTTTCTCTTTCTAAGCATCACTTCTTGGACCCCCATCAGTGGATCAGGAATTATAGCAGCTTTTAATATCCACAACCTCAGGAGAACCACTGTCAAGCTATTTTCCACAGCTGAGGAAGACACTGGAAAAACACTAGCATAGTTCTAGAATAGCAGCATCTGTGATTGTATCAACAAGCTTGCTTGGGCTGGGCTGATAGCACCAAGGAGTGCATTAGTTGCATCTCAAAGACATTCAAGATATTCATCTATGACCTCAAAATCTTTGCCAATTATGAGGTGGTCATAAAATTCAATGACAAACATTCAGATGACAAACAACTTTAACTTGTTTAGGATGAAAAGGCCATTGAGTGATTCCGAGAGGTAGTTCCTGAGTATTTTTTTCTCATTTTTTTTTATTTTTATATCATTTTGTACATTTTTTTTTCCATCTCAATTGTAATCCCCGCGGGTTTCCCATCATCAAATCACCCATGTGCCATCACCATAATCCCGTGCATTTCCTCCCTCCCCCCCGTTTTTGATCCCATTCCCCACTCCACCCCCACAAAATGTCTCTGGTATATGGTTGTTCATTATTTTTGTTATTTTCCACCTGGTCTATTATACTCCTGCTATGAGTGAAACCAGTTCCTGAGTATTTAATGAAACTGAAACAGAATGGTAGCTGAAGTAGGGGCAAGAGATAAGCAAACTGCAAGAGAATAAACAGAAGAAACCCAAAGAAAATTCACTGTGAATGATTAGCAGAAGCTTTTATAGATATTCCCAAACAGTTTGGGAATATAGACTCAAATCAAAAGATTTTCTTTAGTAGAGATAAACTTTTTGCTTCTATGACGAGAAAACTACCATGGATGTATTTCTGAAAAGACATATAGCTCTTTAATAAGAGTTTCAGACAGGTCCTTCAGGAAGTTTTCCAAAAAAAAAAAAAAAAAATATATATATATATATATATATGTATATATATATATATATATAAAATATGCATGCTTGTAACTTGGCTTCTGACAAAAAAAATGTTTAAAAAGTAAAAACAAAATAATAATAATTGCATATAGAAAAAAGCTTATATATGCTTTTAAAATCAAGATTTTAAAATATTTTATAACTGTTCAATGAGTTTATGTTGAAGTTAATGTTATCACAAATTCAAAAGTAAAAACAAAATAAAACTTAATGAAGTAAAAATGTTATAGTAACCTAAGATTAATTTATTATTAAAGAAAACTATTGTTATAAACTTAGTTTACCCTAAACTTAAGGTGTTCATAATGCTACAGCTGGGTCATTAATATCCTCGGCCTATATATCCACACACCACTCACTCTCTGACTCACCCAGAGCAACTTCTATCCTGCAAATTCAAGTTATCATAAGTATGTCATTTGTTTAAAATCTTTTATAGCATTATTTGAACTGTATTTTGTTCTATGTCTAGATTAGTTTAAATATGCAAATCCTATTCCATTATAATTGCTTGCAAGAACATGCTTACAGGTTTGCAAACTGAGGGCCTATGCTCCACCACTTAGCCTAGGTTGTGTAGTGGCTAGATTTGTGTACCTAATGTTTACAGAATGAAATTGCCTGTACTTCTTAAAACACATGCCCATCCTTAGCCCACACAAAACTATATAGTACTTTGGTAGGAGTCAGAAAGTGTTACTATGCGTGTTTCTCCAATTACATCTTAAGATGTTGTAAGTTAGGGGATATTTGCTCTGAGTTTTTACTCTCCTTTACAGTGCTTCAGTAGGCTCCTTCACTTCGTCATTATTTAATAAATAAACATGCACTTAGTGATTTAAGAAAGTATGACATTGCAAACAATTTTCAGACCAAAATTTCATTTGTGGCCTGCTGAATACCCAAAATAAAAGTTTTCAGACTATGTCCTACTGACATTTCTTGAGCATTTATATTATAAATAGCAGTTCTCTTTAAAATGTTTTTCTCTTGTAAAGGAAAAATACCGGATGGTTTCACTCATGGCAGGAGCATAAAGGACCAGGGGAGAAAATACTATTAAGGAACAACTATATAACAAAAACATTTTACGAGAGTGAGAATGGAGTGGGGAATGGGATCAAAAACAGGGGAGGGGAAGGGAGTGCAGTGGACTATAGTGATGGAACACAGGTGATTTGGTGATGGGAAGTCCACGGGGATTACAACTGAGATGGAAAAAGACACAACATGATGTAAAAATAAACTATTATATTGTTTAATAAATAAAAAATAAAAAGAAGTTTAATAGAATTAACTTATATAAAAAAAGTTCTCTGTGTTTTGTATTTCTAATTCTCCTCACCAATTTTGTGACTTCTTCTCTGCTTCCATTGCTCCTATTCATGTTCCCACACATTAAGTTTGATGGGAGAGGAAACTCAGGTTATGGTTCACTGTCTTCATTTTTCTCAGTCATCTTATTTAACCATATCATCAAAACCTCAGGTTTTTGTATTAACTCTATGCAGATTAATTTTAGATCTTCAGCTCTGCCTTCTCTCCTAAGCTTCTGGCTTTTAAATTCCATTACCTAGCAGAAATTGCTTTCCAAATACTTAGATAGTTCCACAAACTCAAAATTGTGAGACAATTTTAGTCATCTGTAACATTTGTCTCAATTCTTACTCTTTCCAACTTTCAGATTTCTGTATATATAACCATCAGACTTTCAACTCTATAGGATTGAATTCTGGCAATATTGTAATCAGAGGAATACAACTAAACTTGTTCGAAAGAGAATAATATAAACTAGATCTAAAGTAAAAGTTGGAATATGTCAAAATAAAGCAATACATGAAAACACATATTTTTTATAAAATGAATGTATGAATTTTATTTTCTAATAAAATGTAACTGAAACCTCTAAATGTTGAGTGTAAACATACTGATTAATAGAGACAAGCAAACAGGATGTTACTTAACATGTTTCTAAGTGCCAGTTAACAGAGTGCTCTGAAAACAATATGCAAGATGGACATCTAATCCGGTCTTGGGTCTTAAGCAAAGTTTCCAAATGAAGCTTAAATGTTCATGCAACTATGAATTTATGAGCAGAGGGAGTAAAACATGCTCCTGGCAGAAGCAACAACATTAAAGTAACAGTAACACTTTTATTAAGATGCACTGAAATATTTCTATTAGAGATAATTCATTAAGACAGAAAACTCAGTAGTTCGTCAAGTAAGGAGAACTAGGAGTAGAGTTCACAAGAACCAGGCCAACAGAAAGCTTAGATGTAAAGATGTCATATTAATGAATGTGGGTATAGTCTTTAAGTGTAATGGAGATGCAGAGAAATGTTTGTACAGGAAAGTAATCAAAAACAGATTTAAACTATAGATGTGTGTGATGAGAATTGGAGGTCAGACTTTTAAGAAACTGTATAAATTAGTAAATAGTTATTATAATTCAAGTGAAAATGAACATAGTCTATTTTAACTGATTGTAGTAAATGGGATGGCAAATAGACAAATTAGGGAAAATTAAGCAATTGTCTTAAAGAATATTGCAAGTGGCTAGATTTGGGGGAAACATCTAGAATATGACTAAGTTTGAATAATAATTCCATAAGCAAACTCTAGGATGTTTTAATGACTAAAAGAATATCTGTTTAGGGATAACACAGAACTAGGAAAGAGAGGTGAAGAATGATCTCTAAGGAACGACTATATGGAATGTTCTCTAAGGAACGACTATATGGAAGTGAAAAAAGAGATGTTGTATGAGAAGACATAAGAGGAAAATGGGAGATACGGTATAGAAGAGTTAAATTACTCTCAGGAGACAAGGGGTATAGCAGTGGTCACTAGAATAAACTGAATAAGCAACTGAGAAAAGAGCATTTTTAAAATTAGTGTTATATAATAGTAAGTTTTAGCAGCAAGAAAAGGAGAATAAAGGTGGTAACTGCAGGGAAATCTTTTTGTTATGGATTTTGTTGTTTCTTTGTCCTTTATTTAAAGCCTAGAAATATTTGACCATGACTAAATTCTTATGAAGTCAATAATGAAGGAGAAAAAGTGATGGTTGATACTTTTGAAGAAAGTGGCAGGGCTAAATTTTAGTCTGTTAGTGGTAAATTAAATGTAGGGAAATCAACATCTTCTCTATCCAAACAACAGAAATGAAGAAGAGTATGCTCAAACTTCATCGTGGAGTGAGAGAAAATCAGTGGATTCCAAATGGGAAGCTGTTGCTTTCAAAATAGGAGAGATTTAGGTGTGGTGATTAAACCTATGAGCGTTGGACATAGTTCGTTTGAATTAAAATCTCATCACTTTCGCTTTCTGTGTCATTTACTAGTTAATCCCTGTCACACATGGAAGTGACACAGCCCCTTTTTCATTGATTTGCTTAGGAGTTTCCTAGTACAATGTAGGAACTTTCATTATGGAAATTTTTATTACTGACACCTAAGAGTTAATGTGGAAGTTTGTAGATAATTGTAGAAAGATTTTATATGAAAGAATAAAAAAATGAATCTAATTAGTATGGGAGATATAATTAACCCAAAAGACACAGCAGAATATTTTTCTGTTTGAGAATGAATACCCTACATATGTATTCACTATTTGGTTAATCAATTGATTTTTGACTGAAGGAATGATATTTTGAGCAAATTGATTGATTTAAAAATGCAAAGACTGCGCCCTCCCTGGTGGCACAAGGGGTTAGGACATAGCACTGCAAGCTAGCCATAGGTATTTCAGTGCCAGTGGATCCTCCACCACAGAGGAACTCCACATGGCGTGGCAGACCTCTCCTGACCTGCCTGCTGCTCCCCTCAGCAGTGTAAGTCGTTGTTTTGCCTGTTCTGCTCCCCACTCTGTCTATGGCCTGTACCCCAGTTCTGTATGCATAAATAAATAATTTTGTAAAATACAAAAACTTCTACTTTGAAAGTTATCTCATCATAAAGCATACATATATACATTAATTTCAAGAAATACTTTTGTTATAAAAGGAATATCTTGAAAGTATATGTTTAACAGAGAAAACAGACCTAAAGATAATGAATTTTTTGCACATATAGTATTTGTGGGCGAGTGTCATCTTTTCTCAACTACCACACATCAACTTTTCCTAATGTCTCATCTACTAAACATTGTGACAGTTCATTCCAAAATTCTATGAGGATATTTAGTGTAGTAGTAAAAGAAAAATCAGTTTTGATTTAGATCACAGGTATATACCTATTTTGTAAAACCTATTAGTTGTTTATTATTTATAAACACAAGCACTGTGTTTGGTAAATTACTTGCCTTTCAAGGTTTATGGTATGTATTATTTCAAAATGTTGAGAGTTGGGATTCTTCCTTGGTGGCACAATGGGATAAGTCTCAGCACTATTGGCAGCCACTGTATGGTGAGTTTGATCCCTGGCCTGGGAGCTGGCCTATTAGGGCAGTAGATCTCTGATGCTGCTCCCCTTACCGGTGTATTTCAGTCAATCTACCTATTCTGCCTCCCACTCTGATTCTGGTGAATCCTCTCACCCCCACTCTGCACATCTAGTCTACATCCCAGCTTTTGTATGCACACATAAATAAATAAAAAATAATTGGAAATAATATTCATTATGTGATACATTAAAGTATCCAAAAGGCATTCCACTTCTATCTATAAAAGCATAATTATTCAAACATCGTATACCTGTTTCTAGATATTGGTAATTGTTTCAAAAATATCTGAAGGAGAGACATTCTGGTAAATATGTTGGTAATCCTCTAGCATTTACAAAATGAATCTGCATAGTTTTCTAAAAGCTCTTTTGGACTATCCATCTTTTAATAATATAATTATTTGATGAAAGAAAGGTTGGAATTTAAACTCCTTTTCATTATTCTATAAACAATGATAGCAAAGGTCTGTGAGGAAAACAAAAGGTGATCTTCATTGTAGGAAACTTCTGTCATGCTAGAAAACTTGTTTGCTGTTGTTGTGAAATGGCAAAAGTGGCTTAGAATGTTATTTCATGCTCAGCAATTTGAAAGAGAACATTAAATTTGTCCCACTCAAGTAATTGGCCTTTAGCCAAAATTCACAGCTAAGTTTAAAAAAAGAAAACACTTTCTTGTTTTGTTTGTTTACAAAATATTTCAGTGCTATATTTCAAGGCAAGCATTATTATATTTGGCATATTAATTGGTTAGATAGTTGTGAGAGGACAGTGCTGTACCGAGAGCTGTGGAGAAGAGAGAAAGAACAGAGGGAGAGGAGAGAAAGAGAGCCAAAGAGGAAGATTTTTCTGCACACTATTGACTACTGTCTAGAATATCTCTCAGTTTTTTTTTTGGTTTTTATTTTTTTGTGGATATTGGTTACACATGTTGATCATCTGTACCAAGATAAAATAATGATACTGAAATTATTATCTAAATGGTAACAGAAACCACATCAAATGCAAGATAATTTGGTTCTATGGAAAGCAATTTCCATTTTATTTAATACATTTTATTTAACACATTTTCAACAAGCATGGTTGAAAAATCCATAAAAATGACTCATAATGTTGTTTTAGTGGAAACACATGCTTATTATAATCACTAATCTAATTTTTCCTGCAAATCTTGGGGCATTTTGCATATTTGCCTGGCTACTATACTTAATTACAAAACTATAGTTTTCCAACTTAATTACTTTGAAATATAATTTAAAAACATCAAAAGTCCAGCCTCAACATGAAAAACACATTTGTGTTTTGAAAATTTCAGTTTTGCATTTGAATCAAAGTAAATATGTTCATGACAGAACATATTCAATTATATTTACATATTTCAAGCTCATATAAATTTATATTGCTTGTTGGTATTTTGTGCAATGTTATCAATATTACCTAAAATGGGATGTCAATTAGTTATCCTAAATATAACAGTGAGATGACCACAGAAACCTCGAATACTCAGAGAATCCTTTTAAAGGAACATCATTATCTATAAAATGATCTAATTTTGTTTACCACAATGAAGCCTTAAGATAAAAGTATTTTAAAATATTGCACAAACTGTTGTTAGGGCAATATTTATGAATTATAGAATTTTATGTAGATATTTTCCCACTATCATCTATAATACCATCTTTTCCTCAGAATGTTGAACTAAGTTGTATCTGTGATAACTTATAAATTTGGGGCACTATGCTAATTTATAAAATGAAAGGCAATGTTTTAAATCTGTAAAATAGAAACTTTAATTGCACTGTAAAAGCTAGAATTTATCACATTTAATTGAGTCATCTTATAATTATTCTCTATGATTCATTATTTTTATTTTTGAAGGCATTTCAGGCAAGATGTCAGAGATATGTATGAAAGTACTACATAATTGAAGTATCTATTGTTCCCATTAAAGTATCACCTCAGAGTTTTGTACTTAGAAAATGTTTAAGCTTCTCTGGAGTTTAATAAACTGCATAAATCCAAGAAAAAGGACGATGGGAATTTCAGAAAGCTGTTAGTTTATGTTATTCCTTACAATTTCTTGCTCTTTCTCTTACCTCTTACATCAATTCAGTTCACTTATTTATTACAATAAGAGTGGACATCATGGACAGCATCAAAATTAAACTGAAAATGCAAAATAAATCACACTTTCTCTTTAGAGCTTAGATTTCTGAAATGTTATAGGTTGAAAATGGAAACTACTAATTTGGGATTGATTTTAATGTAAACAATGGATTGTAATATCTAACATTGCTTTACTTCAACACTTTAAGAATATAAAATTTGGCCCTCCCTGGTGGCGCAGCGGGTTAAAGCACAGCACTGAGAATCTAAAGCCACTTCCGCATGAGTTCAATTCCTGCCTGCCCCGGAGGAGACCACACGGCTTGGCAGACCTCTCCTGACCTGCCCGCTGCTCCCCTCAGCAGTGTACTTCCTTCATCTGCCTGTTCTGCTCCACACTCTGTCTCTGGTGAAGCCTCTCACCGCCCCTGAGCCTCTGGCCTGTACCCCAGTTCTGTATGCATAAATAAATAAATCTTTAAATATATATATAATTTAATGAAAATAGTGATAACAGAGAGGTGCTTTATAAAACACTACTTCATTAATTTAAACACCAATATTCACTCATATTGATAAACCATGTTATAAAATAGTACAATAAACGTTAGAGTAACAAAATTCTATAATACTAGTTTGTATAATCAGAGTCATGAAACAATAATGTCTCCATCAGCTTTTCTCTTTAGTTTCCTTAGTTTTTGGTGTATGTCAATCTCTCCTCAGCTCCATTGAAACAATGGTTATTTTGATTCAGAGCAAGCAAACCAATGAAAAGCCACTATTAACAGAAAAGATAAACCTCATTTTTAATCTTGAAAGAGCAAAGCTATGAAGAAATAAGACAAACAGCAGCACTATTTTCACATGTTTTGGGACAATGAGAAATTCAACAGTAAATATCAAGTGTAGTCTAATCTCAGAAAAAAATCAGATATAGAATATTGTGTATTTACTCTATAAATGATAAAAAAATACAAACCGTTGAAAGTTGTTCTTCAACTACAGGAATCACCTGCTACTGTAAATTATCCTAATAATTCAGTTACTAAAATAGATGCACAAAATAGAATCAACAATGATAATCTAGTGTGTTTAATGGGTGGTATCTAAAATTAGAAGATTTAATTATCATTCTTTTTGTGAATACTTATTTGAGAAAAGTATTGCTTAGTCATGGATTCTAACTCGCAAGAAATTTGAATAAGCAGATTTACTCTTTCCTATTTTATCAAAATCTATATATAAACTCTGTCTATAAAATAACATTTTTCAAAAAGATAATTTCAACATTACATATAATTTTTAGTTTGAAAATTAAGATATATTTGTAAAGCATATCTAAAAATCAACCAAAATTTTGTCTATAAATGATCTATGGTTAAGACACTCATAATCTTTTAAAGAGTGTTGTTGAAAATAAAGAGTGTTTAATCTTAATATTTAGCCACCAGTGGTTGAATTGCAATACTGTAATAGGATAGTCCCCAGGAAAGGGGAACATTCCCTGTTCCCTGCTCCATCCAAGGAAGGGTGGAGCAGAGGGAATAAGAGAAGCTAGAGAGGAGCTGGAGAAGGAAGGAAGAGAGAGGAGCCAGCCAGGATTCTGGAGGAGGCCCATGGAACAACAACAACAACAAAAAGTGAACAAACTACACTTGCTTCTAGTTCTTGAACAATTGAAATAAATGAGTTTGACAGAGGCAGCTTTAATCTTGAATTTATTCCTTCTGCCCCTTTCCTATGTGTTCCCACCAGGAGGACCCTTTTGTGGCTGGTTTTTGGGCTTCAGTGGCTCTGCTTTGGCCCAACCCTGTTTGTCTGACATTTATGACATGGAATGAATAACTTCGGATGCTTGCTTTGAAAACTATACTCTTTATTGCACACTAATTGTACTGAGGTTCCTTTCCATTAAAGGTCTTATGCACTTGAGTATATTTCTTTCTTGATGTGGCAGATGACAGAACCTATTTAGAGTGGTCGATTTGGGGGTTCTGGGTTGACGCCTCCTTGCCAAGAACAATGAGATTAAGGCTACATAATAGTTACTTATTATCAGATACATAAAAGAATAAATATTTGTCAATACTTTGTTGTTTCCTATAAAAAAGAGCTATAATGCCATATTTTATTTTTTAAATAAAATATTTTTCTATTTATTTATGCATACAGAACTGGGGTACAGGCTAGAGGTGCAGGGCAGTGAAAGGATTCACCAGAGACAAAATGGAGGACAGAACAGGCAGATCGACAAGTACACTGCTGAGGGGAGCAGAGGTCTGCTGCACCATGTGGGTCAGCTCGGGCCAGGGAATCAAACTGACATTGAAGTGACTGCAGCTAGCTTCGCAATGCTGAACTTTAACCGGTTGCACCACCAGGGAGGGCTTAACACCGTATTTTCTTTCACCAAAAATAACCAGATATCCAAATTGTCACTTTTATTTTAACAGGAAGTTTATTCCTTTTTTTTTTTCTTTCTATTTTCCATTCCTTTCATTAGATAGTAAATGAGTTACTGGCGCATATAGGAATAATTTGCAATTAAGTTTTAAACAAACTGGTGTATAAAATAAATCAAAACAATAAGTACATGACTGTTTGGAAGATGCCTGACTTTAATGTGAAAATGAAGATCATGCTGCCGCTCAATATCCTCAAAATTCAATATGCAGCTACTGGATGTCGAGACAGTCTTTTAAAAAGAATTTGTAAGTTCTTTCATGGGTATAACACAATAGTTTTTGCTTTGTTTTTTTTTTTTTTCCCAGACATTATTTCCAGTACAATTAGAGAAATACATTCACAAAATACTAAACCTCCTAATCTAAGTGAAGATGATTAAAAAACAATCCGAAGATGCAATTGACAATTAAGAAATTCCATTAGGGAGTCTTATTGATCTAAGAGGCACTGGCCATAAAATAAGGGAAAACTCACATTTTCCCCATTGTGGATATGTATCTGTAAGCAGATGTTCCTTTCTTTGTCTTAGACAAACAGTGAATCATTCTAAAGCTCTAACTCTGACCTTTTCCAGGTATGCACATTTTCAAATAACATCTGTTTGCATATGAATGCCCCTCAACACCCCTACTTCTTTCTCACTAAATTATAACAGCATAGTCTTAGGTTCAAAGATTATAACTAAAGATATAGATGAACAATGCCATTCTTTTATAATTCTATGTTGTGTATCATGCTTTCAGTTTCAGACAACAAATTAGCAGAGTTCACATAAAATAAACATTCTTATTAGCAGAAAGCATTACTATTCATACAGTTTTGTTTGTTGTCTTAATCTTTGTCTCATAATGGTGTGCTTTTTTGCTAATTTACATCTAAAAATTTATTGTAGTGAGTATTCATACAGGACAAAATGTCAGATAATATAAGCTAGAAAGAATAACTGGGCAAATTTATTTTTCTACACAGTACTGTATGTGTTTATTTATGTTAAATCATTAGTGCTTTTGAAAATATCTCTCAGTGAAATGCATATAAGTATTTCTGTTAAATATACTGTTAAATTTTGTCACACTGGAAATAATTTGACATAATTTTATAGTATGCATGACAGGTTTATATTTATAATTACATCTTTATACTCAATAATAAAATAGAAACCATTATCTTTTAGTGTCACTGTCAATTTCTATCAATGGATTTTAGATATACAAAAGTTTTATCCTTTAGTATTGGGATAATTATTATTGAAAAAATATCATGCTCATAACTCTGCACGATCATTAATATAGATTCATTTTATCATTCAAATGAAAGATTAAAAGATTGGCTATATGAAAGAAAAGAAAATAGTATTTTGGATTATGGTGGAGGATTTTTAGGTTATGTTACTCTTAATAGTGTGGTATAGTAACATATCTGAAGAGGTGTAAAACCTTAATCTCTTAATTCTAATAATGTTGTAAATCAGTGTTACCTCATCTTAAAAATAAACAAAACAAACAAACAAAAAAAAAACTTACTTTGAACGACATATCAAAAAGTACATCTTAATCCTGAAATAATAATACACAATTTTTAAAAATTGCAATACCTGGATATTTGAAATATAAATACCATTAAATTATTAGACAAATAACCAAATGATTATTTTGCTTACATTTTACCTCTGTCATTGTTTCAGGTTTGAGAGATTTAAATTTCCTAAATAGAGACATATTGTAACCTTGTTATTTATTGAGAATATAACAAACATACATACATATGATAGTTTAAAAATTTAGAAGTGATGAATTAATATGCTTCTGTTTGGAAGTCCATAATAAGCTAAGTCTCTGATTTTCCTTTGTGTGTTCCCATATTCAAGGTTATTGCTCAGTTCCACCATAATTGCATCAATTGTGCACTGTTCTTCTATCACCTTTTATCGATGCTATCCTCTCACTCAAAATATAACTTAAAAAGCTTGTCCCTTAACGTGGCATTATATATTACACTCTTTGTTTTCACAGCATAACTCACAAGTTAATGTACAAATAATGTCTAATAAAATGAAAAATGTTAGGAAAAAGTATCCAAAGGAAATTAGCTGTTGTAATATTGGAATGAACCAAAACACACAATCCAGTTGATAGTCGTATATGATAATCCTTACATATAAGAAGAATTTAGTTCTAGGTAGGACACAGGCAAGACCAAGAGAATCTTGGTAGCTGATGCTCAATCAAACACACAATGTCCATAAATGCCACCTAAGCCAATTTAAATTTGTTGTAAAAGCCAACTTGATTTCAGGTTCCTCAATCCAATGGAATTACAGAAGCTCAGTGTTCCATAAAGCACCCTGATTTCTCCTGAAGCTGAATGGTTCATAAGTCCCAGATTTAGCTCAACGAGTCTCAAACATAACTACCAGGAAACTGCATTGGATGAGTGAATCAAGTAAAGTTTAGAGGATTAGTTTGATTAAAATGAATTGTCTACCACAAAGGCCACTGCTTTTCTCAAAGGATGCTGACATAACTTCTGAAAAATATTAAAATTTGCAACCCATACCTTTTGCATTTCTCCTCATGTAGTTAGATTCACTACTACTTATAAAGGTAAATTAAATTTTGATTTTTGGTGATAATTTTATTATGATATATCTTACTTTGTATCATACATATGGGTTAGAGTTACATGCTTTTGTATCTACACATGTTATTTATATTTACCTGTTCTGTATTGAGAAGAGATGCTCTTCTTTTAGCTTAACATAATGACTGAAACAAAGGGAAAATAAAGAAATTGTCAGTTTCAATTAAGACGATAAACAGATGAATGCCACTGATATGAATATATTGGAAAGTCACTGAATATTCATAACTTATTAAAGTCTATATATAAACAAAATTTCTAGGAAAGTGTTTACATAAAATAGCTGAGACTGTGTGTAATGCTGAAACATATGGGGAAACAGCAGTTACAACTATGTAAAATGTTCATTCTATTAACTGACTTAATTTAATTAAAGGATAGAGTTAAAGATTACAAGAAAAAATTTTCAGCCACCTTCCAAAAGAACTTTGGAAAAACACCACTGATATATAAAAATGTGGGGAGAGATGCAACTCTGATAAACAAGAAAATCACTTCATACTTTAAGAATATTTTGAATCTTGTTGCGAGATATAATGAAGAAATATACAGCAATTCTTCCTCCAGAGAAAGGCACTCAATTTTGCAATAAGTTAAGTAACAATCCAAAAGGTGAGTTCTTGAACAAAGGGTAATTGCAGATCTGAAATTTTCACTTTGCACCTCATTTATGAAGCTTGTGAAACGATCAGAAGCACCAGAAAACAGAAGCCTGCAGGATTTATGTTATTAAAAGAGGGCTCAAAACGTGAAACAATGAATGAGTGATGGCTGTGGGGAAGGCCTGATGTACACTGAGGAGAGGGTTTAACATAAGACTGCTTATAGAATTTGGATGTATGTTGACTTCACAGTACACGAAGAAACTCCACATAGAACTTCATATGTTCATGACCCTTTATATTTTCTAGAAGTCCTTCAGGTTTACAGATCACTAAATTGTTAATATGAATTTACACCAACCAGCTATCTAACTTAAGTTTCTGGAAGTGTATTTAAATCCTATATTGGAAGACAATAAATATATATGCATAAAAATTCTGAGCAAACAACACTAGTGAATAAGCCAGTATTCACTCAAAAATGAGTGAAGAAATAGGCACCCAGAAAAAATGAGAGTTCATATACTTTCTTGGTTAATCAGATTTAATTTTGAAATATAGACCTGAATTGAGTTCTAACATTGTCACACTATCTAGGTCCTTGCTAAGACTCTAGTATACTTTCCTAATTTCCAAAAGTAAAAAGAAACAATTATGCTATTGTTTTGGAAATTGAATTAATAGTAGTAAAAATCACAAATCTAACACATAAAATAATCATTATGTACTTGAGTTTTTAAAGGGATCTACAAAAATGGAAATGGAGGCCTCTCTGCCGGCACAGGGGTTAGTTTCAGTACTCTCATGCAATCCACTGCAACTGCAGGTACCCTGCCAGGGAGCTAATCCACATCTGACACAGCAGACCTCTTCTGTCTCATCAGCTGCTCTCCTCAATAGTGTATTTCAATGGATCTGACTATTCTACTCCCTGCTGGCTCTGGTGAATCCTCTCAATCCCCACACATCTGACCTACATCCCATTTCTTCTATGTAAAGAATAAAAACAAGAAAATTAAAATGTGTGGTTTGTTTAGTACTGTGATGAACAATGAGATGATGTAGTAAAATATGTAATAAACATGAGCACTGATTAAGTTAGAAGATGCACAAAACCTAAATAAATACAGGATAGTAATATTTTAAAGCTACCTAACTGAATTGTGAAATGGGGAAGATTTTCAACTGAGGGTTATATCAGCAAGAGAACAATGACTTGCAACATGCAATCCATATCTCTATGTGGAAAGTGTGCTGGCTCAACTATGCATATTCTTCATAATTTATAGAAGTTGGAAAATTTATTTAAACAGAACAAAGAATGTAGTGAAATTATCCAGATATTCTAGTGTCCAGATGTCCAATTATAATCATAGGATAAAATCCTATCCAAAAGTGAGGAGCTCTTTATGATAATAACAAAGAATAAGGTAGGTTTGCTGATGAGGATGATGACCCTGATAATCATTGTTGAAGTTACTGAATTTTTTTAATGCTTATGGACCAAGTAATTTATATAATTTTAATAAACTTGCTGCTAAATATTTAATCTTGTATTTTTAAGAATTTATAGATCAAGAAAATAAAGTCTTGTCTGGACTTAATTTCATTACATAGATTAGAGGTCCTTATTTCCTTTGTTTAACTTTATGTTTCATCTTGGAAACAGTCCTTAGTTATATAGACAGAGCCGTGAAAATTAAAAATATTTATAGGCAAGGAGAGCAGCTTGAATTTTATAGATTCGCTTTAGTTAGATCCCAAAAGTTCAGTGTGATGTTTCCTATTTAACTTAGAAATGTAACACAGTAGGCAAGCTGTTGAATTTTGCATGAACTAAAACATATTTTTGCTCTCCTAAGTCATACCTATATATACAGTTAAGGTTCTCAGGTAATTACTTCCAGGTGCCTGCCTATAGGAATTCATTGCTTTGCAATGAAATCAAAGTAATAAACTCATCAGCAAAAATTAACCCATAGGCATGTTACAGAGATACTTATATTTAAATGACATCAGTATTATAATTTGTGGATTGTACATGTTTATGTTCATGATGAAGACAATCTCCTCCTAGGTAATTAGGAAGATCTGCATACAACTAGGTATGTTTGGTGTTATCCTAATCTCATTGGATACCACTCATACCCAGTTTTTAAATGGGTTATTTATATTTATGAATTCATCTTACAGAAATCTTCACAATTTGATTGTCCCATTGTTTCTGTAGAAAACATAAATGCAGCTTTGCTTTTGTTACCTTAACTACAGTTCTTTAGTACTGAATATTAACAATTTGGGTGGAGAGTTTTGAAACACTAAACTCTTTCTATTTTATTATTTCTTTATTTTTCCCCAAAATTAAATGTGCCTTCAAATCAGATATATGAAAGATAACTTTCCACTCACTTCAAAGGAGGAAGATGTGGTACTCAGTGTTGCTGCCTCTGAAAAAGAAAAAAATTCTAAGTCATTTCAATACAAAACTAAATTAAATGTAGATCTACAATGATTCCAACTATAACAAAGACATACTTTTTCTAACAGGTAAACTATGAAGTTAGAATACCCATATAATAATATTAAGATGGAATTAAGGTTGTATATATAGAAAGATGTTATAAAATAGAATTCTGAGGATGAAAGATACAGATTACTTCTATTTATGTAAAATATGTTAATTATCTATAACCTAACATAAGTGAATTTTTAAAATGTATTCAAACAGTAATAAAACAAAATTGTATATGTATGTGTGTTTATGTACAGCAATGATAAACGGTAATCTTTTATAATCCCTTTTCTCAGATATTTTGGAGCTCTGTTCCATTCTCATTCAAGTCATTACAAAGTTCTTATAAAATGGGATTACTGAACAAATGCTCAGGTAGGAAGGGACATTTATTGGAGATATTTTTTTCTTTTCTAACTCCCCTGTTCCACTTATCATGCTCTAAGGAGCATTAAAAAAGAATCAAGAATGATTGATGGGCATAGTCCTTGCAGAAAACATAAAAAGAATGACAATAGCATGCTAAAAACATAAAAGATCCTCAAATTCACTCTGGTAGAAAAACAATGACCTGCAAAATACCAGGAAGAATCACAAAGTAGATTTTCCTAAATTTCAAAGAAGAAACAGGTTAAATGAGGTTATATATAAGATTAGAACAGAGTTGGGAAGACTATTTTAATTCTAACAAAGTCTTACATAGTACCTCACATACCAGAGGTCACCTTATGTGCACAAGATAACCCTCTGCGTAGATTTCTTGGTCATCGTTTTAGCAGTACAGATTGAAGCTACTATATAGAGAACACTATTTGGGTATTCTGAATATAAGTTATTAATGATGTATGCAAAGACAATTAAAGTCAGTATAAATGTAAATGCTTATTGTCATGTTCACTGGAAAGTAGATCTGCTTCTGCTGATCTCCAATTCTGATTTTGGGTCTGCAGGCTGCCATGCATGATTTTACTTTGAGCATCACTTCTGAAAATAAGTTGGGCATTGTCGTTTCATGTATCTGTCACTCTCTGGAATTAGTAAAATATGAAGAACATTCTTAGATAGACAATTGATAGGATAAAAAAATAGGAACATATGCTGTCATTTAAAGGCTATAATAAGAACTAACACTATGTGACTCACCTAAACAACTGAACAAATCAATCAAGAATGTATTTCTGTGTCTCTTAAGAGGCACTTTGTACGAGAAAAAAAAAAAATACACACACCTTTCCAATTATCACAGACTTCAGCAAAATCTGGACACAACACATGAGAAATAATAGAACGTAAATAAAATATATTTAAACTCCAAGACTACTGATGTTGTATATGTTATGTTCAGAAAACAGAATTATTATTTACGATTGTATTTTTAAATAATGAATGAAATTACAAAGTCAAGCATATACTGAAAAATCTGACAATAGTGGTGTCATACTTGGCAAGAAAATGAAATAAAACTTCCAAAAATGCACTATGTAATTATTGGGGAAAGATGACATGTGAAAAAGCTGAAGAGTAAACAGATGATCTGGAAAATTAATTTTTGAAGTGGAATAAAGAGATGACATATGAAAAACAAACAAACAAAAAAAAAGAGTAAAAGGAGAATTAAAAATGTAATCACACATCTGACTAGAGATCCAGAGATAAAAATAAAGTGAGAAATATAGAAGAAAATAATGAAAAACTTGTCACAGATTTTCCAGAACAGATGTAAAACATGAATCTACAAATTCAGGATAATGTCATCTCATAGGCAGAAATGAGTAAACAATAATCATAAGTCTTTGTTTACTAAGTCTTCCAGAAATACGATCATCTGAGAGAAATGAAGTTATAATTGTAATAGTGTGGCAAAAATGCATTTCAAAATACAGTAAAAACAATATTTACAAAGAGAGTATATTAAGACTATTTTGATATATAATTGTTGACATACAAAATATTCTTTCAAAAGTAAATTTAATTTACTGTAGTTAGATATACATTCAGTTATATAAAATGAGTAAGATCTAGAAAATTATTTAATTTTGTCTACAGTTTAAAATCTCTAAAAAACTATTAAGAGAATATAGCTCATGTTAAATGTTTGATCACAATGAAATTAAAAAAAATACACACAATTTATAGTTAAAACCTGTTCTAAATGAACTGCTAAAAGTCATACATGAAGAAAAAGGTCTACAGTGGTAGAATACAGATAAACTGGTGATAGATGTACTACGGTGTTAACACCTGATGAACATTCATCAATATTACTTCAGTTGAAAAAAATAAATGTTCATTCAAAAGGAACTCTTCCAAAAATGGGCTAAGTTGCAAGGAGATCAAGTTTAAATTTTTTGATTTTTTTTTGTTTGTTTCTTACTTCTTTAATTTTTGTTTTTAAATTGTGTTAAAAGTATCTAACTTTTCAAGTTAGATTAAATCTGTGTGTGTGTGTGTGTGTGTGTGAGAGAGAGAGAGAGAGAGAGAAAGAAGGAAAGATGGAGCTGAGTCAAGTTTGTCAGTTTAATATAAGCAAAGATCTCAATTCAGAAGACACTTGAGGAACAGCTGTTTTTCTGATAAGAATTTCTCTTTCATAGCATGTGATATATAAGATGCTTCTTTTTTTTAATTTTTTTGCAGAGAAGAACAGGGGTATAAGCCAGATATTTGGGAAGTGAGAGGAACCACCAGAGACTGAATTGGGAGCAGAACAGGCAATTTATTGAAATGCCTTGCTAAGGGGTGTGTTTGTGTGTGTGGGAGGAGCTAATTGGAGAGGTCTGTTGTGCCTTATGTAGATTAACTCTCTGGCCTAGAGAGAACTCAGGATATAGGGTGATAGTGCTGAGACTTACCCCTACACTGCCAGGGAGGCTGTCACTGCTTCTAAATTGGGAGAAGAGGAATTATTTCAGAGGAAAGGGATGGAAAAACAGGAAACATTTTGTCCTGTGAATCAGAATGATGTGGAATAACAATTGACACTGGAATAGGAGAAATGAAAAACAGAAATCCAAAGAAGTGATCCCAAACACTGTCTGAGGATGTCTTGTCTTGCTGATAATTACTGCATTGTGGCTGAAAAGTTTCAATAAACCCGAGCTAAAGCTAAAGAGTTTAAAGCATGATGATGGTCCCCAAGAGGATGAGGTTTAACAAAGTTAAATGCCTGCTGAAACAAAAGGAACATCACTAATAAGAAGAAAAATAACAAAATTTACAGTCTCTGCAACATAAAATTGAAAATATGAAAGATACAACACAAAATAATTTGAAGAAGAAAGTAAATAGAGTCGTTTCTAAAGAGACAATTCCGTAATATGAACAGTCCCTTGGTGACTCAGATAAGGAGTGTGTTTAGAATGTGCCTTTGGGGATTGAAAAGATAGAGTACCTCAGCAGAGAGCTACAACTATAAAAATAACCACATGGGGACTTCGACCTTACTGGTGGCACAACAGGTTAGGATGCAGCACTGCAAGCTGACTGCAGCTGCTTCAGTGCAAGTCCCATCTCTGCCTCCACCCCTCACCCCTAGTGTCTACATGGTCAGCAGACTTCTCCAGTCTCACCTGCCACTCCCCTCAGCAGTGTAATCCCTTGATCTGCCTGTTCTGCTCCCTGTTCTGTCTCTGGTGAATACTCTCACCCCCTTGCATTCTGGCCTTTACCCCAGCTCTGTATGGTTACATACATAAATCTTTGAGCAAAAAATAATAATAATAACCATATGGAAATTTTTGAAATAAACACATTAAAAACTGAAGAAATATATTACATTATTTTAATAAAAATGTGATAATGGGACATAGTAAACTAATTTGAATATGGTTTATAGTTACTATCTAATCTGATAAATGGGGGAAACAAATAGGTATCAAATATATATGTGTGTGTGTGTGTGTGTGTGTGTGTATATATATGTATATATATATATATAAATCTTAGAATTATTAGATTTTATAAAAGAATCTGACAAAAGTTATAATTTTAGAAGGGAAGCAAAAGGATGGGAAAGACGATAATTTCTTAAAGATAGCGAAATCAAAAAATTGATATATGGGGTAAGTTACATATTTAGTTATTTAATTAGAAACTAAGAAAGCTAAATAAATTTTAAAGCTGTACAAATTCAAACTTTAACTCAATCTCTTAAAAGTCAAAGGTAAAAGCATCAGACTTTAAAGCAGGAAAGGAAAACATGTTTTTTTGACTATCCTAAGTGAATATTTTCTGTTACACATTGATTATCAAAGTTGGAGTAAAAACACTACCTAATTTCAAAGCTTATTATAAAGCCAAGGTAATCAAAATACCATGATATAGGTGTCAAGTTAGACAAATAGACCTGTGGAATGGAGCAAAGTCAGGTAATAGAAAAATACATAATGGAAAACTGATTTCAAACAAGGTGCAAATGCAATTCAGTGGAGATTGGGTTATCTTTTTTTTTTTTTTTAAATAATGGTTTGGGTAGAATTGGATATCCATATGCAAAATAAAAGCATCTTTAATTCATATGCTGCATCATAAACAGATATTGACTCAAACATCATCACATATCCAAATGCAAATTTAAAACACAGACTCTTAGAAAAAATGGAAGAAAACCTTTGCAGTTCTAAGTAGACAAAGCTTTCTTAGGTATGATATATGAAATCATGACTTTTAAGATAGTAGACTGATAAAGTAGACTTCAAAAAATAAATAAGACTATCTGCTCATAGTAACAAGAAAAACAAGTTCAATGTCATTAATAAAATAGGAAAAAGTACATATTAAACCCTAAATTAGGTGCCACTTTGATCTAATGGAATATCTAAATTTTTTTAAAAAGTGACCAAAAATAATTCCAAAAACAAAAATTGTAGGAATTATAATCTCTATGTAATGCTGGTAAGATTGTAAAGTGGTATAATCACTTTGGAAATGAGTTTTCTTTAAAAGCTTAGCATATATATAAGGTATGATTTAGCTGTTACATAACTGATTATTTATCCAAAGGAAAGCATAAGCCTACACAAATACCACAAATATACATTAATTGCATTTTTCTTAATAGTAAAAATTATAAGTAAGTGAAATATCCAATTATAGGTAAATGATAAACTTTGGTATAGGTATATAATAGAATACTGTTCAATAATTAAAATGAATTAACAATTGATACATTTTACATGAATGAATCACAAAAAAAGTATGGTAAGTGAAAGAAGTCAGCTAAAATAAACAAACCAAAAATAAAAAGTATATTCTGAACAATAATACAACTTATACAACTCTTCAGGAAATTCAAAATAATACACAGGACAGAAATTTTTCAAAGTTTCCTTGCAGAAAGTAAAGGACGGAGAAAGAGGACAGAATTATAAAATACCAATGTGAAATATTTGGGGTTGCTAGATATAAATACATAAATTGTTGATTCTGAAAATTACCATACATGTATTTATTGTGTCAATTATACTCAATGAAACACTTCAAGATACAGCCAGTAGAAAATTAAAAATGAAATTCTATAAAAATTCAGATTGATTAAAAAAAACAAGTAGAAGAAAAACAAGGAAAAAATAATGGGCTTAAGCAGAAAATAATAGCAAAACTAACTCAAAGAAAATAACACTAGAACTCAATGGAAGCAGAGAGTTTATATACTAACTAAAACAGGCAGAGTTGATTCTATGCTGTTTATAATTGATGCAAATTCTGTTTAATTATGGTTTTATTTTTATATTGAAAGACAAAGGTAGATTTAAAACAAGCCATGAAAAGTAATTCTAACATCCATACATCCAGCAACACAGAAAACATCACCAAGTTTTATATAAGTTATTGAATGATCCTCAGTAGTATCCCAAAATTTAGAATTATATGAAGAATGCAAGTTCTATCTTGATAAAATGGAAATAGAAATCAATAAAAATATATCTAGAATAATCCAAACTAAGCAATTTGATGTTTAGTAATACATAGTGCAAATATAAAATAGCAAGCCAATAAAAACATTTTGAACACTTTGGTATTTAATATACACCATGTCAAAACTTGCACAGAACAGCTTAAGCACTGAATACAAAAATAATTTTATGGTTTTTATTGCTCTTATTTAAAAGAAGGACACAAAATCAATTATGATTTCCTTAAGGTCTAGAAGTTATTAAGCCTAATAAAAATAAGAAAGAATAAGTCACAATAAGAAATCAAGGTAATAAAGAATTAAAAACATTTGGAAAATGTCAATGAAGGAAGACAGATTATTATTTTAAAAGTACAATGAAATTTACAAATTCATGTAGTGTGGCATGTATCGAACTTTGTTCTCAGATCTCAGAACACAATATTATCTTTAACCATTGGCTAGAAATGTTGCACACTTGAAAGATTACTCTTGTGCCTGAGGTTTCAGACTGCTCACAGTCAATCATTGAGGACAGCAGAGTTGCTAAGGAAATTTCCTGATCATATTTATGGTAATAACTTTGAATATACTAGCAACAATTGTCTAATAATATAAAATAGCTAAAACAACGTACTTAAATTTATCTACTCCAAATGGCTCAAAAATAGTTTAATAAATAGAAAACCTTACTTTATAGCATTAAGGAAAAGCATGTTAATCTCAGTTATCACAAAAATTACAAATAATAAAACTTAGCATCTCTTCATGGTTTCAAAAGCAGCGACTCTAGCCATCAAAACACTTGATATTGTCACATGAATTGAAATACTGATTATTGGAACATAAAGTGTCTACAGTCATATGATTTGGATATCTGATAAATAAATATTTAAAAAGAAATATAAATTGTAGAAGACAATCAAATACTGTGTTTTTAGGACTTTAGGGGTAAGATCTTCTTAAATCAAAATATATCAGTAAAGAAAGATTAGCAACTATAGCCATATTTGAATAAAGAATTTATGTTTTGTTGCTATGGATTTGTTTCTTGTCATGAAGATTAAAATAAAATAAACATAGTTATTCTAACAACTACTACTATTCTTACATATTCTGAGAAAGATGAATGATGCCTGTATGCATTTGTGTTTACTACACTCTGTGCAACCCCCAGAGTACACTAGCTGATCATTTAAGACTTTGCACCTGTGTTTCAATTTTAACTAAGTGTTAAATTATTCAAAAATAGGTGTGTATTAGCTTTCCTATGTAAACCTATCTGAATAAGTGTGTATAGCATGCATTGAAATAACTAAATTCAATGTTGTACTGTGGAAATGAAGAATCTCTCTTTGATACAAGAAAATTCCAAGTCTGGAAATTCTCTCAGGTCCTAAAACTCGGCAAGGGATTGTGAACATCTGCATTAAGGAGTTTCTCTCAACCTTCTGATGTTCTATTCTTGACTAGGTAAATAAATTAACCAAATTAACCAATGGGCTTACCAACTTCATCAAATTTAAACCTAAATATTATGCAGTACGTAAAAAAAAAAAAAAAAAAAACTCTCCAGATTTAAAGACCCTTCAGTACCATTCTGATCTTGCAGTTGAGTGTAATAAGTACTCCTAACTTGCTGCTATTGGTTAAGAACTTCTGCTTGATCTTTATTATATTGGGATCCTATTATCTCTATTGAATAAAAGAAGCCCAGCTCTTTAATTAGATTTCTACTGCCAGCCCTCACCACTACTGATTTCTCTTTAGTGATGTTAATAGCCCTCTTTGATCATCTCTTTTATTGCACTGAAAAATGGATTGTTCCTCAGATCCTCCTACAGTGGTCTTATATTAGGTGATATGGGTTTAATAAAGTTCCCCAAAATGTATATGCCTGCCCCCACCATGGGACTAAAGTAGGGTAATTTTACAGGTAATTATTTAAGATCAGTTCATAATGGAAAGGATGGCTTTCTAATGAAATATAACTGATGTTCTTACAAAAAAAAAGAGAATGTGGAAAACAGGAAAGCACACAGGGGAAATGACGTGTAAAGTTGAAGGCAGAAACTGGGATAATGTATTAATAAGCAAAGGAATGCAATGTTTCAGAAACTAGAAGAGCAGCATGGAACCAATTTTCTGTCAGAGCCCCAGATCAAAAAAAAAAAAAAAAAAAAAAAACAACTTTTGTTAACACTTTGATCTTGGACCCTAACATCCAGAACTGTGATAAAATAAATCATTATGTGTGGTTTAAGGCATTCACGTGTTGGTTCTTGTTATGGAAATCCTAGAAAATTGCAACAATAGACTTTTGGTATATTTCTAATATGACAAGCTCACTTATCTATGCTATTTGATGCTTTTCTTAGCTTTTTGTAACAGAACTCTTGAAGGCTTTAGTTCATTGACTGGACCATCACAGCCATTACCATTATTTTCCAGGAGTCATCAGAGTAACTTGTTGACAATCTTGTCTATGTTCCCTATCAGAATGTAAAATCCTATTGCTCATAATTAATTAAGCCAAACTTTTTACATTTCACATTTTGCCCCCCTTTCATATCAAGTTCGTAATGTAGTACTACACTCTTTCACAAGTCCTACTGGCTCTTGGTTGCTGGATCTTTTAATTCCTTTGGTATTTTCTTTCCGCCTGTGGCAGGAATAGTCCTGCTTAGATAGTTTTTTTTTTTTTTTTAAGATTTATTTATTTATTCATACAGAACTGGGGCACAGGCCAGAGATGCGAAGGGTGAGAGGATTCACCAGAGACAGAGTGGGGAGCAGAACAGGCAGATCGACGAAGTACACTGCTGAGGGGAGCAGCAGACGGGTCAGGAGAGGTCTGCCACGCCATGTGGTCACCTCCGGGACAGGCGGGGATCGAACTCATGAGGAAGTGGCTTAAACTTCGTAGTGTAGTGCTTTAACCCGCTGCGCCACCAGGGAGGGCCTTAGATAGTTTTTTAATGTCTTATAATTATTAGTTTGGTGACCAGAAAAGTTGGGGTAAGTTCTCTACCTTGCCATATTTTTCTTCCTGCTGTTACTGCAACATATTCAGGAACTTTACATCTACTTGGAATGCTTTTCTCAAAGACAGATTTACTAAGTTTCCATCTTCCTTCCTTTATATCAATACTAAAAATACTACCTTTGTCAATTATTTTTTCAAATAACATACATTTCTATTTCCCTGCTTTAACTTCCTCCATAGCATCTGATAGTGCAATGTGTAATTATTTTTTTTAATTCTTAATTTTACTCTTTACATGATCAAAATTTATGTTTCAAGAAGAAAAAGAGTGTGTATCTATTTTATTTCTAACTTGTATTCTTGGGACCTGAAAGACTAGCTGACATATTTGTTAAGACAACATAAAACAAATTATTCAATAAGATATGTCACATTAAAATACTTTTTATGCCCAAGCTTTTGTAGTATAGTTAGAATTCATTACTCATATGCCAATATTTGTTTATTTAGCTCTGATTTTATCAATATGTGATTATTGAATTTAAAAACTACAATAAACCTATTGCTTTAAAATTTACCCAGAGAACATAATCCCTTTAGCCAATTACACTTGAACTACTCATATATATATATCCAACAAATATTTATCAATCATTTACTGTTTATGAGGTGCTAGACACTAGAGAAAAACTGATAAACAAAATACAAAGTCTTGCCTAAATAATAAGCATGCTTTGAAATAGCTGAAAACTTGTAATATTTTAGGAGCTTTTTTCCAGGTCATACAATCTATGCCATGATTTAATTTTTAAATGACAAGATGATTCAATAGAATTTTAAATTATATTTAGTTAATATTTTAACTTTAGTGCTTAAAAAATGTTCTTCCAATACTTTTGGGAGTAATGTCAATAAGATAAGATAATGAGCATTTATACCCTTATTCACCCACAGAATATCAACTTGGACAATCTCTCATTGATCCTATATGTACTTTCTGGATTCTGAGAGTTCAGTGAAAACATTCCAATACACTCTTGAATAAAAATGTGGATAACAGTTTCACTTCACCTGAAAGATAACACAGCTCACAGGCATAAAAGAGCCCTCAAATATGCATTCTCCCATGGGTGAAAGTGTCTAACATCCTCAGTCAAGCAAGATGACATCCCTTTTCTTATCCCATCCAGGGTAATGAGGAGATAAGCATGATTTAGAGGTTGGAAGAAACAGAATACAACAACAGAATACTCATATCTCAATTAAAATCTGTGGTTCCTACCACTTACTTCACAAAATATATCAAGCAATCTGCCTGTGATGTGGTGGAAGCACAATGCCTGAGAACCACCATTCCCCAACAGGTGCCCCTCTGCATGCCTCTCTTACTAACACCCCTGTGAACAGATCCCTGCACGAGCCTCCAAAAATGGTGACGTCAAATGTTGCAGAGTGAGCACCATGAAGATGTTCACAGAGCAGGAGCGGCTCTGCATCTCATTCTAGTGCCTCTGTCTCTTATGCTAGCCCATACTTGGTTTGTGCCACTCTGCAGAACTTTAACCATTTTTTTTTTTGACACACTTTTATGGTATTTCTCCCATAAGATCCCTGTGTTCATAACAGGAGAATAATTGGCTTTTTCGTGCTTCTTCTAGAGAGTCTTGCTAATTTCTAGCTTGTCCTTCAACTGATGGATTTAAAAGAAATTATGACTTAATTTATTTATATTTATTTTGTTATTATGGTGAGAACATCACCCTTTTTGGTTTTCTGTATCCTAATCAAAAGTAGAATGGACAATATGGTTGGATTAATATTAAGGATTCTTTTTATTTTTAAACTTCAATGTTTCTGATAAACCTGTGGTTGGCTTTCTTTGTACTGTTTTATTGAGAGATGGTTGCCACTTCTGTGCCTGTAGCATCGTATTTTATTTTTTTTTGACAAAACCACAGTGATTCTATCTTCAAATAATACTTTAGCAAAAGAACACATTTTTTGTTGTTGTTGGCCTCATGAGTTCTGATTAAGTGTAATGAAATATTAAATATTTAATTAAATATATGTTTACAAAGCTCTACATATCCTATCCATTCTCATTTCTCTTTACACCACTTATTTATTTTTATTTGAATTTAACATTTCATTGGTATTCCCTTTATGTCCAATGCTATTTTCTATTTAACCTTGCAACCTACACAAATAGTAAGCAAATGTGTTTTCAATAAAGAAACAAGAAAAGGAAAAATACCTGAAAAATAACATAGATTTTAAATTACTTATTTTCCCATATATTTCAGCCCCTCAAATTCCCTTTGATTTGTTTCTAGGCAATGTCTAACAGAAGATTTTTGTTTTGTAAATAACCATGATCATAATAATCTAGCTTTTTAATTGCCCTCAAGAGAAGAATTAGTTTATTAGTTTAATATGAACTACCTGTGAAAGCTACAAACAGAAGTGTTTTTCTTTTTAATGTAATCTTAACTCCCTTCCTTCCTCCCTCCATACCTCCACCCCGCTGTCATTTTTTCTAGCTGTGTTGTGGCTCTACTATACTGTAGCAAGCTGTGAATTTATTTTTATTTATCTTGCTTGAAATCAGCATGTGCATTTTACTAAGACACAAGTCTTTTTTCAGTTCTGGAGACTTGTTAGTAATTGTAAGTTTTAGTATTTCTTATCTGCTTGTGATGTATTTCATTCTGTTAGTACTACAATTGTTCCTATTCTATAGTTTATTCTATAGTTTATCGTCATGCTTTTTTAATTTTATTTGTGATGCACAAAGCTTACATAAATAACTTCTACTAATATCAGGGATAAGAAACTTAAGGACAGTTTTGTGCTTCTATTTGGATAAGTTGACTAGAGTGAAATAATAGCTAATATATTAAAATACGTAATAATGTATGTTGCTGTAGACTATTTAGTATGAGGGTAAAACACTTTTAACAAAGGAATGTAACTGATAGCCCCACCTGCCATGTTTAAATGCCATGCACACACAAAAGACAAAGGCAGCATCTATATAAAGATAGCAGAAAAGTTTGGCAAGAAACACAGAACCACAGATGGTTGTAGGTGGCAGTCTCTTAGCAGCAGAAACAGATTTTCCTGAGAAAACATTTCATCAAAACTTTCCTTTGAACCAGTCTGTTCTACCATATTGAGGACAATACTCAGGGCAGAAATCTTTGCTAACATATAGTCAGCGGAAGTTGGAGACTGTATAGTGGATATTGTCTAAAGGGGTAAATAAGATAAATGCATAGTTCAGTTATACCAAAGTATCCATGGGAACTGGTGACAAGAATTCCACAATAATAATAAGATCCTTGCATTCTCATGGTCCTTGTATTTGCATACCACCTATGCATATTCTATTTCAATATTTAATCATTTTAGATTACTTATAATAATACCAAATATAATTTAAGTATATTTTAGTACTGTTATACTACAATGTTTGGGGAATAATAACAAGAAAAGATTATGCACATGTTCAGCACAGATACAGCCCTTATAAACTTACCTACACTACACATATTTTCAAACATCGGAGGACTGAATAAATTTCACTTCCATCACATGGTCTTCAACAGGGTCCTGCTTGAAGAAAATATTACTCTAGATAAACTAATTTCAGAGACATAGCTTCTCTATCAATGTTGCAGTTCTTCCAGTTGTTCTCACCTATGTTAAGCCTCCAGAAGAATTCCCTGTATCCAAACATGTTCCAAAAACCTATAGTTTACAAATAAAGTGGTTCATACTAACACAATTTAATATTCAACTAGTTATTTTCCTTGTTTCCAGTCCTAAAGTTTTGGGAATTCACTGTGTTCTATTTGACTGAAATAAAAGGGGTCAATGTACTATAGTGGTTAAGAGCACCAGTACCTTCCTAGTAGACTTCTCCAGACCTTAACTTACTACTTATAAAATGAAAATATAGTTCTTTGCACCTTATTGAAAATCGGGAAATAAAAAAATAAGTATATTTAAAACACTCAAGATGCAATGTTCTTTTTAAGTAGTCAATGAATATGAGCTGATATTCCTGATTATAACCTATACTTTTAAAAATAATGGGCAGTATGAAAATATTTAAAAGTTGGTGTATTCAGAATGACAGTGTCTCCAATGCCAAATTATTGAGCTGCATATTTTTCAGTAGTTCGTAATATTATTATCTCCTCTTTAGTAAGATAAAAGCATTTCTCACTTAATAAAATTTAGTATTTCTTATATTGTGCACTTATTTTACAAAATTATTTATTTTCTTCAAATACATACTTAGAGTTGGATATATTTTGAATCTTGTGTTGAAAGGATGACGTGGCACAGCGGGTTAAAGCACACACTGAGAATCTAAAGCCGCTTCTGCATGAGTTCGATCCCCGCCTGTCCCGGAGGTGACCACATGGCGTGGCAGACCTCTCCTGACCCGCCCGCTGCTCCCCTCAGCAGTGTACTTCGTCGATCTGCCTGTTCTTCTCCCCACTCTGTCTCTGGTGAAGCCTCTCGCCGCCACTGAGCCTCTGGCCTGTACCCCAGTTCTGTATGCACAAATAAATAAATCTTTAAAAAAAAAATAAAAAAAAGGATGACCTATAGTTTAGAAAAGTGCATTACATAATATGTACTTTCTTTAATAGAATCCTTTATGAACTTAAATTGGAATATGATATCCATCTATTATAATTTAAATTCTACAGCAATCGAAAAAATATTGGGATTACACAGAAAAAATCATACATTTATTTTCACAAATTTAAGAATAGTTCAAAATGTTTGTATCATACTTAAGTTTATAACTTTAAAGTGGCATTAAAACAACCAAATATAACAGCAAACACACCACACAGAAAAGGCTTTTGCCAGTGTTTACAAACAGGAATGAATTCTAAAAAGGCAAACATAACTAGCACAGTAGGTTACTG
Organism: Condylura cristata; assembly: GCF_000260355.1. NCBI lineage: Eukaryota > Metazoa > Chordata > Mammalia > Eulipotyphla > Talpidae > Condylura > Condylura cristata. The sequence continues at coordinate 55,518,372 of NW_004567104.1, read as the reverse complement.
TATGAGTAAAATAAAGATAGTTTTCCCAGGAGAAAATCATTCACAGCATTGGAAAGAAAAAATTGAACATAGAAAAGCTAAGGAAATGGCTGGACATTACCAGAGATGGCAAATCATGAACCAAAAGTCTGGGAAAGAACATTCCAGAAGACTTCATTAGTGCAACAATGCAGAGTCAGAAAACATTGAAAAAGAACACTAATATATTTGGTCACTATGGTTCCTTAGCCATCCATGCCCTAAAGGCAGAAAATAAAAAAGAATTTTAAACAGATCTTTACTCCAAATAATTTAAATAGATATTTAATAAGGTAATACTTTAGCTCAAGTTTTTAAGGAATGCTGAATCTGTTTTTTTTCTCCCAACTGTTAATGGAAAAGTGTTGCCATTTAGAAAATATCAGAATAAAGTAAACTTGGTTTTCACTTTTAGTAAATCTAGATTTTTGTTGCTATTATAATCATATTTAATTATTTCTCCATTATAATTTTAAATGTATTTTAGTTATTTTATTATACTATCAGTGTTTTCTTAAAATAGTTTACTTGTATTGATTTTCATATAGTCTAAATACAGCATGCTTTTTGGGGTTGACTACATTAACTAGGTGTTAAAATATTAATAATAAAACTAAACAATTACCTGTCATAAACAGTCTAAAAGGCTAAATGTAAAACAGTTATCATAGATAAACTTTCCAATTAACAACACCCTGAGAAGTAGCATTGCCATTAATTGGAGAGCATAGAGTTTAGACTTTTTTGAAATCTGCATACTATCTCTCACTTCTTTTGGATGTATAATAGATCCTCCCTTGGCATTGTGGCTGAAACTTAAATGCATGACATTTGGAAAGAGAGAGCAAAAATCTGTTTACCCAGGAGAGATGTTTAAATATCACATTTGCCCTTCATCTTTTTGATTCTAACACATGATCCTGATACATTATTTATTGATAAAACGAAGAGAAACTGCCTTTGAGTTATGATGCCAAAGTAACTAGAACATTATCAAACACCGTTGTTGAGACAACATACAATGTTTAACTCTTATACCAAAATCAAGAAAGGGGACAAGGGAGGAAGGGAGACAGGAAAGGAAGAATGATGATATGAACAGAAAAAGAAAACTGACTTTTATTAGCCCAAATAAGAATTTAAAAATAGAATGCAAATATATTAGTCTTAGCTAATCACTGATTCACAAGAAAGCATTCCACATCAATGGGAATAAAAATTCATTACTTTATATTAGAAAGTATTAAAAATGCAGGTTTTGTTATTTCTATTAAGAAGTCTTGTCGGCCCTCCCTGGTGGTACAGTGGTTAAAGCACTGCACTAAGAAGCTGAAACCACTTCCACATGAGTTCAATTCCCGCCTGCCCTGGAGGTGACCACATGGTGCGGCAGACCTCTCCTGACCCGCCCACTGCTCCCCTCAGCAGTGTACTTTGTTGATCTGCCTTTTCTGCTCCTCACTCTGTCTCTGGCGAAGCCTCTCACCATCCCTGAGCCTCTGGCCTGTACCCCAGTTCTGTATATACAAATAAATAAAAATCTTAAAAAAAAAAAGAAGAAGTCTTGTCAAATAACTAATGGAAAAGTATTAGTATTAATGACCAAATGACAGTTTTCCATAAGTTCATTCAGCCAACACAATCTTAGCCATTTTACACCACTACGTGTAGAGTGTTAGAGTAATGGATGACTGGTGGAAATACTAATGGGGAGTTTGTGGGGAGAGTACACTACAAAATATAAAAATTTCCAATTATGACAAGAGATAGAAACAAAGGACCTGAGTGGCAATACCCATAGATGGTCAGAAGAGAAATTGGAGTGAATGTGAAGTTAGAGTTGATAATCCCACTTGGAAGCTCCAATGTTATTTGAGAAATAAACAGCGCAAAAAAGCTCTAAGTTATTGTCATGTTTTTAATGATACCTGTGTTATTTAGCATAATACTATTGCAGTATTCCAAATTATTTTTATTTTAATGTGGGTTCATTTAATATTATATTTCCCCCAACAGTTTGTATATGTAAAGAATTTATCTCTGAGTATATTATAAATTGTTTTTGAGCATGGTTTGTAACATATAGCTGCGTTTAGTTACTGATTCATGAGGATACTGAAACAATTCTAGAATTGCACCCTGAGTTTTAGCATAAGAAAGCTGATGTTTTAAGATTACTGAATAACAAAGTCAAATATGAAAGCCCCTAAATTCCAGCTTTACTTACAGCTTTCAGGCAATCAGAAAGGTGTTGATTTCATTCAGGTCAGGAACTGCAGGATACCAGAATGATATGTACAACTTCCTGCCATATTTAGGCAGGTGATACAGAAAGGGATGTACCAAAATTACAAAACTTAATCTCCCAAACTTATCTATCTGTCTGGTCA
>NW_004567104.1:55514234-55515334 GCF_000260355.1 Condylura cristata | reverse complement strand
TCAAAATACTAACAAGGATGTAACACAGAAAAAATTCTAACAGAAAAATAGAACTAGAAACAACTCTTCTCCCTTTCTCCAAGTTTTCACGCTAGACAAACTTCTTGTAACCTTAACATCAGCCTGGGTGTGGCGTGAGAAGACAAAGAGAGGTTCAAGTTAAGGTTTTCCATCAGCTCAAAGTAAAACTTGCCTTGAGGTATACAGAGTTATATAAGGGTATATTTGCACCACACTCAAGCATAAATTAATATTCTCCAGAGAAGGATATTGTAAATTGATTAGACTTTGAATTTATGAATTTAATGAAGATAATTATGGATTTTACAATGTATTTAGTCTTAAAAATATGTCTAAGTTGGGCTCTCCCTGGTGGCACAAGGGGTTAAAGCACCACATTATGAAGCTCTCCGAAGCCACTGCAACAGAAGTTCGATCCCCCACCAGGAAATTGACACACATGGTGTGGCAGACCTCTCTTGACCAGCCCACTGCTATCCTCAGCAGTGTATTTCAGGTCATCTGCCTGTTCTGCTCCCCACTCTGTCTCTGATGAATCCTCTCATCCACCACACTTCTGGCTTGTACCCCAGTTCAGACCAGTTTATTTATTTTATAAATAAATCTTAAAAAAAAAAAGTTTAAGCAATGAGATGGCAATATCTCTCTAAGGCAGAAATGTTAGCAGCTGGTACTCATAGAGCTTGCAGAACAAGTTTACCTTTTTATTCTTCTGCCATAGGATTACTATGCAAAACTATAGTTTTAGATTTAAATCACACATCAGTCTCTCCATCTTATGCATCCTCCATCAGGTAATAGTAGAAGCCAAGCATTTTTTGATGAGCATTTTGAATAACAGTAGAAATTATTTTCAGATTTTTAAAATATATTCTGAGAAAATATAACATGTATTTGTATATGTCTTCCCTTTTTAGTCTAATTTTCTAGTAAGCATTGTTTGCTGTGTAACTATATGAGCTATAGAATCAGTCACTGAGTCTGTGGCTACTGTCTGTTTCGTATAAAACTATACATTTTAAACTTTACAAATTTGCAATTTTCAGTTACAATAAAGGATCAGCAAGCATTTTAAATGC
>NW_004567104.1:55511125-55512114 GCF_000260355.1 Condylura cristata | reverse complement strand
AAGTAAATTCCTAAAACTCTACAGTAGTAGTTGCGTACATACTTGATTTACTTTACATTTTTCTCAAATCAGCATTACCAATTTGAGTCTTAACAACCTCACGTGAGAATTCACATGTGAATGCCTTTTATCACAGTTTGCAAAGTGTGAGTAGACAGCATGGATAGATGTTTTCTTTGGCCCTGCAATTCCCTATATGATTCTGTGCCAGGATTAAATTCCTGTTGTGGGGATTATATTCTATTGCCAAGATATCGAGATTGAGTAGAAGATTCTAATCAGTCCCAAATGTCGTATATTTATAGCCCTTTCACTGTAAATTTATATTCAAATATAAAATGTGTACAGATTTACTTGGTAAACCTCTGTTCAAAGTGATTCACGGCAATTACTTAGAGCTTACACACAAATAATGTTCACCTAACTCATAATTATTTCCTCATACTATTAGGATAACTTACTTTCCTATTCCTTTCAGATTGTATTTCCAAACCTAAACTATCAGCCTTACAGAACATTAAGGTAATTATAAAAATTAATTTTGCACATTTGCTACAGGTCATTATTTTAATGAATGCATTTATCTCTCTAAAATCCAGTGGACTATACCACTTTCCAGGCAACTAAAGTATCTTGCTAATATCTACCGAGACATTTCATCAAAAAATATCTTTGTTGTAAATGCATACATTTGTAAAGATTAGGGAAGATAGAGGAGTTTGAAGAACACTAAGGAAATAAACTGTGTTGGATAAGCATTGAAGCAGCACAAAGTGATGCAGAAACAGAATGAGAAAAGCTCAGCTACTAATAGGTTACAAGCCCAGTAAAGCTAACTAAGAATGGTCTGTGTTCAAAAGAAGAGTAGGAACTCTTGGGAAAGCTAGGAGTTTGTTAATAAAATTCAATGAGAATCCTTCTTCCTCTACATTGACCTTAGTTATTTCAAAACCATCTGTGACTGGACTGAACATACAGAGAGATATTGC
>NW_004567104.1:55506420-55506930 GCF_000260355.1 Condylura cristata | reverse complement strand
TAGCTTTTTTTCATACTGTGGGGCTATGATCAGTGTGTAAGAATAAGATTGAGATTTTTAAGTAAATATGTGTTTTTTCCAGTATCATTTCTTTTCTTTTTCTTTTTGTTTTTTTAGTATACTTGTATGTGGGGCAAATCTTAAATTTACATATCAAACAATGGTAAGGTAGTAGTGGGTGGCTAATCTGACCCTTTTGCTCAGAAATCCTGTTATTGTTTGGACTCAATCTGGTTTGGATCAAGACTGCTCATATGGCTCATCTCATGAATTTCCCGTATATCATGAATTATAAACTTGATCATTTCTGTTACCCAATGCCTGAAAAGAACTATGTTGTATAACTTGTCTATTTAAAAAAGTTTCGTTATGGGCACTCCCTGGTAGTGCATCAGGCTTAAAGCACAGCAGTATAAAGCTAGCTACAGGCTCTTCAGCACGAGTTAGATCCCCAGCCAAGGAGGTGACCCACATGCTGTGACAGACCTCTCCTGTCTCTCCCATTGCCCT
>NW_004567104.1:55496361-55505580 GCF_000260355.1 Condylura cristata | reverse complement strand
TAAAAAAAAAAAAAAAAAACTTACATGTATATTACTAAGTCTTAGAATGGATAACAAGGTAGGCAGAAGCTTGACCATGAATTGAAATGTCATAAAAAATTCCTTCTAAAATTAAAGTGTGCCATATTTTTGACCAAAACTGATTCTCAATTTATCATATCAATGCAAATATATGCTACAGTTCACTGCAGCTACTTAGCCATCTATAAACAAACTACCAGATAGTTGTGACTCTCAATTGTGCTTACCAAGGAGGAGGATTTATTTGCTCTTTAAGCAGAAAAAAAAAGAAAAAGCTTGCTTAATAGCTCCATGGGGATCATAGTTTGTTTTCATGTCTAATCCACACGATGTTGACTTTGAAGATGTTTTTTTTTCCTCTATGTTCCAAAACTGTAATTTTTGGAGGTTTTTTTTTTTTTTTTAGTACTGGTTTTCTAGAATCAAAAAAATAAAAACAGAGTACAGTGTATGAAAGAATGAAAGAATAAAGAATGATTCTGTTTAAAAGCAGAATCCTAACAAAATATACAAAAACAATCATGTCTTTTTAAAAAATTATTATCTAGTATTAACACTTGTAAAAATAAATTATCTAGTATGAATACTTGATTGTGTATAGAGGATTTGTATTTTCATTCAAAGCATTGCAATATATTCTTATTATAAATAAGATAGAGACTATTTTACTGAGTGTTAGAACTTGAGCATAAAGGTTTACACTTAAAAAAATGGGTGTGTGATTATAGAGACACATAGAATCCATGAAAATATTTTAATAAGTGGCCAACAAAGATATTTTATGACCTGATATTTATATCAAATTGCCTAAAGTGTTGTTGTTCTAACTCTTCTTGAGTTTAATATCTAGTGACACACCTTTGAGGGTTTTCTCCTGCTCACTCAGGTAGTGTGTCTCCAGAAGTCAAATGGAGGCCATTTAGTCAATGGCCACTTAGCCCAGTCCAAGACTCATGACTTTTTCCAAATGGAACACAAACTCCATATACTTTCAACTTGAGAAGGTTTTATGGGTACATAACTCTATTGTTAAATTGAGAAAGACCTGTACTAACAATCTAGACCATATATAGAAATGTAGAATAATATTAGGTCATAAATAGTCTGGTCACAATCAAGGAAATGATCTGTGAACTTAGAGGTACAGTAATAGAAATTATATAAAGAGTAAGAAAGCAAAACAGAACAATACATGCAAAACATGGGGAAGTCACTCACAGGTGATAAAAATACACACAAATAAAAGCATTATATAAATAAATAGTACCTCAATAAAACGTGATCTAAACAATGTTAAGCTATAAAATTGCTGGTATTTTGGGAATTATGTTACTAGAATGCTAACTCTAAATTTAAACTTTCACAAAAATAATTCATTTAACTATTATATTGAAAACAATAATTAAAATACAATTAAATATGTTTTCTTAGCTGCAATCATTACAAATCTGATATTCAGCCCTTGCCTTTCTGTAACTATACTTCAAATAATTAGATATAACTGGAAAGAAAGTTTTTATCTAAAATATTATTCTATTTCTGTCTTACTTTTGCCCTCAGAAAACTGGTTGTGAGTAGTATAATTTTCTTTTTGTCTTAAATCGTACCTTAACTTATATATTTGAAATATTAGTGTGATATAAATTTTGATTTTCTTCAAAATAAATATTTATATTTCATGAATATTTTGTAATTGCTTCCCATTGCTTACTAAGACTTAATAGTTGAACAGGACTTCAGTTATTCCTTCAGGCAATATGTCTTGAATGAAATACTGGAGGAAAGAATCAGCTAGAAAAGCACAACTAATCTATTCATTTAATTTATTTAAAATGTACACGTTGCCCAAAGCCAGTAACACAATGTACAGAACACATATTACAACATTTAAACAGAATGTAACACCTGAGCAGAACAAGTAAATGCTAATGGAATGACTAATGGAATAATATAAAGGGGAGATAAGAAAAAAAAAACAAAAATGCCATTCTAATGTAATGCTCACTTTATCAGGAATCTGATTAATTTTCAGTTAATTTATCTGTTGAAGTTTGGCACTGGTAAATAATATGGCTCTTAAGCAAAAGAAGAGGAGTTGATTCAAATCTTAATATTTAAGTTGTTTAGTGATATCAAATATTAAATACATAGCTATCAAGCTATATATTAATTAAAGGAAATAATCACCTTAAATATACTAGAGTTGATATGAAAAGTAGTTTAAATACAATTTAATAAGTTAATTAAACATGTAACCCCAGTAAGAAGTAGTTATTTTTTAGAAAGAAATACCGTAGAAAATTCTGGATAATTGTTTCCATAAGATCATTTTAAATATGTCCCTATAGGATTTTTCCCATTCGTATTTCTGTTCCAATAATTTTTCATTTAAAAGATTGGCTATAACCTTTTATAAAAAGAAAAAAAATAGACATAAACTTAGTAGTAAGTTGACTGGTGGACCTCAACAGTTTTAATACATGTGAACTAAACATGGTCTATTACGTTGGATGATGAAACAATCTTGAATTATCTGAGTGAACTCTAACTCCAAATGTCACCACAAAATAGTGAAACAGAGGCAAGGGAGTCGCACATTCTTGCAGAGGCAATGTGGTGTTCAGTGGCAAACATTGGATTCAAGCAACTATCAGCTAAGAAATACCAAAGATTGCCAACTGTCACCAGAAGCCCAGAGAAAAGTATGAACAAGTATGAAAATCTCTCCAAAATTTTCTGGATCTAGTGTGGGAATTTAAATGCATTGACCCACTCTCCTCAGCTCCAGAGTTGTGACCAAATACATCTGTTGTTTTAAGCCATTCAGTTTGTGGCAATTTTTTTATTCAGTGGCTATCAACTAGTTATCTTGTTATTTAAGTTAATCAATGTGGATCAAAAATTAAAGAGTTCTATGTTTTCCTAAGTTGCATTTCCAAATAAGTGATACTAAAGTATTTTAATAAATACTTTATTTTCTTGTGTACTCCTATTTTTACATTCCCATCTACTGTGCTTACTAGAACACTGTAATGAAATTAAATAGAACTTCTCATAGCAAAATATGAGACAGCTTAAATAAAAAGTGATGGATGAAGTTTAAGAAGTTAAGAATGAACATAAAATATCACAGTTTGACCATTAAAAAAGTAAATTTTAAAGCCAAAATACAGGCCAACATAAAAAAGAAAATCCTATATGACATAAAGAAGGAGAAATAAAATAGGTGCAATATTTGTGACAATTATAAGAAAGAGTAACAATCATACTGATATATTTCACTTAAAAATGATGTATAAATTCTGTATCAAGAAGAAAGATTAATATTGATAGAAAATACTTGAACAGCATCATTAACAAGATGGTCACAATGGATGTCTGCACATTAATATTTTAAAAGACAGTGAATGTATGTTCTCTGACTTAATACAATTACACTGAAATGGAAAAATGAATATATGTGTTTTAATTAAAATACTCAAATTTATTATTGTTTTTTAAAATCATCACAGTATAGCTAAACAATTAGAGCTGGTTTGCAGTAACAATCTAATCATATTGTATGGCAAAGCTTATATGATATCACTTCTAGCTCTATATCTGAGATACCTTCCTGTACATCTCTGGTGGGAAATTTATATATAAGACAGTTCATTGCAGTAGCAACTGTATTTTGAAAAAAAAATTTGAAATTGTTCATATATAGTGAACTAATATACTTTTATAATCTGATTAACTAAAAGTAATGGAGTAATTCTATGTAAATGATTATAGATAAAAATAAAATTACAAAGTGAAAATTTCAAGGAAATACATAAATTGTTACATAAATCTTAAAACATAGGGCCCTCCCTGGTGGTGCAGCTGGTTAAAGCACAGCACTAAGAAGCTTAAGCCACTTCCGCATAAGTTCCATCCCCGCCTGCCCCGGAGGTGACCACATGGCGTGGCAGACCTCTCCTGACCCGCCCGCTGCTCTCCTCAATAAGTGTACTTCCTCGATCTACCTGTTCTGCTCCCCACTCTGTCTCTGGTGAATGCTGTCACTCTCTGCATCTCTGGCCTGTACCCCAGTTCTGTATGAATAAATAAATATTTTAAAAAATATATAAAAATAAACTCATGCAAGTAACAGAATAAAACAGGAATGGCTAATATTTCTAGTTATGGTGCTGTCGGCTGGATCATAGAGCTGGCAAGCTAAATTTTACTTTATCTTACACACACATACACACACACAGTTTCAACTAAGTATTGACCATATAGATTTTTCTAAAATATTTGTGTTAAATATTATTAATTTAAAATGAAAACAAAATAATAATTTTAAAAATATTTTAATCACCTCCACTTTGTTGTATATTTTATATTAACTTTTCTTTTTGGATTATTATAAATTTGAAATTTCAAACACATTTTTTTCCTACTAGCCATCCTTCCCCTCTGTTTTCTATACCCTTCCTTCATTCCTCTTTGTGCTTCTCCTTGAGGTTAAATTAGTCTCTTTAATGAACTGTCACAAGAACAGTTTATTAGGAAAGCAAGAAAAAGTAAAAAAAAAAAAATCTGCATAGACATAAAAGGGCACTCTTAAAAGGCAAGAACTGCCAAGTTTGGCTCCTTTTGTAAGATAGATACTTTATATCTATCTATCTGTTTTTCTATATCTACCTATCTAGTGTTCCACTAATACCATTCCTCTTGCTACATTTTTTGACCTCATATTTTGCAAGTGAGTCCTGTTATCCTCAATATTTCTAATCATAAAGTAGTTTTTCCTAAAGTTTATTTTTGTATCTTGTAGATTTTCTTTATTTAGAAGGTATATTTTCTTTGTATACTTAGTAATATATTCTTCATTTTTGTAGTAAAGAATATCTGCATCGATCTTTGCACCATTTTTTTTTCGTGTTTTGCATCTTTAAGAGTAGAAAATTACTAATCTGCATTAGTAAGTGAATGGTCCATCTAATTGAGATTATCCCTGATTTTATTTATTTATTGATTATTAATATTTATTAATTAATATATACAAAACTGGGGTGCAGGCCAGAGGTGCAGGGTGGTAAAAGGATTTACCAGAGACAGTGTGGGGAGCAGACCATCATTGACGAGATACACTGCTGAGCCAAGCAGCGGCTGAGATGCGAGAGGTCTGCTGCTACATGTGGGTCACCCCTGGGCCTGGATAGAAATCGCACTGAAGCCGCTCTATCCAGTGCAGTGCTGTGTCCTAACCCTTTGCGCCATTAGGGAGGCCCTATCCCTGATTTTGCTTGTTGGGCTCCTGACTGTTGGTAATGTTTTTCACTAACTTTAAATCAGAAGCCACATTGTTAGCTACCTTTATAACCTCTAACTATACATTTTAAACCATATACTGACTTGAGGAAATATTCTGATTCTTTTTTTAACTGACAGTTAATGAATAAATAATAGGTTATTAATGTGATCTTTTTGTATACTTATGTGAATATGGGTTTATACAAGAATATTCTGCAAATATAAGAATGATGCCTTTGAAGGAATTCAACAAAAAAATTTTAGACAAAAGGTGCAATCGTGATTAGTGCTACATTTAGACTACAGTTCTTCAGAAATGAAATTACTTAAATTTACTATGCTAAAATTATAGGTTGAAACATAGCTTAAAGTTTGTTTTAAGTGGAAACATGTTAATAGATCAAATTTGAAAGTAAAATAGTTTCAACTGATTTGAAAGGTGGTTAGAATAGTATTTAATTTCTTGAGCTTTATATTTTCTGTAAGGCCTTCTTTACAAGAATGAATTGACAGAAATCACATAATGTTTTCCCTCAGTAACCTTACATGCATATTTGTACTGATTTTGAAAATTCCTCAAGTTGTCATCAAATAATTCAAAGGACAAATTTTGTAAAGTAAACAATATTCATCATTAGCTTTTGGTCCATTGAAACAAAAATATTATACTATTTCACATGGCAAACGATCTTTTTGTTCATTAAAATATTTCATTCCATTTTATTTTATTATATCCAGAATCCAACTTGTATGTAACTAAAATACATAAACCAGTGACATTAAGATATATTTTTCCAAGAGTTCTCAGACTCTTAGCAAGTATAACTGATCTTAATCTGATTGAAAATTATGTAAAATAATAGAAGTAGACTTCCAAGAAGTATATCATCTCTAAAAAATCATAAACCTTAAAATAGTATATAAGTGAGTTACTGAAGAATTATCACTGTATAATTTATAAATAAATTACACTATTAAAAAGGGTAAAACATAATATTTCAATGATTGCTATTTCAAATGTAAAGTCTCAATGACATACTATTTCTACTTGAACAAAAATTTATTATGTCATTTCTGTAATCTAAAACACACTTTTGAAAACTTCAGTTAATGAAATAACTGATTTCACCTTCAAATGATCTAAAATATGACAAATAGAAATATCATGATTTTGATACTCTAGGAAAAGGATATATATATATAAACTTTTAATGTGCATATTGAGAAATTCAGTGAAAGTAACTGAGGCTGACACTTATGGTGACAGAATTGAAGCAGATTTGTGAGCAAGCAATTGAACTGTGCAATGCTTAAAAACAAAACAAAACAAAAACCCTTAGCAGGACAATGAGGTTGTTGCTAAGATAAAGCATGGCAGATGCAGAATGCACAAGTGTTTTATGACCACTATTCAGAAAGACATTATAAAGAAAAAGATCTTAATGTCTCCAGTATATCTTTGCAAATTGGATATGAAGTCATCATAATTGTGTAACACTAGGCATCAATATAATTCAACTGATTTCTCTTGATGCAGTTCAATATTTTGTTTAAATCTTCAAAATATAAATTTACATTGCTCTCAATTATATTGTAGGAAGGCATATGTGGATAGAGAAAACTGTAATGTTTGCTTTAAGGCTATATTTTCACCAGACATTACTAGTTGTCCATTCAACATGCATATTTCATTAAGTATGGGTAAGAATAAATGCCTATCTCCAATTTTAGTTACAATGTTGAATATTTTTAGATGCAAAATGGATAATGTCAACACAAAGATAATACCTCAAAAACAGATCCTGCCTCCATATAAAATAGTACATCTAGGTAATATTGATAATTCATGTTATTGCTTAATGTGATAATGGGAGACTTTTTATTTTATTAGTGAATTAGGGAGAACCTTTGTTGTCAATGCATAGAACAGAATAGAGGACATTTTAAGGTATGGGCAATTAAAACAAACTTTTCTCTGTTTCATATTATTTAGCAATTTTAAGCATATCTTCTTAGTATTCTCAGTTCTTGCCAAGAGTAATATACTTTTGTAGCTACACCAAGATACCATCAATATTTGCCAAATAAGATAAATATGAAAGCTCTTCAAGCTGTTATTTAAAATAAAGAAAAACTAGGTATATGTTGATTAATAAGTTTCATCTAGCTGAAAAAAAATCTTTCTGCAGTATATACAGAATTGGATAATATTCAACTATAAAAATGAAATCCTACCCCTTATATAACATGAATGGACCCAGAAGATATTTTGCTTAGTGAAATAACTGGATGGAGAAAATACAAGTGCCACATAATCACTCATAAGTGCTCGCATGAACTAAGAAAGAATAAAACCAAAGACTACATGAACAACTGCTGTTTACAAGAAAGTAGGGTCTCCCTGGTAGTTCAGGGGTTAAAGTCTCAGTGTTATCAAGCATTACTGGCCACAGCTACATGAGTTCCATCAAAGCTAGGGAGGTGACCCACATGGCGGAACAGACCTTTCCTGTTTCTCTTACTGTTCCCCTCAATAGTGTAATCAGTAGATCTTCCCGTTCTGCTCTCCACCCTGTCTCTGGTGAATCTTCTCACACTCCACACCTCTGACCTACATGCCCATATTATGTGCATAAATAACTAAAAATAAATATTTTAAAAAAGAAAGTATGGTGAGTAAATTGGAAAAATGAAATAATTGAATGGTGAAAGTTCTAATTGTATTTTTAATGGTAAACTTAATGTAGTTTACATACAAGTTGATTTTTAGTGAAGCATGCCTAGAACTTCTATGAAATTATAATGTAATAAAATTTCAATAAAAATTGGAACTTTCAAAAAGTTTATCATCCATTGTTTAGGCAATCTCTACTGATATCCTATTCAACTACTCAGGTGACGAATCCTTATATTACTAGGGCATATGAATTTTTCAGCTCATTTAATTTGTATTTTTCAGTAAACCATGAAAACAAGTCGCTTGTTTACTATAAAGATTGAGTGAATTTTACTGATGACCGATCCAAAAGAATAGATGGCAGGTGATTGATTGTTCATTAATATTGTCACAGTGTCTAAGTAAACTTGTAAGCTTTGAGGTGAATGAATGATTATTGGAGATTATGAGACAATTCTTGTATGTATAGAGAAATACATTCCATAATCAATACTCAAAAATAGCGAGCCTGAATTATCATTAGATTTGAGCAATAATCAAAATGTGAAAATGATAATTGAGCTTTCTAAAATGTATGGTGTTTCTACAGACTTGAATAGTACATAGATATATCCTCTCCCTCTAATGTGATTAATAGTCTGAAAATAAATTGATAAATTTTGGAGGAAAGTGGGATAAGAAAATATTCTGCTATTTTTTAAAATCTGTTTTATCCTTTACATGTGAGTTGATATTAAAACAAGTTGTTTTGTGCTCTAACAGATACAATTAAATAGAGCTAGATATGGGGTCATATTTCTTGCTTAAAAGTAATGGAAAAGTCGAATGTAAGGACCATTTTCATGGGGGAAAAAGCCTCACTGCCCACATATTGAAATCATAATCTAATGAATTTTACTTCACTGTGGGAATCAGGACTAAAATCTTATTCTTTCAGTTGCTGAAACTGTAAATAATTAACATGCACGGCTTTACTAATTAAAAAAAAATAAATAAATGAGGGCCTCCCTGGTGGTGCAGCAGGTTAAAGCACAGTACTAGGAAGCTAAAGCCACTTTAGCATGAGTTCAATCCTGGCCAATAGGTGACCCACATGGTGTGGCAGACCTCTCCTGACCTGTCCTCTGATCCCCTCAGCAGCGAACGTCATTGATCTGCCCGTTCTGCTCTCCACTCTATCTCTGGTGAAGCCTCTCACCCCCCCTGCTCCTCTGGTCTGTACCCCAGTTCTGTATGCA
>NW_004567104.1:55495244-55495786 GCF_000260355.1 Condylura cristata | reverse complement strand
AAGATAGAAATTTATACATTTAGATCAAGGAGAATTTGAAGTACATTTTTACTGGGGATTACTGAAAGTAATGCATAATAAGCAGAAAGTGGAATGGAATATTCTCCTTCAAGCACACACACATACACATCTATCCAGAAAGTGAGAATTCCCTTTAGTTCACATTTATAATATAATCTTTAACGATATTTAAAATAAATATGTATCTAATGCAGAACTCTACACTTTCAAGTCTGTCTTCACATTCAGTAATCAGCCCACTCGTTTTTCAATTAGTTGAGGTTACACAGTTTCATTTAATATTTGAATTATTCAGTTTAATTAAAGTAACAAATTCAGACTTAAATGTGCTCAAAGGGGTAGAAAAATTAATTGCAATTTAGAATGTAACATTTAAAAAATATGTCCTCTAGCAGCTTGGAACTTAAAAATATTTGGGTTAAAATTTGAAAAGTTATTCATTTGAAGTTTAGGAAGTATGTCAACTTTACAAATACTAAATAAATAATATTGTTAACACATTACTGGGTAATTTTATAATT
>NW_004567104.1:55492232-55493974 GCF_000260355.1 Condylura cristata | reverse complement strand
ACTTTGACAACATCCTCAAGTAGACTGCACAGCCACCATTGTACTAATTTTGAAGATCAATAGAATAAGAAAAGGGATTGGCTTCCTGGTGTACATGTATCAATCTATCTAGGGCTAGAAATCTGGCCTCATAGCAACTTGTTTTCTCTAGTTTTATCAATGACTAGGCAACATTTATAGTAAAACTCTTCATGTTAATAATTATAATTATTAATTATGAAAAATACAACAGTCTGCTAAGAAATAAATCAATTTTATTAATTTTTATTTCCATTTCAACTTAAATAATTGCCAAATTCACAAAAATACCTACTTCAATATTTCTTTTAATGACAAATTATTTCAGGGCCCTCCCTGATGGCAAAATGCATTAAAGGGTGGCACTGTGAAGCTACTGGCAGCCACTGCAGCATGAGATCCATCCCCGTCCAGAGGCTGACCCACATGGCTTGGCAGACCTCTCCTGACCTGCCTGCTGGTCCCCTCAGCAGTGTACTTCGTCGATCTGCCTGTTCTGTTCCCCACTCTGTCTCTGGTTAATCCTCTTACCTCCTGCACAGTACCCAAGTTCTTATATGCATAAGTAAATATCTTTTAAAAAAGTAAATTATTTTAGAATTATTATGTAAACTCCCTACATTAAATTGAGATAGTACATTGCCTGTGATACGTTATTTTCCCCCCTCCTTTAACCATGCAACATTTAGAGACATTACCTAAATGTATATTTATTTGTTTACTGTTTTAGTGCTATAATCTTTAAATGTCAAATTAATAGGCCCCCCAAAACAGCTCATAAATTAATGAAACCTATTAAGGGTAACATAGTATTTCTTATAAACAACATTTTTGCTTTTTGTGTTTTCTAGTGACTAGATATTAACAATTTATGACAAAATTTGAGTCTTCTTTTCTGGCAATAAAAATATGCTGTCTACTTAGTTTCTATGGAGGGAATTGTTTTCTCTCCAGTGACTGGGAAAAGAAAATGTATATTAATAAACTATCTCTTTTTGATCTTTCCGTATGATTACCCTGAATATCCTCTTTTTGTATAAGTATCTCAGAATTTGTTTTGATTTTAATGTACAGCTACAAAAATAATATTTTTGGAGGAGTAGAAATTGTAATTTATGTGAATTTAAGGAAAGACATCATGTTGCAAAAGTAGGAGGGCATTATGCGCATCTGCCAAATGGTTTATAAATTACCAAGAACTTTTGTCAATGGTTCTCTTAATTAAGAGTGGAAAGAATGCTGCTAAATTAGGAAGAACTTGTTAAAATTCCCTTTTCAATGTCTGGAATTATATCAACACAGATTAGATATATCTGAAAATTACATTCCTTTGATACTACTGCAATATAAACAGAAAGAGTTAAATTATACCTAATACATATAAAACTGGATACCAATACTGAGTTCAAAGATTGTCATAAAAATCTAGGATGAGGTTTCTTGCTGCTTCACTGCAGCTACCCCAGCAATTATCTACAAGTTGAGGATAGACAAAAGAAGTACCTCATTCTTTTGAAATGTCTTTTGACTCCTAAAAAAAATGGAAAGAAATTAACCCAAAACTTCACCATTGCTCTTTACTATATAAGGTGTGTTTTTCAGTGCTTCCAATAATTAAAACAAAACAAAAGTAGACATTATTAGAAGCTTATAAAACTTCCATCTTCAAAGTAATCCCACTTATCTAGACTTTAAATGAAACACTGGGAGGAAAAAAAAAAAAA
>NW_004567104.1:55481861-55489762 GCF_000260355.1 Condylura cristata | reverse complement strand
TTTTTACAAAGAGACTGGGACAACTACATACAAAGAAATAAGAGAATAAGCAACATTTTACATGGAAGAATACAATTCAGTGAGACTTCATCTTTGATGTCTGATGGCGAGAGAACATGTGTTAAAAGATCATGAGAAAAAGTATAAAGGGACAAAAGTTGTACACAGGGGATATGAATAGAAAAAGACTTGCCAAAGAAACACTTTAGCTAAACATTGATTGAAAAAAGCCCTTCACTTAAGCTACAATATGGTTGAGCTTATGCCAAAAATCTCTTAAAAACAGTACAGTTGAGAGGCAAAGCAACTATAATGGAACCAAGTCTCTCCTTAAGGTTTCTGAAAGAGATTTGTTGGAACATGCTGAAATAAGATCTCAATATGAATTATAAATCTTCAGAGTTCACTAATGTAACTCATTTGAGACCTGGTGCACAGATCTTCTATACTAAAAGGGAAGTTGATATGCATTTTTGTTTCTTTCTGTAAAATTTCATCAACAAGTGTCCTCCCTGGTGGTGCAGCGGGTTAAAGCACAGCAGTAAGAAGCATGAGTTTGATCCACTTCTGGGAGGTGACCACATGGCGCGGCAGACCTCTCCTGACCCACCGGCTGCTCCCCTCAGCAGTGCACTTCCTCTATCTGCCTGTTCTGCTCCCCCCTCTGTCTCTGGTGAATCCTCTCTCCACCCCTGCAACTCTGGCCTATACTCTGGTTATGTATGCATAAATAAACGAATCTTTTAAAAAATCATCAACGCAAGAATTTCTCAAGATCATCTAACTAAATTTCTAAAACTCTCCTGATATTCTTATTCTCCAGAACTGTCAACCATTAGTACCGTATCTTGGGACTATACTAAAAAAGTTTGATTGTCAGAAAATAAAACAAAACAAAACAAAAAACTTTATGTAAAGCATGATGCTGGAAAACTAAGAAAAAGAACACTAAAATGGGAATTAAATAGTCATTCACATAAAACTGTTTTTAATATTTTTAAATAGTGATTGAATTTTGTGTATCATGATTATTTCCTGAATGTTTTTATTTCACTTTAAATGATGAAATATTTGACTTCACTAAAGTTCCTTTTATAATATCCCAGGGATTTATGTACAATTTTGTCATCACTTAAAGTGTCATTTTCATCAAATTTTATTTTCAGAAAACACTTATCAACTGCTGTTACTGTTCTAACTAGATAATTATTATTTAGCACTGACCAGTTTTCTTTTCATTAAACACCTACTCATTTTATTAGAGTAAATAGGAGCATAAAAAATAGAGATGTAAATTTCTTAAATAATTACTGCATTAGTGTAATAAATAAAACGATATAGCTAAAGGTTTTGTAAAATTCTCAGTGAACGATTTTGTCTGGATCATATTTAGGCTAACATGATTTCTTACATCACACTTTTATTTCAAATAGTATGTTATATTTTAAATTTTCTTATACAATAATGAAAGTACAACTCAATAAACATCTGAACATTTGAGAAGTGATAAATTTATACAGGTTTTATATATATATATGCATGTATGTATATATGTGTACATATATCTATATACATATATATGTACATATATACACACAGAGATACATATGTATGTGTACATATATTTCTATATATATTCCTACACACAACAAAAGTATAACTTTATAATTATATTTCTAAAAATGAACATGGCCCATATACAAAAGGAAAATTTAACACTGATTTCTCATGTTTTAATTTGTTGAGAGTTTAACACATTCATTTATCTAGTACTAGTATGCCTTTTTCTGCCCTAAAATTATTTGGACCAGATCATTCCTCCTGTTCATTTTATAAATAATACATGGTTTTAATGTACATTGACCCAAAGGAATGGATTATATAGCATCAATGCAGGCTACTTCAAAACCTAGAAACCTATTACAACATTCAGTACTTATTAAATAGCTATCTGCTTGTAATCCTTGTGATATGCATGGTGAAAGATAATGCATAGAGATCTGCTGGTAGTGTTTAGGTCTCAATATGGTCTTTAAAAAGCTTGTTAAACATTTCTTGTAATTTTCCATAAATGCCTGCATATATAGACACATATATATACTTACATGTATACATACATACAGTGTTTGTTGATGATACAAGCATATATTTTTGCAATCAAAATTGTCAACTAGTGACTTTGCAAGATTTGTACTTTATAAAGCCTCTGAGCTTTTTGTCCAATCACATTGGGCATATTTCATTTTCATTAGAACAGAAAGAACACAGTTTAGAACATGACTCTATAGTGACCAATATATTTATCAGCTAATTTCTATCTTCCTCAATATTTCCAGTTTGCTTAGTAGCATTATTAAATTGAATAATATAGGGGTGCTTTACACAAACAAAAACAATGTTAAATGGGTGCAGTATTTAGTAAAAAAAAAGAAATACTATGATAAAATTTAAATTACAAACCATTGTACTATAAATTACTCCACACTGAGCAATTTATAATTCATATATGTATATATTCATACTGAAAAATACATATATTTAGTTATAATGTAAAGATTAGATTAAGGAAAGAAATGTAAGGTAACTTACTCAGCAAAGATTAGCAACTAGTAAGAAAATACTAATACTTATCTTGTCACGTAGGCCAAGTTACATGAAACCATATATAGAACAATAACAACAAATAAAACCTGGCTACATTTATTGTTAAAATGTAATAATTGGCACCCATGCAGAATATTTTTTGTTAAATATATACTTCTACTTAAGAGTTAAGAAATATAATTATTTTCATAACAGTTGCATTAAATTATTTAATCTGATATTAAGTATATTGAAATTTACTTGTTATAGCTATTGATTGAAAATTCTATATGCATACACAGGTAATATAAAAGAGAAAGTAAAATATCTGTAATGCTTCTTGAATTTTTTGTAGTTTACATAAACTCATGTGTTATCACATTTTCAATAATAAGAATCAAATTTAAAAACTACAGATGATAATTTTTCCTTCAAAGAACACATAATGTGTTAGGAGATAAATTTAACAGTTTTGTTGTAGCAAGTATTCCACTTTCCATAAAAAAAAGATTTAATGTAAATATTTACATGTATATCTGCATGGTTTTATTCAACTAGACAATATATTCCAGAGGAGAAGACTAGAAGGCACAGGAGAAGTTTTCTGATTAAGTAATCATAGAACAATATTTCTTCATTTGTTAATATAACTAAATAAGTGCTGGACCTTAGCAAATGATGTCTCTGCATCTATTGATATAATCATACTATATTTGTATTCATTTTTATTATTTATTTATAGCAGTTTTAACAAATTTCCCAGTAGTTCACTCATGTAGTAATTGTAAAGGGAAGTAGAGTTGGTGATGAATGAATCTGCAGTAACACAAAGAAGTAGCAAAAGAACAGCACATTCCCTTCCTTTGTCCCACTGTTAGCTTAATACGAAATCATTTTTACCTTAAGGCTTAAATCAACCAGCCAGAATTAGACAGTATATGGAATTCAGACAAGCCAATCATAGATATTCTGAGCACTGCGTTCATGTATGAAAAATCTGAATGCTAGAGAGGGAAAGCTACATTTAAGTAATAATTAAAGAAATGACAAAGAAGTAAAGATTTTATATTCTACTACGGTATGCTTTATAGTATCGACTTCTTGCGTAATCATGTTTTTTAATGTAAAACTCCCTAGAGACTTTTGTTCAGCATAGATAACTTGATTATATTACAGAAAAAGTGATTCTTACAACGTCAAGTAGAAGCAAATCTTAGCAGAGAGAAAAACTAATTTGGACTATAGTTAAAGGGAAATTCGAGTTTATCTTTAGGAGACTATCTTAGGCATAAATGGAAGCCTTGATGCCAACGTGTCTGCAGCAGAGAGATTAAATTAAAGAAATTGAAATCTTGGTATTGGTGTTTCAAGATACCAAGTGTTAAAATTGTCACATATTTGATTAAGCTGAATTTGAAATGTTAACATTTTCTTAGATCTAATTTTAAGTTGCATTTTATATTTGAAAATTGTTTCCTTTATAAAATCAGCAAATTTCTCATAATTTATATTTCACATAATAGAGGAATATTTTCTTTCTTTACCTTCTTATACTGAATCATTTTTAATAGTAACTGTTTTTGTGGTGACAATGATATTTGGCAATTTCAGCTAAGGCATTTTTTAAGTCAGATATGTGCTCAGTGATATCTGCAGTCATTAAATACAGACAGTTTTACTAGAAACTTGTTCACAGCACCTTGACTTTTCTCTGATGATGAAACACAAGGTATGATTTCATTGAAATATGGAAGTTCCAATTTTCTCTTACCTGATAAACATGACATGCTATAAATTTGATTGTGTAAAGTTAGAAAAGGCCTGCACTTTATCTCATTATTATTTCCTTGTAGCTAACCTACTGAGATAAAACCTTCACTTTTCATACACAATTCCTATAATTTATCAGCCAAAATATATCTAAAACTATAAATATTTAGTTTTCCCTTTGGGTGCTTAATGAAAATTTAGTTGTGGTTTAGAAGTAGATGAGCTTGTGTTCAAAAATTTTAAGCACTTAATTATTCAATTTGCATATACACATCTTTAAAACTTAATTAAAACTTTATTTTAGATAACATTATATAAAATGAGTTGTTCAAGTAGATAATGTAAATTCAAAAAAGGTTAATCATCTATGCATGTAAGTAATCACACAATTACATTTAAGTAGATTTTCCAAGAAAAATAATATACGTTAGTTTAGAATACCTGATATTAATACATTATAGTCTTAAAATTTATCTTCAGAATAATATGACATCTATTATAATTCTTCCCATAACAAGTAAATGTACTTGTATTTGCTGAGGATTCATGAAGTGATTAATGATTTGTACTCACAAATAACAATATCTTCTTAACTAGCAAGAAGATACATTGGTACGTTTTTGGAGACTCTTTGTCCCCGATCTCGGATTATTGGGGGGCAGAACAGGCAGGGTCTCAAGGTGGGAGTGGCATCAGCAAGTGGAGATTCCTAGATAAAGTGGAAAAAAGGGACAAAAGGGGAGTGGGCACGAGGAAGACACGGAGTCGGATTTGGGTGCAAGTCTTCCTGCTCTGCCTTAAGCAGAGGTTTATTTTATATATTTCAAGCAGGCAGAGGGATGACATTAGCATATGAAATGGGCTGAGATCACAATCACCTTTTTTTCTAAGAATAGTCTGGGGTCGTTTTTGACCTTTAGTTGAGATTATAACATTTTTAAAATCAATCTATCAAGGTTAAAACAGGTACATAGATTCACAAAGTTTAAGACTAATACTATATTTACCACAGTGAAGATTAACCAAAACAAAGTCCCTTAAACCTTATCTACTATTTAAAGGCTTTCATTCTCATTGAGACTCCTTAGGGGGTAAAGTAAAGTGAGGGCAGGATGAAGAAATTTCTTGTAAATCAAACTACAGAAAAGTTCTTTGAAAACTTGTTAGAAAGTTTTAAGTGAATTTCCTTGAAGCCTAGATGGTACAAAACCTGATTAGCTCTGAATAGGGGACTTGGGTGAATTTTCATATCTAAAGACAAGATAGTAGGAAGTCTGAGTGGTTATTTAGAAACTGAACAGAAGGCTATGTGAGATAGCAGAGTGATGAGATTTGGGTTTTCCTCTGTCTGGGCAGTAAAAGAGTATGCTTTAGTATTGCTTCAATATTGACTTTACAATAACAGCCAATTGCTTTTATTAATCAGCCAGTTGTCAAATCACTTTTGACTTCAAGAGGAATTTTTCACTCTGGTGCAGTGCTGGGTTGTCTGGGCTAGTTAGTGTCTTAAGAGGTTAAAACAATCCAATTGCAAACTGAAGGTTGCTCAGACTATTTTGATATTATGATTATACAAAAAAAGGGAGCTCATAACATAAGTTAGTGTGGAAAGTCTGATTTTTCAGAGCATTACCCTTCTATCTGTACCCTATCTGTCGACAGAAGTTGCATAGCTTGTGTCAGTGTATGAGGGAGAATCTACAATATACACAATCCTACACCTTTGATAAGAGGCTGGAGGGGGTATTAAAAAATGTTTTAAATTTCTGGGCTAGAAGATATACTAAAACAACACTCTATTCAGAATAAAAATGACAATAAAACCTAAAAAGAAAGTAACAAATAAGAAATAATAATATCCAAGGACTGTGATATAAGAGATATAACACCCATGTAATGGGAACACCATAAAAAATAAAATAACAGAAATAATGGAAGAAAAATTACTGAGAAATTTCCCCAAAATGAATGCCAGACATGAACTGACAGATTCAGCAATTTCATGTGACAGTAACAGGATTAATTTATACAGAAGATTAAAAGCAAGGAAATATATCAGGAATATAGAGTAACATTACTTAAAGATAAGGAGTTAATTCTCCAAGAAAACATAAAAATCTTTAAACTGTATTTGAATAACACCACAGCATCAGACTAGATGTAGTAAAAACTCAGAGGTGTGAATGGAGAAATAGATGAACCCAATATAATTTCAATCATCATCATTGAGAATCAGACAGATTCAGCAAATAGAAAATCAGCAAGAAAATATAAGTAACTCAACAACACAACAATAAATTAGATACAACCTATATCTCTAGCTAACAGCAGCAGAACACTTATTAATCTCAAGATCTTATGGAAATTTCAGCAAGATAGAACATTTTAAGTGCCATAAATCCATCTTAAATTTTTTTTTTTTAAGATTTTATTTATGTTTGCGGAACTAGGGTACAGACCAGAGGTATGATGGGTGAGAGGATTCACTAGAGACAGTAGGAAAGCAGAACAGGCAGATCTACTGAAGTACACTGCTAAGGGGAATAGCAGGAGGGTCAGGAGAGGTATGCCATGCCATGTGGGTCAGCTCCCTGGCAGGGGATTGAACTTCTGCTGCAGTGGCTTCAGAGAGCTTCATAATGCCATGCTTTAACTGGCTGTGCCACCAGGAAAAGCCTCATCTTAACATTTTTAGAAGGATAGAAATTTAACAATGTGTGCTTTCAGAACACAATGGGATAGAGATAATTAACAACACTATAAAAATCCCAAAGTACATTGATTTTTAAACAACTCACTTCTAATAATAAATTGATCAAATAACACATGTAAAGAATTAAAATATTCTCAGTTAAGTAAAAATATATCTAATTTTGCAGAATGCAATCAAAGGTTTTTGGAGAAGATCTGTAGCATTGAAAAAAATATACATATATGTATATATGTGTGTGTGTGTGTGTGTGTGTGTGTATTATCACATAACCTGAAATCAATAATCTTCCTCTCCACCTCTGGATATCCAAGAGAAGTTAAATCCAGAAAAATCCAAGAGCAAATTAAAACAAATATGAAAAGAATAAACAAAATAAAAACTAGAGCACAAATCAATTCTATTGGAAACAGAAATCAAGAGAGAAAATCAATTAAACCAACTTTTTTCTGACAAATTAAATAAAATTCTTAAGCCTTTCAAACTAAAATAAAAAGTAAAATAATATAAATTAGTTATATCATAAATGAAAAAAGAGGACGTTGATCCAGATGCCATGATTATTAAAAGATCAACAAGGAGTTTCTGTGAACAATTCTATGTCCACATATTCAGTAATTTAGATGAAATGAACCAATACCTTGAAAATAATCTTCCAGTAATTACATAAGAAATAAAAAACATGGATATACCTATATTTATTAAATGTATCAAGTTAATAATTAAGAGGCTTCCAAAACCGTATGCACAAAGTTTAGATGTTTTACTAGTGAATCCTACCAAATACTGAATGACAAAATTTTATAAATTCTCTATAATCTCATTAAGACAATATGAA
>NW_004567104.1:55480942-55481734 GCF_000260355.1 Condylura cristata | reverse complement strand
GGCCCTCCCTGGTGGCGCAGCGGGTTAAAGCACAGCACTGGGAATCTAAAAGCCTCTTCCGCATGAGTTCGATTCCCGCCTGCCCTGGAGGTGACCACATGGTGTTGCAGACCTCTCCTGGCCCACCCGCTGCTCCCCTCAGCAGTGTACTTCGTTGATCTGCCTGTTCTGTTCCCCATTCTGTTTCTGGTGAAGCCTCTCACCGCCCCTGAGCCTCTGGCCTGTACCCCAGTTCTGTGTGCACAAATAAATAAATCTTTAAAAAAAAAAAAAAGACAATATGAACAGTGAAAGTACTTCTTATTTTAATAATCTTGTTTAACCATAATACCAGAACTAGACAGATACTGCAGGGAAATAGCAAAATAAAACTGTAGATCAGTATCCAAGGTACATAGCACATGCATGCAAAATCTATAAAAAAATATATTAGCAGACTGCAAATGGTGAGGGGTATAAAGTAGGTAGGGCAACTAATTTCATGGATAAAATTCAAAATGCTTCAAATTCAACCAACATTGGTTGTTAATATTTCTAGTGAGACATGAATTCCTCTTTGTTTTGACTACTTTTTCAAGTAGTCTGTTTTTATGATCAAAACCTTGGGACATAGAGATATTTTCTCCTCTGAGGCAAACAGCAGAAAGCCTTATAGTTCTTTAGAATAAAGATAATGCTGCTAGTTGGAGTCAAGCAAGGGTGGGTATGTTATACTTATTTTAAAGATCAAAATTATCAGATGAATTACCCTCTTGTGTGATACAATTCGATGAATATGTACATGCAATCTTT
>NW_004567104.1:55422501-55480822 GCF_000260355.1 Condylura cristata | reverse complement strand
TGTCAGGAGAGGTCTGCCTCGCCATGTGGTCACCTCCAGGGCAGGTGGGGTTCGAACTCATGCGGAAGTGGCTTTAGTTTCTCAGTGCAGTGCTTTAACCGGCTGCGCCACCTGGGAGGGCCCTTTTCACACTTTATTTAAAACTTTAGGATTTGGTGCTGATGTATTGAGTACTGGAATTGCTGACAGTAGTAGTGTCCTTTGGATTCCTTGTGTATATTTCTCCTGTGTAAATGCTCTAGTTGGGTTTTCCATTACAATGATTAACAGTAATGGAGAAAACAGACATCTTTAGATGTAAAATAAAATACATTTCTCATTCCATGGCAATCTCTTTCATAAGGATATTTCATAAGGATATCTCTAAGCTATGAAAGACCGTAACATATTTAAAATCATTTATACTGTTTGATAGGTCAAATAAAATTTTATTCCAATTATCTAGGTATAGAATATATTTACTTCATTTGTAAATAACATTTAATATTATTTTAATAGTTGTAATGTAGTCTCAAAGGGAAAAAAAAAGTTTAATACTTGTTTTTGAATGCAGCATATGACATCACCATATTAACCTACCTTTCAACATTATACCAGGATTCTTTATTAATACTTTCTATAAGAAGAGATATGACCTATATGAAATCCCCCAATACAGACAAGCATATGCAAATGTCATTTTTGCTCTATTATGTTCATGATCTGAAAGTGCTAACACATAGATTCTTTCACACAGTGCTAAAGAGGTTACACTACGCTTTGTACTCTTAATTACTTTTCCTTTGTATCAGTACACATACATAGCCCAAGAATGGTTGATAAAACCCAGGTACTGCCAAAGAAACCAATTACAGACTCCTCTCACAGAACATTTGCATTATTTATTGCAGATGTCCTGTTTCTCTGAGGACTGCATCCATTCCCCTAATGTCGGATAAAAGAGATTACTCTAAGAGTGTCACACAACAAATATTGGTCATTGAAATGGCTTTTAATTTTAAATGGAAAGGAAGTTTGGTTTTAATTAAGGATAACCTATTTTTAGGGATACTGAAAAAATTAACAAGATTTCGTGCTGAAGACTGTTTGCAAAGAGAATTGATAATAAACAAGTCAGAATTACAAAACAATCTTAATTTCAAATTCCAAAGCCATGTGCTCTGGGAATTAGTAGTGTTTCAAGTAAATTTAGTTTTGAGATTATTTTTTTAGAGATGTTTTGTATTTTACTCTAGAACACTGCACAGAAAATATCAGTAACTTCATAATACTCTTTTCACTTACACTTAAAGTTTCAATTTAAGCCATGTTCTCTGAGGTAAAGGGTCAGGGGTTTTATCCACTAAGCCACCAAGTCCCTCATTTCAAGTACGTTTGAGTCCTGCTATTTCTTTGTGACAGAAGACACTCATGAGGAATTATGCATTGTGCCTGAGGGTAAAGAAGTACAAGAAAGAAAGCCTTATTAAGAGTACATGTGCTGTAGCCAGATAGATTTTGACCTTCACAATGACACAAAGGCAAAGATGAATGCAAACGAGTTGCAGTGCTGTTAAACATTGTAACAAGACAACATTAGGATCTCTTAAACAGACAGAAAAAAAGGAAACAGCTTAAGAAAAGAGGGGGGAGGGGCTGAAAATAAAGTAAGTGTTAGTCTAAGAGAAATAGAGAAAAACATGAAGACAGAAAACTTTAAAAAGCTGTGGGTCAAAGAATGTCTACGGATATGGAGTATGGAATAACTGGTATTTCTTTTGGTCATTATGTGAGATTTCTTTTCTCCCATATATAAACTGTCAATTAAATGGCTTTTCTCATTTTGAAAACAGGAATGGTTATTATTTCCTAAATTAAAACCCATTACCCATAGACAAGATACTGTTTCTGTTTACTTTTCAAAGTATATTCTAAAGGGGAAATAAACATATCAAGAGTTAACCACTGAAAAGATAAAAGCAAATACAGAAAAGAAAAGAAAAAAGAAAAAAACACTATCGAAGCAATATAATACTTAATAAAAGGGGGAAGAGGGAACTATAAAAACAAGTTAGGAAAAACTCAGTGTCATACATTCCATATTGAAAAACAACACATACAGTAGAATTGCAGTTGGAATAACTCATATGTCAAATTTAAGAAGAAAATATATAATGTTATTTGTTTTTGATATATTGGCTAGAGTAACATAAAATGAACACCAACTAATTAACATTATAAAAGTGCATTCTCTTGTCATTGATTGCTAATGTTCTACTATTCTGTATCATAGGTAAATTCACTATATTTAAGGAGTTAATCAGTAGGATGATGGATTCACATGTCATTTTATAGTATTTGTATATACGTAGTATTGTCCTACTCTAAGTGAATGCTAGGTTAAAAAAAAAATAATGCTGTCTAACTGGATTGAAAAGATGTGGTACATATACACAATGGAATATTACTCAGCAATAAAAAAATAAACACATGCCTTTTGCAGCAACATGGATGGGGCTGGAAAAGATCATGCTTAGTGAAATAAGCCAGAACAAAAAGGAAAAATACCAAATGGTTTAAATCATAGCAGGAGTATACAGGAACAGGGGAGAAAATAATAATAATGAACAACTATATACCAGAGACATTTTATGGGGGGAATGGGATCAAAGACGGTGGGAGGAAGGAAGTGAACTGGACTATGGTGATGGCACACGGGTGATCCCCCACGGGGATTACAATTGAGATGGAAAAGGACACACAATGATGTAAAAATAAACTATTACATTATTTAAAAAATAACAATGTGTCTAAAATAACAAAATTCAATATTTTAAGAGGTGGTTTTAAGTACTTAAACCTGAAATCAGAATTACCTTGAGGTTTGAGAAAACAGACTCCTGGATTCCTTCCTCAAAATGTATGATTAGGTTAACCTGGATGTGTTTAAGAAACTGCATTTCTTAAAAACACCAAAAATTGCTAAATGATCTAGACACTGCAGAGAAGAAGCACATACTTGAATGAATTAGTAAAACAAATATTTCCTGTAATAAAGTGGGATAATACAAATCTTTGAAGTGCACTTATTATGGAAGGGGCAAGGATAAATAATGACCACAGTATTGCTTAACTCAGTCTGTCATTATGTGTAAAGACAACAACAGCTAGCTATATAGTTAGCTTTCTTTGCTTTAGCCAACAATGAGACAAAGAACAATATAAAGAGAGTAACAGAATTTTAGGTCAGAAAATCCTCATCCATCATTAATTTAATAAGCTCATTTTATATAAAGAAATGTTTAATCTGAAAATGTTGAAAGACCTGCATTGAAGTTTATAACTATTAGAACAATAAATAACATTATCCTCCATTTTTCTCTTTTCAAAGTATGTGCATTGCTACACACTTTTACTATGAATAATCAGAGAAGAACATTAACCTTTACCTAGAAAGAATGCTGAATTACAGTTTTCTTTGTTTTTTGTTTTTTGTTTTTTCTCTTATGCTGGTTTATGTTATGCCATCTTGTTTAAGGATGAGAGGATGTTTCTTTGAAACCCATTTTATGGTTTGGATTATAGGTATTGGCCAACACTGAAATTTTCATGAAATTTGAAGCTTAGGAATAGGTTGTCAAGAGCTGAAAATGTCAATTTCTATACACCTGCTGTGAGATCGCATTTCAAGATTTTTTGGTGTTGTTGCCAGTGTTGATGGACATGTGTTTTCCTGAAGCTCTGACTTACCTGCACTGATAGACTATTTTTCTAGCTTCCCTATTTCAACTTTTTTCTCCAAATTCCACACTCCCCTTTATTTGGACAAGGTATAATTTGTATAATGAATTTTTCATTGCCATAATGTTAGTAACTTTTTTTTTTCATATTTATTAGTATAACTGACATGCAACACTGCATAGTACTATAGAAGCACAGTGGTTTGAGATATATGTGTATGTACACACATGTATGTGTGTACATATACATAAAATTGCATGTGTACATGTATTTAGGCCTGCATACAATATATATATAATTACTAAATAACTTTAGTTAGCCTCCATCAAGACATACAGTTATGTTTTCCTTATGATGATGGGGGCTTTTAAGATTTGCTCTTTCAGCAACCTGAAATATACTTTGCAAACTATAGTCATGTTGCTATGTATCACCCTGAGAAAGAGAGTAAATGTTCTTGCACTTTTCTTACAAGAATATTAAATCTATCAGATCAGCATTCTAATACTTTAGAACTCTAATGTGTAAATGCAGTCACATGATGTTTAGGATTCCATCCTAGAGATTTTGCAGGTAAACATTAAATACATAACTTCAGGTAAGGAAATAAAAACAAATAATAAATCAAATAGATATTTATATAGAAAAAGTAAGCAAATAATCACAACATTAATTTTAATGTTTCAGTTTATCTATTATTAAAATATTGATTTCAAATATGCATTAATCTGACTTTTTAACAGTGGAGATTTCTATCAAAATGCAGACCCCCACATATATTAACTAAAATATCCAGGGAGTAGGACTAGACTATAATATATCATGACAAAATTTTCTGAATATTTCTTAAGAAAACCAATTTGTAAGCAAGTATAAGACATAAAACTTAATTCCATGCAGGAATACTTTGAGTGGTCAGCAGCCTTGTACCTGGTCAGTAGCCCTCACTGTATACATGAAGAGTTATAGTGGACATGGTATATGCATGCCATACTTTTTAACATTTAAGAAGGGAAGATATATAAGATTTATATCCACAACATGTTCCTCTAACTTAATATAATTTGTCCTTTAAGTTCATTTAAAAGTAAATTTTAAAAAGTCTTAAATCTATTGTGAACATTTATACCTAAAGATAAGCCAAATATTCTATAAATGTCAAATGTATCTAAAGTTTTACTATATATAAGAAGAAAAAGATCAAGAGCATAATAAAGGTTAAATAGTGGGAGACATTTTCCTGAATTATATAAGAAACTGAAAATTAAATTCCTTCAGTATTTAGGTATTCTTTGTAACAGAAAAAAAAAGTCACTATTTTTGGTAAAGTTAAACTCCTGGAATGAGCAAAGTTGACAAAATGTAATTACACTTGTCTTTAAACAAAATTTTAAATGCACAACTACTCAGCACAGAATTGACTTAAAGGGAAAAAAATAAGCAGTGAATTAATAGTTTAAAAGCACATGGAAGTTTACTACAGAGGGAATAAGTTATGATATAACCAAGTGACTCATTAAAGGAGAATTCTGAATACTCACTGGAAAGTATTGAACGGGTTACTTTAAAGAAAATGCAAAGGCAGGGACAACATGGATTCCATCTTTAAAATGGAAGAGAGTTAAAAATAGGGCAATGTAGTGTAAATAAACTAGACACAGTGCAAATGAAGGATTGATTTGAAGGAACAGGTTAAGGTTTAAAAAATGTACTTTATTAAGCAAATAATTCCAGTTCAAATTAATATTTTTATTTATTTCCTCAAGGATTGTAATTTTCTTTAATTTACTAGCATTAATATTTGAGACTAGAAAATGTAAATAAATGTAATGAAGACACTTCAGGATTATCAGAATGGGTACCAGGTGTAGAAGCTAATATTCTGCCATTAAGTTTGTACCTTGGTCCAGTGGTTTAGAATTTTAAATTCATAACTTTGTTCATTATTTACACATGTCCATTGGCAGCTTGCCAGTCATAATGTATGCTCAAAGACAAAAGCCACGTAATTAGCTGCGGATGACCTGTTTTGGCTGGAATATCTCTGCAATACATCAGAAATATTATATTAAAGCAACTATTATCATAAAAGTTGTTAAGATGGATATAACTGTCACTATAGAACTTATGTCCATATTAAAATTAGTTCATATATTATATTCAAAATTATGCTGTTGTTATAGGAAATTGACTGACTTGAGATATAATTTACTTTCTGTGCATTGTTTGCTAATAACACATGACAAGACACTATATACAACAAGATGGAGAATATTGTGCCATTTTTTAGTAGCTTAACAGTTGACTCTATTTTCTTATTTTGTTTTATGTGCATTTTGCATCACACACACACTGTATTTCATAGTTGTTTCTAGCAGAGCATCCAGATGTTCCTGACACATCTGTTTTCCTACCTTTCTATAAATGCATTTCAAAATGATACTAGTAACTCAAGGGACTACATTAAAAACAATAACAAGTACATATTTTTGTCTTGTCTACATGGTTTCATCAATGTATAAAGCAGATATTGAGTAGCTAGTCATTTTTATGCATCCTTGTGATGCAGTTATTACATACTACTGATTTGCTATGCCTGGCCATCTGGCTGTGGATGGATGCTGTGGTTACTTTTTTCTTTGCTTTTGTTTAAAAGGACATTCTAAATAATATCAATATCAAATACTCTGTAACCATTCATGATAATGACCTACAAAAAGATTCTAAATGTTTCTAAATTGTTGCATGGTGCATTTTTTTAACTTATATACCATTTGATTTTTAGATGACTATGTAATAATACTGAATTAAAATTTAATGTTTTTAGTGTTCATAGGTGTTGTTTGGCATACATTATTTCCTGATGAATATGTGAAACAGTGGATTTATACCACCTGTTCTTTCACCAGTAAAGAAGCAGTCTGATAGTTAAAAGCTCAACAACAGAGTGTTTTGTATTTAAAGAAAAAAAATAATTATTAAATTTATTACTTGTGTACTTATACAAAATATAAATATATCTATACCTAATTTATTAATATGCAAAGTGATGATTTCTATAGTATTGATTCATATATGTATAGTGTATAATTACATTATCAATTCAAAGAATTCAACATCAAGCATGTAACGTGCATCTTAAAGGATGATTATTTGGATTAATATAACTAAAAGAAAATTTATTAGTATATTTATGACTGTGATGTAAAATTTATTATTTCTTACTATAAATATTTTGCTAGTTTTAATACTGGATATAAATTGTTAAATAATATATGCACTCAGTTTAATTTACTTATAAAACATCATAAGATTTTCATGTAAAAATCTAAGTTTTAAATGTTATTTAAAACTCTTTTAATAAAAAGTCTAAAAATTCACATTTTACACAAGTATTTTCCTTGTGATCTTCTTTTAAAATAACTTTACCAAGTTAGAGTTCACCTGATATGCAAAAAGAGTGATGCTTGAACAAAAAGTGTTCAGCTTGGACATGTGCATACACATGTGGAGTCATCAACACAATCAAGGAAACAAACATGTCCATAATCTACACACATTTTCCTGTATCCCTGTCTGTGCTGTTTTATTTGTGATAAGAAATTAACATGTATATGTTATTGGCACTAGCAATTTTATAAACAATTAATCTTTTACTAATCACATACATATGTTTTACTAGCAAGTATATCTTAGGGAATGTTTAATATTTGGTGTTGATGTGTACAAAATATTATAATTTCACATTTGCATTTTCAAATGGAATATGTAATATTCAGGAAAAAAGATTCAATTTAGAAATTGTAAGTATCAAGTGAATTTTACATGTATTTTTACATGTATTTTACCACAATCATATAACAATATATGTGATGGTGAATCATTTATTGTAAAGAATAAATGCAAGTTATTTGTGTACTTAGTAAAAGAGAAATGCAAAATGAGATAATGAGGTGGAGACTTAAGTCATATCACAGCAGTAGTTTATATATATAAATATTCTACATAAACTATTGCTTTTCAGAAGAATAACAAAAATATTGTTCATCACTAAAATCTGTCTGTTCCATTGAAAATTGCAACCGAATTTAAATGAGTCCACCTAACTCTCCTGTGAAGGAAAGAATCCGGTTTCATCCAAGTGGATTTAGCCTCACGTAGCTGTTTTCACAGACCACAGTGCAGTGCTGACAGTGAGCTGTGGTGCAGAGACACAATATGAGTCTCTCACTCTGTATTTAAAGGGCCTAATAACTGCAGGAAGACAGTGTCCCTTGCCTCTTCTAAGTGGCATGTAAGAAGAGGTATCTGATTTAGTAACTCTGACAGCCCACAGGAAACTTGATTGAGACAGAAACAGAATGTGAAATAAAAGGAGTGCTCCTTCCTGAGTTTAAGAAAGAGGGAAGGAGAATGAGAATTCTAAATGTTTTGAATCAAGGTATTATGTTTGGTGCAGTATATGGATACCCTCTTTTAATTTTCCAAATAACTATGTATGTTCCAGAATTTAAATTATATATCTTTTGTCACCTAAATAAATTTGTTGGGGAAAAATATAATCACCTGAAATGAATCAATGGCATAACAGTGATGAAAGTTGTCACTGAAATTCAGTGAGTTCATTTGAAAATTTGTTTCCACTTCTTACTGTTAAGAACTTGGCCAAGTTTTCTTATTTTTTTTTTTTTTTGTTCCCTAGTTTCCTCATCTGAAAATATAGGTAGTGATCACATCAGAGTTGCAAGATCCAAATAATTCAAGCTTTATTACTTGCTTGGCAAGTATCTAATATTTAAACATAACCCCCCAAAATGATATTAAACATTGACACTAAAATCTCCACTTGTTCAAAAATACCACCTAGGCTGCTGTAGTCATTTTGATTGTCATAATGCCCATTAGAATATTTTTCAGCATTTCCAAATTCTATGCATAATGCAATCATATCACTCTCAATAGTGTAACTTTATCTTTACTATGTTGATGATCTTATGCCAAAAGCATTTGCTGAGACCAAATTTATTTTATCCCTATTACATGAAAAGTATTATTTGATTAGTGTAAGTAATATATTAAAGAAATAGAAACCTTAACCTTCGTATATTCAGGAATTGTAGTGAAAAGTATAGCAATTAAAAAATACAAAAAATAAAAACCATTAAGAGAAATAATGAAACATAAAATGTTATGTGTGTATTGACGATCGACATGCTTTATATCTTAAACTTAGCATATTAATTAGGAAACTACTTCCCCATCTCTATAGCAAATTGACTTTCCATGTCCAATTAAATGACATACATTAATAACCTATTATTTGCATTTATTCAAACCAATACTTGTGAACTGAATAACATTAAGCAAAGTGTGACTTAAAATTTCCCATATATGTAGTCAACAAATATTTAGTTAATACCTCTGTTAGACATTCATTTTTTCCTATAAATGATGAACAAACAGAAATTATTCATCCAGTAAGTTTACAGTCTTTGTAGAAAAAAAATACATTCATGCATAATACAATTAAAAAGTTTGATATTACTTATTAAAATTAAGCACAATAACAAAACACAAAGGAATAGTAGAGACAATTAGAAATTCAAACACCAACGTGTTGCTTCTACACTATGGAATATACTTAGTCCCCGATGGTGCATCATCCTCTCAGTTTTTCTGTTCCAGTTTTACTTTTTTGTGTCATTTATATAAATTATCAACTCCACCAATGTGAAAAATATTTGATTTGCCTTACTGTATTTATTTTTTATAAAAAATACTTATCAATAGCACTCTGCCTGGTGGCGCAATGGATTACAGCACAGCACTGTGAAGCTCTCAGAAGCCACTGCAGCACGAGTTTGAACCACAGCCAGGGAACTGACCCACATGTCGTGTCAGACCTCTCTTAGCCTGCCTGCTGCTCCCCTCAGCAGTGTATTTCAGTAGACCCGCCTATTCTGTTCCCCACTCTTTCTCTGGTGAATCTTCTCACCCACCACACCGCTGGCCTGTACCCCAGTTCTGTAAGCATAAATAAATAAATCTTTTAAAATATATATTTATCAAGAGGGTTTTCCCTGGTGGCACAGCGAATTAGGTCTGAGCACAGCAAACTAGCTTCATCCGATTCAGTGTGAGTTTGATACGCGACCACCAAGGTGATCCACCTGGTGCAGCAGACCTCTCCCCACTTGCAAGCTGCTCCCCTCAGCAGTGAATTTCATCGATCTGCCTGTTCTGCTCCCCACTCTGTCTCTGGTGAATCCTCTCACCACCCCTGCACCTCTGGCCTGTACCCCGGTTCTATATGCATATATAAATGAATCGTAAAAAAAAAAAAAAAAAAAACTTATAAAAAGCTGACCATGATATGTTTACTAATATATTTGTTTTCGCTATCACCCACCAAAGTATATATACGAACAGACCAGGATTCTCTCAGACCAGGATTCCTCATTCATGTCCCAGAGCATAGAAAAAACTACAGACATACTAGATGCTTAGTACAGAAGTTTAATAAATGAATGAGAGACATTTACATGCCTCCCTTAAAAGTAAGGAGAATGAAAGTATTAGTTGCGGGATAAAGTAAGAATTTATTAGCAAAGGGAACCAAACATATACCAACAATCATATGGTAAAAAAGAAAATACCTAACAGTTTAAAAAAACAGAGAAGATATTCTTTCTTTAATGCCATGAAAGAGAGAAAGGTGGCATGAGAGATACTGCATATATCAAGTATAAATTTTTATTGACTAAGGACTGTTTGGAATTCATCTTAACTGCATCATAAATCCTCTTGAAGGCTGACCTGAAACTCTGTGATATGATTAACTTATATAATATTATGTAGGGTGTGGTTCTTCCTCAATATATTTTGTTTTTTATAAATTTCATGTGATTATTTTATGATCACAAAATGAATCTCAGAAAGATTCTCACAGAATCTTTAACAACATATTGTATTAAAATATGAAGATAAACAAATTCATTATCCCTAAGTAGTGTATACTGGTAATTAATAGAAGCCAAAAGAGTTAGTGCTATAACTAACTTGGTAGATTACTTTTACTCCCTTCTTTAGTGATTTTTGTCCTGTATATCAATATTAAACAAAAGCAATTATATATGTAATTTTCTATCAGCAAAATCACAACTACTCTAAAAATACCCTAAATTTTCTGAGATAGAAGTGAAAACATAATTGTGCAAACTTTGACAATTCTACAAAACAAATATTATCTTCTATTCACTAAAATAAGCAGAGAAATCCAATTTTATTAATCAGTGATTTGCCATGTCAATGTATTTGTGCAGAAGCAAATTATTTAATATAAAATTTAATATTAGGTATTTCAAATAAAATTACAAACATATTATAATATTCATTGTTTACTTACAGTTTTATACTCCCTAGGATTCATTTTTTATGAAAATATTCAAACATTTTTTAAAATTTATATGAGTTTGTGTTTTAGTCTTTTATTTTAATGATGTTTTCTAAACGTATCTCTAGAAGAAGTTTTAGTTGTTCTCTTGCTCTGATTATAAATCTCTTGCTTTGTGTTGATCATAAATTAATGTATACCAATATAGTAAACAGTATTTCTCCTTTAAGATTTTCACATAAATTATATGCTATTCAGTAAATAGCACAATTACATTTACATGTCAGTGAGATATTTTCAAACTCAAATCTCATAAAGACATATTCACTTTTCCTTGAAAATTTCTCCATAATCCTCATCCTGATATAGATTTTTATGTTAAGCTTCATCATATACCTAGCACTTTGGCAGTTAACTAAAACAAGGATAAAAGTTTGCTACTATGTAATTATCATTTGTCTTTGAATATTTGGCACTGTTGTGCTAAAATGATTTTAATTGCATTTTCACATACATTTTATACAGTTGCTTTATATAGTTTATATAGCTACTTTTTCATAAAAACCTTATTTGCAAATGTCTCTACCTATAAATCACTGCTGCTGCCTGTTTTTATTTACTCCTCACAACCATGGCACCTTTTATGACAACCATGATAACAATATAAAAACAAATCATACAAGCAAAGAAAAGCAACCCAAGAAAAATAACAAAGTGATTTTAAAGGTTTGGAGTAAAAGTAAGTGAAAAAATAGTAATAAATTGAGAGACAATACTGGCAATTTTCTCTTGGAGGTGACTCAGAAATCCCTATCTTGATTGTTAAATGTAGAATTCAGGTTCTAATTCAGATCTATTAAATCAGATTCTACAAGGATAGAGTACCAGAACATGTCAACATTTCAACTGAAATCTCACTGGTGTGGACACAACATTTAAAAACCCTTTTGTAGATTTGGACTGGAACACCATGTACCTTATCAAAAACATTTGCCTTTTTAATAAAATATTTATTCAGCAAATACTTTCCTAATATTCTCCATTGAACTCAGGAATAGTGACAGAATCAGAATTTTAAACTTCAGAAATGAAAAAGTAGCTGTGGAACATGCCCTTCAAGAGGTGAAAAGGTTGACCTGGATCCAATGTCATGTGCAGGGCTAGTGTTTGACGGTGGGAATAAATTGCTCCAAATCAAGGAGGTAATTGAGTCTGAAGAATGAAGTAGGAATACCCATTAGTTACATTTATAGTTTATTAAGGTTGACTTCATAAGGGGTCTTTGTCTCCAGCAGTAACAGGATTCAAGTCCAGGTAGTATCCACACCATCACCCCGACAGGATGGATTTTTACCTCTTGTACCTCTTATACCTTCTTATACACCCCCTGAATACTAAGTGTGATTGCTCTTGTGTAAGACAAATGATACCAGATGCTTGCGGTGTAATGTCATACATATCTTTATTCTACTAAGATTAATAGAGCTGTAGATGGATTATGAGGACAGATTAATACAAATGAACAAACTAAGAACACTGACTATGCTCCCAGGATAGGGAAATTACTGGCCAAGGGCCTAAGATGCTCTAGACACAAGATAGAATTGCTTTGATTTTCCTATAGCTAGATAAGGGTTCTTTGTCACTAAAAAGATAAACATCCAAATTTGAAAGACTTGCACTAACACAGGGTAGATTCTTAAATAATTTTAAACTTCTGTCTCGTTCTGACTTAAAGGGGAAATTATTTCTGTAATATTTTGATAAGCATGACTTCCTTTCACAGGATACTAGCCTATTTTGTGCAAAAATGGAAAATTATATTCCAGGAATTAAAAGAGAACTGTCACTAGTGAAGTATGTTTAAACTACTGGGAGTAATAAGTCCTAGAAACCTATGCAGTGACAGGTGTTTGGAACATAGGTTTAATGTATGATATGGAGCTAGAGATTATTTGTATACAACAATGAACTGAAATTCATTAATCCATCTTCCATATATGGAAACATATCTCTGACTGGACAACCTGAAAAGAATTATGGATAAAATTGGATCTCGTTTCATATTTTTTTTATATAGCTGTGTAACAACTTATCTCAAAACTCAGCTTAAAACAATAAACAATAAGCATCTCGCAGTTTCTAAGGGTCAATAAGCTAACAAGGGGCTTGATCCTGGACCTAAATTTCACATACAGTAAATTAGATAAAATTCACCAGAAAAACAGAACTTATGGGTTACACATATAAATATAAATGTATCATATTAATACTTCCAATATACCACCAGATTATAATTGCTGTCTGTATTTATTGGAAGTACAGGCTATGTATTTATGAAAGTTATGAAAGCTAAGAAGTGCCATGTTATGCTATGTACAAGCTGGAGAAGCAGGGAAACTAGGGATACAACTTAGCTTAAGTCTAAATACCAAAGATGGAAGGCATAATGGGAGGTGCGCTTTATAGTATAAATCTTGAGGTCAACTAAAAGTAGAACCAGGAGCAGTGATGACAAATGGGCAGAATTAAATGGATGTATAGGCCCAAGCAGAGAGAGCAAATTCACACATGCGAAGCTTTTTCTGCTTTTTCTAGACACTGCAAGGGAAGATAGATTTTTATCCTTATTGGGGGAGAAGGGAATCTGCTTTACTCAGTTCAACCAATTCAAATGCAAATCTTTTCCAGAAATATCCTCAAACACACACCAGAAAATAACACTTTATCACTACTTGAGTATAACTTGATCCGATCAAGTTCCATGAAGGAAGCCTTTCAATCACTCTGTTTATTGTTGTATCTCAAAGGCCAATTTGTGTGTGTGTGTTTGTGACATAGGAAGTAAATAGTGTAGAATTGTTGAATAGATGTGAAACAATATTTCTATAATGTACAGTTTGGTGTGTTTGTTTTGCAATCACAGAGGAGAGAAGGATATGGATATAGGGAGAGATAATGAGGGAGTGCCAGGGTAGGGGTTAGTGGGGTAGAGAGATTACAAAAAAAAATCTCTAAGCTATGAAAGCCAAGATATTATGAGTCTAAGAAATCAAATGGAAGCTACCAACTATTAC
Source organism: Condylura cristata (assembly GCF_000260355.1). Classification (NCBI taxonomy): domain Eukaryota; kingdom Metazoa; phylum Chordata; class Mammalia; order Eulipotyphla; family Talpidae; genus Condylura; species Condylura cristata. The sequence continues at coordinate 55,466,632 of NW_004567104.1, read as the reverse complement.
TTAGGTATAACTGCTCGCCGTTAAACTAGAAACAAAATAGAAAGGAAACCAACATGATACCTCTTATTAATGGAATTTCATGAACACATTTCATCTCAATTTATATTTCATGGCATCCAGGTGCTAAGTGCAGCTTCAAGCATATTCCACCTTCCCATAAATTATACAGTAAATCATCACTTCGTAATGGGCACTTTATTTTACATGCTGATTTCCTTAAGTGCTCACTCTGAGGTCTCTCAGTCATGGCCATATGTTTTCTTTTCTTCTCATATTTGAATATAGAGCCACCCTGAAAGTTCCAATTTTTTTCTACCGTTTTAATGAACCATGGGTTATTCAAAATCTTCACAGAAAACCAATATAGCAACCTATTTCCCCCCTTTTTATCACTCCTGCTAAGATTCATTTATAAAAGATTTTCTAAAAAAGATGGAAGCATGACAAGTTTTTAATCAAAACTGCCTTGAAAAGTTGAAACATAGGTCAAGGAAATGTGTTTTAATTTCAAAGAACTTTTAAAATATGTTACTGTTTGACACATTAAAATATGTTACTGTTTGTTTGGTTTTGCCTTGGCTTTTTTCTTTTTTTCTTTTTTTAATTTTACTCTTGCTCTTGCTCTTTTTTTTAGAATGTAGTTGAACTTAACCCAATAGGTTTGGGCGGGAGGTAAATTATTTCCACAAATACATAGCATTTAAAGTTCTACTTAATAAACAATTCTTCCCTCTCATCTTCCTCAGAAATATTCATCATAATTAATTCATTTGCATTGTGACAAGAGAGCCCATAAGTTCTCCTAAGCTGCTTTCTGGGCAAATGTCTTTTTCATGCTGCTAATTCCATGCACTGTTCTTTGGCTTGTTCCAAGCTGTTTACTTTCTCTTGCTTCATAGTTTCAGGTTTTTTTTTTTATTATTATTTGGAATATTATTGAGTTTTTAAGAGAAAATATTTCCACTGTATAACTGTTTTACCTATTATATCTGGCAGTGATTCTCAGTTATCATGGGTTGGCATAACTATAATGTGGAAGATAAAATGAAAGGATTATTATACCTGATTGTCTCTAATTTTCTACAAAATATGATTTATTCCTATATTAATGGAAAATAGCAAACAAATAGATTTTGTTGTATAATTTATAATGTTTGACAAGGAATGTTCCTCTGTGTGCTTCGATATCAAGAATATAAGAATGGTTTATAGACCCAGGTTTATTATTCAGATTTATCCTTAAATCTGAAAACTAATAGAATTTGCTCTATTGGCTTAGGACTGTGATCTCTCTCTTCCTCCCATTTTCTACCTTTAAAAAAAGGAATGTCTGGGCCCTCCCTGCTGGTGCAGCGGGTTAAAGCACTGCACTAAGAAGCTTAAGCCACTACCGCATGAGTTCGATTCCCGCCTGCCCCGGAGGTGACCACATGGCGTGGCAGACCTCTCCTGACCCACCCGCTGCTCCCCTGAGCAGTGTACTTCGTCAATCTGCCTGTTCTGCTCCCCACTCTGTCCCTGGTGAATCCTCTCACCTTCCGCATCTCTGGCCTGTACCCCAGTTCTGTATAAATAAATAAATCTTAAAAAAAAAAAAAGGAATGTCTATAATTATTATTCTATGACTGAACCACTGTATTCTACAAATTAATAACTTGTTTTCTAGCTTCACAAGACCACAGATAGAGAAAAATTATACTCTGGGATGTATCATCACAGTCTGACACACATGTCATTGAAATTATTAGATTATAAGGCTTGAGATTTATAACTATTTTTTTAAAGATTTATTTATTTATGCTACAGAACTGGGATACAGGCCAGAGGTGCAGGGGCAGTGAGAGGAGAGGAGCAGTGGGCGGGTCAGAAGAGGTTTGCCACGCCATGTGGGTCAGCTCCCTGGCGGGGGGTTGAACTCATGCTGCAGTGGCTTCAGAGAGTTTCAAAATGCGGTGCTTTAATCCGTTGCACGACTGGGAAGAGTGCTAACTAATAATATTTTGATGAATATATTCTATTATCAATTAAGGCATATATAAATTTGGAATGAAATAAATATACTTTGCAAGTATCATGGATGTGAATTTTTCAAACTAGAGCATAAAATGTGGTAAAGTTACATTTGTATTATCAAATTTTAATGCCCAGAATTTGACTAATTTGGATGAAGGATTTGTGTAGCTATAATTAAATAAAAGAGTTTGAGATGGAAAATTATCCTGGACTATGAGGGTGGGCCCTAAATGAAATCATATAAAACAGAGATGCAGTGACATTATACAGAGACCTAAAGTGAAGATAACATGCCATGAAGACAGAGGTTGGAGTGATAGGGATGCCAAGAACATTGGCAGCAAGGGATGGATTTTCACTTAGAGTTCTTGGATGATGTGTGGCCGTGCCACACCTTGACTTTTGCCCAGGGATACCTATTTTGGATGTCTGGCTACACAGCAATGAGACAGTAAACATCTTCTGCTTCATGTCAACAATGAAGCGAATACACTGAGATGAACAGTCTCATCTGCAAGAGCTGCTCCTCCTCTTGCATGATCACTGTGTTTATTGTCAAAAAAAAAATTCAGAAAACAAATGCAGAATCAGAAAATGCATGATTGCAATTCTCTGCTTGCATATAGTTTGTTGATAGCCCGCTGGTAGAAGTACACACCTACTTAACTGACCCAGAGTCAGAAGGACAGGGCACTACGATTTTGCATAGCAAAGAATGTGCAAAAAGGATGATTAGAAGTGTCAGGGCCATTTTTGCCACCTGCTAGCTATAAGCTTATTTCCTCTTACTTTGGGTATTATTTTGACACAATCGCTGACTGACTCACTCATTTTCAGAATCTGATTTTTCTCATTACATGGATATTATATTATACTTTTGTGGCACAACTGTATTTTCACTATTAATTGCCCCCAAATTATAATCTCATAATGTCTCATAGAATTAAACTTACTGAGGTAAAAATGCAATTTGTGTTATCTTTACTTAATCGGTAACTAACAAAGAATATTGACATATTTACAATAAGGTAACTGAATTAAAATGCACATTTTGCTCCTATAGAGTATGCATTCAACATTTTCCTAATGCACTAAAAGCTGGCATAGATAGGTTTTGTTATTCAAGATATTTAAAATATATAACTTGTTTCTGTTTTTTAAACTAAGTCCATGTACTTTTATTCTTATTTTTATTCATATTTCAGGTACTGTGAACAGCAATAAAAATCAGACCAGATTAATGCTGAAAATTCTTTAATATGGCAGCACTAATTGCCGCAGGATTATAACCAAACTTACTGTGCACCTTTGTTAAATTTTTCTTTACAGCTCATATTTTCTAATCATTGTTTTATTTACTTTTATAAAAAGTTTTAAGACACACATTAAAAACACTACAAAAGTAGTTTTGCCCACAGCTACACATTTAAACTTATACTTATTATTGAGTACATGTTTAAATACCTAATGATCCTGTGTTTAATTTATTAATAAGTTGCAACTTTTTTTTTTCAACTCTTCCACTAATTCTGGAAGGCTGAGTAAGAAGTGAGTATCACTCTGCCATTTTTCTTTGTATAGAAAACCAATAGTCACATTTCAGTATGAGTTTAATTGTAACCAGAACTATAGAGGAAGAATTAAATGCCAAAAATATATATCAGTCTGCCTCTCCCCCCACACACACTGAGTATGTGCGTGCACACACACACATCCATACAAATGTACACACACACACCTTGCTTCTTTTACAATATTTTTATAAGTATTGATGCTTATCTCTTACCTGAGCATGATATTTATAATGTTTCTTTCGAAGTTAATAATAAAAATATAAGGAATATCATTTTCTTTATGTTTCTTTTTGTCCCTACTTTGATAAATATTTATGAAAAGCGAGAAGTAGTAGCTAATATTGGAGAGAAAAATGTTTTAGACACATTCTCCATCAGATTCCCCCAAACAGCTGTGCCTCTACACCTCCATCCAAAACTAGTTGTCAACTTCTGGGCCTTTGCAAAGCACAGGTTGCCAATTCTGGAGGCCTGTGCCAAACCATAGGGAAGTTGCCTGATGCCTTTACAGATCCAGTTGGAATTGTGCTTTAAAACTCCAAATTCAGAATATTTTATTAGGATTTAAAGTATACATTTTCCTCTTTTTCTCAAAATACAGCATTTGAAGGAAGGTGAACTGCATACAATGAAAGTATTAAAATGGGTGTCCTTACTGAAATCATTGCCATTTTGCAGCTTCCAAACCACAAAAATTTCATAATCTCTGAAAAAATTGGACCTCATCCATTCAAACATAATTATTTATCAAACTTTTTCTGGCAAAAGACCACAGTACACAGCTTAATTTACACACATGCAAGCAATGCAAACATTCTGAGCCACTGAACAATTATAAGCTGAGTGGTGATTACTAAATTTTATCATACTGGTCAAGTTAATGACATATAGTGATGCAGTATCTATTGGAGTAGCAGCAATACCTTGATAAACTAAAACAGATGGTATAGTAGATATTTTTATTCCCTAAATAAATATAAGGATATCACAGTGAAAATAAAAACTCAACAACAACAAAGAAATACTATGGATGTCTCATAAAATATGCCTTATCTTGAAGTAATTATAAGAAAATCATGATTCCCAGACATTTTAAAATAATTTTCTAAAAAGACAAATAAATGATAGATATTTATACAAAAGGTCTTTTATCTGAGGCTGATCTTATAAACTAGGAGGGGGGATAAAACAGGAAACATTAATTCAACAATACTTTAAAAATTAAAAAGCTGCTCCCGCCCCCGGCGATGCAAGGGGTTAAAGCCCAACACTATTAAGCTAATCACAGCCACTGTAGCATGAGTTAAATCCTAGCCAGGCAGGTAACCACAGTACAGAAGACCTCTCCTGTGTTGCCCGCTGCTCCCCTCAGCAGTGTATTTCAGCTGTTCTGTCTGTTCTGCTCCCCATTCTCTCTGGTGAATCCTCTCACCCCCAAGACCTCTGGTCTGCACCACAGTTCTTGTATCCATAAATAAATCTTTAAACATTATACAGTTAGTCATGGAAAAGAAAATGAAAACACAAAATCTGATTCTTTAGTAAGTATGACATATTTTAGAACTGAAAATCTACAAAATATTACATGACTCACTTTGCGACAAGTTAGCTCCCAGTATACTATGATAAGAAATGATACAGAGGCAATGTGTGTTCCTTTGCCCTCAAGGGAGGCATACTTAGCTTTTTATCTCTGTTGTGGCTTTCACAGCCCTTTTCAGGAAGATATTGTGGAATTGTTTTTAAAAATATTTCTGTACCTGAAAATTATGAGTAACTGTCATTATCTCATTTGGTTAATGTAAAAAAAGTGTTAGCTTATCTTATGAGTCAGAGTAGATGTTGAATCAATGACAAATGTTTATTATTTTCTAAAAATAAACAATGAGACTCTATTAAACTAAAAAGCTTTGGCACAGTGAAAGAAACAACTGTCAAAATGGTTCATTTAGACTACTAAATGAAAGAATGCATTTACAAATTATACATCTGAAAAGGGGTTAATATAAAAATTATATAAATAACTCAAACATAAAGTGAATGTTTTCTTTCATTAGTTAGGTTAACTGCAGTAGGATATTAAATTTTGAGGGTGAACACAGATCACTGGTGTAAAATCTAATATGAGTCAGTTTAACCCTCTCAAAATTCACTAATAAGATGGGAACATAGCAAATTTATGCATGCTAAGTGAAAATTTAAAATTCAATTTATACATATATGAGCTTATGTCCTGTTGATTTGCCTTTTAATTATATTTTACTGTAATCACAAAGATGACTAATATTAAGTGAAGCTGCATAATTTGGAAGTCATTATGGACAATTTTATGTCAATATTTTTTATATCTAGGTTTAGGTTTTCTTGTATGTTTTTAGAAGTTTAATTTAAAATATATATATATTGAGTGGGTAACAATTATAGAATCCATAAACTGACACTATAATTTTAAACACAGAAAAAAAAATGTGTTCAATAAGGATACTATATTCAAAAACACATAGGTATTTACAAAATGCACCTGTTCATATTATTTTTTAAAATAATGTGAATTATTTAAATAAATACGAGCATATAAAAAGCTTGCAACATCTCCTTTTGTAGTATCAAGACAAATTTAAGGACAAGTAATTTATATTTACTGCACATTTAGGTAACACGTAAGATGATGGAAAATTAAAATTGCAAATTAAATATCTAAGCACACATTTTATTAATCCAGGGGTTTATTTTCTAAAATTCTTTTAAAATGAGAAATTCTTCTACAGAGGTTTGTGAGAGTACATGGATGAAGTCCATGCTGACCACATTCACACAATCCGATGTTTTTGATATTTGTAGTACATTCAGCAAACATTAATAAAGAGTTGAGTAAATTAAGCTCTGGCTAGGGGCCTATAAAGTCATCGCTTTGTGCCTTAGTAATATACTCAAAACTAAATGCTAACTAAGGAGAAAATTGCATGTGATAAATAAATTATAGGCAAAATAACAGAAGCATGTAGAGAATCACTCTAAAATAATTGTAGGATATTGTGTATCCAGAGACTCTTAAATGCTCAGTATCCCTCAAGGAGAGATTCTTCCAAGTCTTACTTTAGTTTTCCCTCAACTTAAATGCAGTCAGATTATAATGTGCAAAAGCATTTATTTATGAGTATCCTGAATCACAAGGTAGAACACAGAAAAAGAGAAAATTGATGTTAATTCTCTCATATTTAAGACAAATAAAGAACTGATTTAAAGCAGCTGGCAAGAAAAAACTTCAGTTCCCTTTTTGGGACGTTTACTTTTCTTGGTTTTTCAAGTTTTGCTTGAACGGTTGTGGGGGGGGAAAGCGGAAACAAAACTAGAGGGATTTACTACTCAGCAAAACATCTGCTGTCATGCTAACAAATCAAAGTATTTGGGGACATGGGAGGGTTTAGTAGCTATTCAAATGAATTAATACTAAATAAAAAATTACAAAATGATTACTGCTGCACAAGCTAGAGAAATATTGATAAAGCTTATCTGCTTTTTAATTGCTGAAAAAGGCAATTTCATTATCATCTAAAGGAAGCATGAAGCAGTTATTAGAGCTATAATCACGAAGAATATAGAAAAATGTAGACAATAGAATTACACTTATAAAAATTAAACATATTTAGTAATTATAATTACTTAAATACAGTATCTTAATTATATTGTCACCTGTGCAATAATTATTAAATAAAATGATGCTTGCATGATAATACCTTGCAATAAGTAATCTCTCCCCTCCTAAGTAACACTTACATGATAGAACCATAGAAGTACATATTTTAAATTTAGTGTTAGAAACAGAGGTAAATCCTAGATGCATAGTTAGAGATTATGTAAGCTATGAGAAATATTTAATTATATATTATTGAAACGTGGTTTTCACAATGTCCATACATTTTAAGGTGCAGAAATTTTATTTTTACCACAGTCTTTCTTTAAAAAAAAAAAAAAGCTATCCTGTCATGTTAAATCACAATTTCTCTTTTAATATTCAATAGTCCTTAACAGACCTAATCTATTTAGAAATACATAGATATGTGTATACACAGTATACACTGTTGATATTTGAAAATATGTGATAGTTGCAGTTTGTTGTGCATGAATTAGCATGCAAATATTTAACATTAAAGTGTCTTTTTAATAATTGCTGTTGATTATTAGTTCTATCTTTATAGCATTATTTCTAGCTTTCTCTCTACCTAGTATTTGACTTGATTACATTCTCTGTTCCCTTGAAGTTTAGTTTTACTTATATGATTTAATTTTTGCCACTGAAAAATGAGTCAATGAAAGGTGAATTAATTCATAATGAAAATACATTAGGGTTAGTGGAAGAGTCTCCATTCTCTCAACTGCTGTCATGCTGATTGTAGAAATAGAGAAATTTAGGTCATAGAGACTCATTAATATGGATTGCTGGGGTGTCTTAGTGAGAAGAGTTACCCAAGAGACACATTCATATTCACATCTAGCATGAGTGAAATGTATATATTAATTATTAAACTACAAAGTCTTGGAGATTGTTTGTCAACCCACAGTGTAGCCTAACATATTCTCATTCACAGAATTCTCTTTTCCTTAATTCTGCAAAAGATGATGTAATTCCTGGTTCAAGATTCCTGGTCCACTACACTGATTAGCTTCACATGCTTACAATTGTCCCATTTCTCTAGAGAGGTTGTAAATAACACCAGTTTAAAACCTATCAGAAATATTCTGCTTATGTAGTACTCTGTAAATGACATGTAAGTAACTGATTTAATAATATCACCTATTCATAATGATGCTAAAATGGCTCTTGTTCTTCAGGACTGTAGGCTCCAGAAACAAGAATGCCTACTATAAGTGCATTAATACAATGTGATTATTAATTTAATATGAATACAACAAACTTGAAAACAGTATGAAATCACATTACTGCCTAAGGCAGCTAGTGAACATTTTGAGAAGCTATTTTGTGTTTGAATACAGAATCTGAGTATATTCCAGGTAAAGGGACTACTCAAAGTCCTGACATTCAGGCGTTCAGGACAAAGTTGTGATTAAATGTTGCTAATTGTAATGCAGAAGCTGCATGGGGCTAGATAGTAGTGGACAGCTGATAATGCAATTTCACAACCAATTATACAGTCCATGTGAAGGGTTTTATGTATTTACAAATGAATAATTCTAGAAGAACTTCTAAAATAATCACATTTTAAAAAAAGGACAAATATTCTGGTTGTTAAATTTAGCACTGGTTGAAACAGAGTAAAGTAAGGAAAAGGAGAAGTCGTGAAAATCGAAAAAGCAATTACAAAGTGTTGGGGACTTAAACAAAGGAGTAAAAAAAAAAGAATGTTTTTAAAGGAAAATTTAAATCTGGATGATGAGATTTTGAGAATGAGGAACGTGGAAGAATCTAGTACGTCTGTAAGTTATATAAATCACAATGGAACTACTGTCTGGGGGGAGGGATTAAAAGTAACTGGTTTGATAAATTACAGGACATCAGTATAAAATTCAGTTTGGGAGACACTCAATTTCTATTTTATTTGGTTAGATATGTTTAGCACAAGCTCAAAAACGAGTTTTGGATCTTTATTTAATCCACATTGCTAAAATTGTGAATCACGCCGGCGAAAAAAATGAGGCTTTTAATGAAAAATGTTTTTTCTAGTGTACTGAAATTATGTTGAGATTATTCCTAAGAATTAAAAAGTAGTAATAAAATTTTGGCTTCCAACAGAATTACCTGAGTATAAATATTACTAGTGGATTTTAAACTAGTATTGTTTAGTTCTCTATAGAGGTAGAGTAATTTTAACCACGTGAAGCTTCTCAGTGGAGTGGACTAGGAATTACATCCTCTAGTGTGGAATTATGGTGGAGTTACCTAAATGTGTAAGAATTAGAAGAATTATGTCCGGCTAGTGTAACAATCTAGTTTAAAGCAGCTCTCCTGCCCACCTGAGACTAGGCAGGCTTTCTTTTCACAAATCTCTTCCCTCTGCAAGGCAGCAACAACTGCTCTTTGCCCACCTGTGTCCATGCAGGTGGCTTTTTTATGTCTTGTCTGCTTTACCTTGTTAACCTTTCCTTTTAAATGTGTGTGTGGGGTGGGGGGGGGAGGAGGGTAATGAAAGTTAGTTGTGTGATCAGGCTTACGTAAAAAATAGGTATATTTGGATATAGTGCTGACCACTGTACCATTATTTTATCATCATCACACAAATAGGACAATCTGAAATGCACTTGCTGAGTACCTCTTGTTGGAAAGAAATATGTTATTCTAGAAAATTTGGTCTCACAAACAAGAGATGCAATTGATTTGTTTCTCTCCATGATGATAAGATCAAAGATAATTTATTAAAAGATAGATGTCTATAATCAATTTCTGAGCCTTTACAGATTCTGTAACATCTGTCAGCAGAGTATCAAAAATACCTGTGAGCAATAAAATCTTAATAAATTAAATTAGGCACAAGTCTATTCACACTTTCAGAAAATAGATGAAAATACATCATTGGTCTGATTTTACTAAGATTTGTCTTTGTACTATTGTCTTGGTAAATATCTGCTTTTAAGTTTTATTGTTCAGCTTTCTTGAAATTCCATCTTACTGTAACTAAACTATTATAATGACTATCTGATTTCTGTGATGACAATTCAATTCCAGAATATTAACTAAATCTGTCAAACTTTTTCTGTGTGCTACTTTGATCTAGTCATGTATACATATGCATACTGGCTTTTGTTTTAGAACTTTAAGTTACTATTACAATGGCAGGTCTCATTTTTATACCTGCAAATAAATTTTTCATCACAGTTCACTTTTAGAAGCAAGCTTGTCTCTCCTGTCTCTAAAGTGTTGACCCTATTCCCACATCAGACCCCTGGATACATACACATTCATGTTTTAGTCCATCTGCCAACTGCCATAACACACTATGGATTACATTCAAGCAGAACGGGCATATGGTTCCCTAATGTTTATTAATTTAAGAGGCTTATTCCAAGTGAAGAGATAAGCATTTTATGAGAGATCAAGAATCTGTGGAAGACTAGACAACACAAAATATATTGGATTTATATATTTCTTTTTTATGAGAGTTTTCACTGAAAGAACTCTTTATGTTCACAATAGCACAACAGATTCAAAAATCTTGAAGTAGCAAGTTATGTTTGTGATCAGGATGTCTGTATTGTAGAGATTACTAAAATTAAAAAAAGATATTTGTGTCCTAAAGAAAGGGCAATTTAAAACATGACTGGCATAATTTACTATGGTGTGAAATGATACTCAGTTTTAAACACTTTAATTATAACTCAGTTATGAATATCCTTTAATTTTCCTTTCTCAATCCGTTTAGCATCTATTTGAAATGAAGGTTATAAGCAAATTTCTGACCAACTAGTGCAAATAGAAAGATAAATTCTTGCTATTTACCTTTCAAAGATAAAATGTAAGAAGAAAGTAAGACAAGGAGGAGAAAATTAAAAAAAAAAAAGAATGAATGAATGAAAAGAGAAAAGAGGAAAGGGAATTAAGGAACACCCTTCCCCCCACCTTCCCATCCCCACCCCACACACACACTCACAGGATTAAAGAAAAAAAAAATCGGTTAAGGGGCCCTTTTGTGGTGCAGGGGGTTAAGGCACAGCACTAAGAAGCTAAAGCCGCTTAGCACTGAGTTCCATCCTCACCTTGGAGGTAATCCAGGTGGCGCTGCAGACCTCTCCTGACCAGCCTGCTGCTCCCCTCAGCACTGTACTTTGTCAGTCAGCCTGTTTGGTTCCCCACTCTGTCTCTGGTGAATCCTCTCATCGACCCTGCACCTCTGTCCTGTACCCAGTTTTGTATTCATAAATAAATAAATATTTTTAAAAAGTCAGTTAATTCTACTTTTTGTTTGACTCTGCCAGTTACTTTGTCATATTGCTATCTACAATATTTTGTGATATCACAAAGTTTTGTTACCAGCAATCGAGGAGTTGTAATGTAAATCTTGCAAATCTCTTTGAACTGCACTAAAGAAATCACTATGGAACAAAATCCACTCAGGCTAGCAGAGTCTCTAGGGTTAAAAATATGTATTTCTGCTATAAACTCTGAATTGTATATACACACATATAAATTTCTATATTATATATATGTACATGTGTATATATAGATATACATATATACATATATATATATGTATATATATATGAATAATGAAGAGAATCAATTTCCTAAGTCCATTAAGAGGACAAGGTGATTTGGGTTTCAATCTTGTTTCTAATACCTGTTTTATTTTTTCATGTTCACACAAATACCACAATCTTCAATACACATAATTTTAAAAACAGGATAACAATAGACATCCCTGTTGTCAACACAGTTAAGTTTCACCATTATGAAGTTATCAGCAGCCACTGCAGCAAGAGTTCGAGATAACCCATATGGCAGAGCAGACTCCTCCTGTAATTACCCACTGCTTCCTTCAGCAGTGTTTTTCAGTCAATCTGCTTGTTCTGCTCACTAATCTATCTCTTGTGAATCTCACATGCACTCCCATAACTCTGACCTATTCCTCAGCTTTTGGATGCAAAAATAAAACAAATCTTTAAGAAAAGAGGGTAATAGTAATAAAACAAGTAGTGTCATTATCTGTATTTCCAAACTACCAAAGGACTGACTTCATTTAAATTCCAAAGATAATTCTCCTTTATAGTATTGAGATTTAAATTTTATGCAATATTAACAACCATTATAAATATTGACATTAATATGTAGCTAGTAGAGTTATGAGTAACTAATGCACAATGACTTTCATATTGATCATATAATAAATACTGTTCAAGCTTCCTGAATTTAGGAATCAGATACTAATACTTTGCCATTGTTTTAATATGTATTAGTTTTAACTAAAAGTTAAAGCCTTACTATATTCTTTCTATTCACACTAATTCCCTGAAATGTACATTTTTATTTTTATAAAAAAAAAAAAAACAGCTATCACAAAAGGCTAACATTTGAGGTATTTCAAGCCATTCCAAGTACTTTGGACTTTTTCTTTTTCTTTCTGGATTTATAGCGAAGTATCTCTTATTTACTTCAATCAGTTTTATTTTTTTAGAGTGTAGAGTATAGAGTAAAATGAAAAATAATGAACAACTATAGATCAGAGACATTTTACAGGGCTGGAGAGGGGAAAGGATCAAAACTGGGGTGGGAAGAGTGCATGGGACTATGGTGATGGCACATGGGTGAACTGGTGGTAGAAGTCCACAGAGATTACGACCAAGATGAAAAAAATGTACAAAATGAACAATGATGTAAAAAAAATTAATTAAAATAAATTTTTAAAACTTGGGGGTAAGCAAGCTAGCAGTTTTAGATTAGGGGAGAGAAAAGTAAACTTGGAATCTTCAGAGTATTTTCCAACTCAACAAATTCTTCTTTCTTAAACTAAATGAAAGTAGAAGAAATCATATCAGTTTACAGTAGCCTGACTATCAATGCAACATATTACTAATAATTTTAAGTGTAAAAATATGAAGATAATTATATTATTTTAACCTAATGTACATGTTAAATTTACTAGACTTTTAAAGGTAAAGAGATTTATTGAGGGTCACTTAATTAGTAACAGAACTGTAATCAGAAATTTAACCTTAACTCCAATTTACTATAAGACACACAATTAACATTAAAATTTGAATCTAAAAATGTGTATTGAACTACAACACATCAAGGATTTGTATGGAGTTTTCATCAAAAATGATTTCTCCTTGAGTTTGGCATCTTAGACCACTCGGCCATCCTGAAACACTCATCAAAAATTATTAATGATGGCCCTTCCTGGTGGCGCAGGGGGTTAAAGCACAGCACTAAGAAGCTAAACTCACTTCCGCATGAGTTCGATTCCCACCTGCCCCGGAGGAGGAGAGCCACATGCCGTGGGAGACCTCTCCTGACCCGCCCGCTGCTCCCCTCAGCAGTGTACTTCGTCGTTCTGTCTGTTCTGCTCCCCGCTCTGTCTTTGGTGAATCCTCTCACCCTCCGCATCTCTGGCCTGTACCCCAATTCTGTATGAATAAATAAATAAATCTTTAAAAAAATATTAATGATATATTGGGCTTCTTTGATGTCCTACAGAATGTGAGAACTTACAGGAGAGTATATAGGGATATAATGGGTTCTGGTTCTTCAGGGTAGGTCTATATGATCATCTGTTGCCAAGAAAGTAAAAAAAAAAAAAAAAAAAGTAAATAATCTAACCTAATTTTAAAAAAGAATGCATTATGTTCCGTGAGTGGAATAACTTTTAAGTCAGTAAGTGACACTTAGAAAGTCAAAACCCACTGAAAACTCCTCTGTGGAACTTTTCAGACTCTATGACTTCCTGAATGGAGGATGCTGGGAATTAGGGCAAGAACAGAGCTATAAGGTCAAGACACAGTCAGGTTGGGCTCTTTCTTGACTGGCTTCTGATTGCAAAATGAATTTCTGCTCAGCTAATAGGACAGCATCTGTACACATGATGGCCAAAAAATTTTACACTCTTTTTCCTCACTCCATATGCAAATCATTTCATTTCTCCCCACTATGTCTACTTTGGATCTTGTCCAAAATGAGTAAATATGCAAGTGAGGACTCAAAAATTGAGCAATCACCATCATCTACCACCTAGTTTTACCTATTACATATCCACTATTCCTCATGCACTGATGTAGCAGCAAAGAATAAAATGAGAAATAAATAGCAGGTTATATTATGAAAGGTGGAGACCATTTTTTAGCCTAAATGCTTATTTTCCTAATTGAATCATTCCCATAATGGTATATGATAATAATCATTCCCATAGTGATATTTTAATTCAAAGCAATATTCTATTTTATCTTAACTTTACATTTTGTATGAATATCTTTTAAACTTTATTTGTTATTCTGTGTGGTTCTGCACAAATAAATATATGAATCTTTAGCCATGAGCTTATTTTTAACAGTAAAGAATCAGCATAAACTATATATCTGTATATATATGTATATATACACATATCTATCTATCTACATATATATTAAGCTATATAATCTATAAATACAGCTTATATAGCTATATATGTGTGTGTATATATATATACACACACATATATATACATATAGCTTTGACAACTTGTTAATAGTGTGATAGAAGTTATTTCAGTGATAAATGGCATAACTAATTTCTTGGAATCATTATATATCTAAAGAAAGGGTAAAACAAGTCAGTAGACATTACCCACAGTGTTAACTACCCGGGGAAAGTCACATATGGTTGACATAGGCTATGCTACCCATGCTGTCTTATGACAAGGTCCGGGCAATGGGACAGACTCCGGAGAAGACGGAGGCTTCTTGGTTCCCAAGAAGACATACTAAGAGGAGTATCCACCGCAATGCTTACTGAACTACCTTGTACTTGTTCTTGGCTAGTAGCAATTGTATTTGGCCATCAAGCGATTCCTGTCCCTCTTTCATTTGTGGCCTAATGGGGCACTGAGAACCGCTTACAAAAAATGTTTAATAATTGACAATGGCTTTCACAGAAAAGTACCTTAACATAAGCCGAGTATAGATTGTCTTTAGGAATATAGGTAAATATGATCAGGATGTGCCTCCTCCTAGGGCAGTTTGGAAGGACTCCAAGAAACAGATCTGAATCTAGATTTAAACTGAGAAAGAATTGTTCAAAAGAAGACTTAAAGATTTGCTCATTTTGCCAATGCCGCCTCATCCTTTGGGAAAAAGACCCCTGACTGGCCACCTGTCAGAGCTGGACTCTGACATCTGGCGTGGTCTCCGTCATATGGTGGTCCTGTTGATTTATATAGCAAGAAGTGAACTCTGTGGCAACGATCTAACAGTACTGGCAAAAACAAAACAAAACAAAAATAACTACACATAAACATGAACTGAGTTCTTTTTTTTTTCTTTTAAAGATTTATTTATTTATGCAAACAAGAACTGGGGTACGGGCCAGAGGTGCGGAGCTTCACCAAAGACAGAATGGGGCACAGAACAGGTAGAAATACATTACTGTGTCCGGCAAGACAGGAGAGGTCTGCTGTGCCGTATTGGGTCACCTCCCTGGCTGGGAATGGAACTCCTCCTGCAGTGGCTGTGGGTAATTTCATAGTGCTGCACTTTAACCCCTTGCTCCACAATGGAGGCCGTTAAACTGAGTTCTTAAAAGGAGCTACTTAGGAAAACATAATGGAGGACAATTAAGCTGGGAAAGAAAACAGTAAATTAAAAGATTTTAAAAGCTGGAAAATGTCCTCATCTAGGAAATGAAGAGAAAGCTCTGTGAGGACAAACTGAGTAGCATTCATAAGAAAAGATGGCAAACAGTAAGCAGGGACCAAACAAATGACTTTGGAAATCAGGTAATTAGTGTGCATTTTGTTCTCAGTTCACTGATTTACAGATCTCTGTTGCTTTAGAGAAAACCAATAAATAATGTTAGTTGGCAGTGGCAGTTATGTTTCAGATATCCTAACGTAGCCCGAGAAGAAATTACATACCCAACATCTATGTTGTTTACAAAAATTATATAAAATGACGTACATTAATAAATCTTTAACTTGTATGCTTTATTTTATATCACTAAACAATAAAATATAATTCTTAGATTTTAGAAAGAGACATAAATAATGCATAGCAAATGAAGAGGGAGGCCATGCAGAGGTTGCTTGAGACCTGAGTAAATCTTATCCGGAAACAGGTTCAAGAAAAACAAAAGACAGGTAAGGTTAAGTTTGGAGAGTGCCCTGACATCCATGGTTGGTACTTTGAATTTGAGGACATTAATTGGTAAGTTATTTATAGAGGCAGTAGAGTGAAATAGAATACTGCCTATGTGGACCCAGGAGTCAATAGGCTCAGAATAAATACTGGCATTGCAAATAACTTCTTGTGAGATCTAGGTTATTAAACTTGTAGTGGTTTTCTGTAAAATTGAGATACACAATTCCCTTCACCTGATTATTGGGAAAAATGAATTAATAAACATCTTTAAATATAGTGAATAGTAAGTGGAATATAGAGAGTAGCAAAAATATGCATTTTTTGAGGATGGAATAGAGTAGATTAGGTGGACTCACTTTGAATTTATCATCCCTAGCTAATAAACTGTGCTTAACTTCTTAAGTACATGTATATTAAACCTTTGTAGAATGAGCAATTATATATATATATATATATATATATATACATATATATATTATGTATGTATGTATGTATATAATCACTGCATACTTTATTATTCAAACTGGAACTTTTTAGTGAATGTGAACCCTAATAATAATAAGGATGGAGAGTGAAGACAATAAGGCTATCTTTAATAAACAGAGAACTAAGTGGGTCTGATGTTAAATTATTTGATGTAGGAGATCAAAATCCTTGATCACATTCTTTTAGCAAATATTTGCATGAAGTTTTCAGTAACAATAATAATGACTGATAATGTTTATAATCCTTAGTGATTTACACATATGACATGTCTTATTACTAGCACAGCCCCTCAAAGCAGGTACTCATAATTATCACTGTTACATGGGTGAGGAAATTGATATATATTAAGTCTAAATAAATTTATCTAAAATCAAATTTACTTAGCTAATTACTGTTAATATTGTCTATTTACTGTCATAGCATTTTTAAAGTTACACTACAGACTCTTGAAGGAAATTATCAAGAAGTGACATGATCATACTTAGGTTTTAGTAAGCTGATCCAGTTCTAATATAAATACAGCTTGAGGGGTAAATAACTCATGGAGAGCGAAAAGTTATAAGATTGTTGAAGTAATTACTGATAGACTAGAATGGATGAGGAAAAAGTAAAGTCAAGTTAATATAAAATTAAATATTGATTAGATATTGTTGTAAAGGAAGAAAGAAGGAAGACAGTGGGTGTGGTCTCTTAAAATCCCTTAGGGAAATGTGTATAAAATAATACCATCTATTCATTATTAGCTAATGGATGCTTTCTCAGTCCCTCCCCAAAAATATGAACTTTGATTTTGTAAGATAATTGTCAGAGAAGTAAATGCTCTTGGTTATTACAATTATTATAGAAAGGAAGCATTTTGTAGTAATCAACTTTGAAGGTTCACATTAAAAATTATGCTGTTGAAAACTTGAATTTTAACTAATTACATGGCACTTGGTTTTCATTTGCTTGATTATATATTGTTCTCTTAATACATAACAATATTTTAAAGAGAAATTAAGAAACAACTAAAAAATTAACAACCATTTTCTCATTCCTAATATATTTATTTTTTAATTAAGAATGAAAAATGCTCAGACACTTTTGATTCCAATATTTTGTAGCAACTATTGAAAACAATTTTAAATTTACACTCAATAATAAATACTTAATTAAAAATATTTAAAAACAGTATTCTGTTGAATGCTATCTTCTTGAAATTCATATACTGAATTCCTAAACACCACTTAATGTAGTATGTGAACTTAATTGGAAATAGGGTTATTGTAGACCTATTTAGTTAAGTTAGAGTGAAGTCATTAGGGTGGGTCACTATCCTATATGAATGGTTCCCTTTTGGGAAAAAAAAAAAAAGGAAATTTACACACATACACAAATAGGGGAAGATGAAGCCAGATATAGGATTTATACCTCTTTCTCCTAGTAAGGAAGCCATCAGGCACTATACACAAGGAACAGAAGTCTTCCTCACATGTGTCAGATTCAATGAACCCTGATGACACTTGATTCTTAGTCTATACCTTTCAGAACTGTGAGAAAATATATTTCTTATGTTTCTTATACCTACTTTGTGTTTCAAATTATGGAAGCCCACCAAACTAGTTTACCTGAATATATGCATTTAATGCATTTATAGTATTATTTTCAAACTAATCAGTTTAAAATATTGTTTAGGATTTCCTCTATATTACAATTTGTGATATAGCTATTATGTGTAAGCTTTAGAAATGTACTATTAAGGTAAGCCTAAGTTTCATACTGAATATTACAATGTTTTTCAAATGTTAGCAGTTAAATACTAGAAGTTAAATACCTTGGGGCATTCCATTATTTTTAAAGCAATTATAACTAGCTACCCATGCAACCTTGAAGCAAAAACTTAACCCTTCTGGGTCTCAATTTCCTTCTACTGTATAATAAAGTATTTGAATTAAATGATCTCTATAGATCTAACTATAAAGTCTATGACTTACATGCAATTAAATGTACACAATAACCTATTCTGGTTATTCTCAATCTAAAATGCATAAGAATTCCAAGAAACTCTTGCCACAGTACAGAATTTGACTCTCTTAAAACTGTTTCCAGATTTGGGGGTTCCTAGATGTTTCTGGGAGTTCCTTGGTCCTTGGCAATATAACTATTGAATAACTCAAAGCCACACATTTAGCAGAAACAAAATAAACTTTCATTTAGTGAGAATGAAACTACACTGTGGGGGTCCCTATGTGGTAGAGTTAGAGAACAACTGTGAAGAAATACAGGTAGGGGGCATCTGACCTAACTAGAGTACAGGAACCTGCTCACAATTTCCCTCCTGGGGTGTACTTCATGGATGCTCCCAGGGGGTTGGTTTATCATTGTGGACATCAGTTGCTAATCCACCACCCACTTGTAGTGTTTACAGAGAGAGTGTAATTTTATCGCCCCAACCAGCAGGCTAGGGCTAGTGTTCTGTCTTCCTTCTTCATAGCTTCTTCTTGTTGTCTTGGTTCACTAACTTTTCCCTTCTGGGTGTTTACTGGCTCTCTCCTGGCTTTATTGACTCTGGCAAATGTGTTCTGGGGTCCTGGGTATGGTAGTTACTATTTTTTCTTTAGGTATTGCCTTGCCTTCTCTAACAGGTCTAACCAAACAAGTGTGATCTTTATATTCTTCATTTCTAACAAACTCAATGATAACCAATCAGCTGATTCTGTTCTGCATTTGTATAACAAAGGATTTTTAACTTTCCCATTATTATCAGGTGCTCATGTATATGGACATGCATAGGTGTATGTACGATCACACACATGTCTATGTGCATTATTTTTTGTTCTTGCTATGTGCTAGAAATATAACAATTTCAAGCGATTTTGATAATGTTAATTTGTAAACTTCTTAAACTCATCTTTGAAAAGTAGTTCCACAACTTGAGATAGAAAATAAATTAGATGTATCTAGGGCATGTTATTGTTGCCAGAAAGCAAGTGTGCTTGGCAAAACATAACAGCGTATTCTATGTGACTAAAAGAACCCACACAAATATATCTAGTCACTTTTTGGTCTTTGCAAACAAAATTGAGGGATCATGTTAAATATGAGTTAACTTCTCATAAAAAAGTGCTACATCTCTTAAATAAAATTTCACCTCCTATATAGAAAGCTAAAATGACAAACCCAGCAGCATCTATTGACTTTGGTGCCTACCTATCCTTTTCCATGTAGAGAGGTGAGAAAAGATACAATTACTAGTTCAAAACTTATGAAACAAGCAAGTGTCTAGGAAAACAAAAACTCAGATAAGCCTGAATTCTGTATGAGAGGCTAGAGGACACTTCATACTATTATCAAACATGTAAAAAACACATTTCAAGGTAATATATCATAAATGTATAATGGACCAGATATTGCTGTAAATGAAAACAGAAAGCGAAACTCATTTCTGGGAAGGACTCATTTCTCATAAACTTAAATCATTTAACATAAACTATTAAATCTGTTCATATTATCAGAGACCCACCATGTAAAAGTAAAAGCATGTGAAAAACATTCTCTAAATATCAGTAATTAGGAATGAAATTAACTCATAAGATCAATAAAGAAACAATGTAAAAATAATTATCACATAATTTATGCACACACAAGTCACCTGACTATAAAAATGATCTACTAAAAATGTAATCTGGGGCCCTCCCTGGTAGCGCAGTCGGTTAGAGTGCAGCACTGCAAGCTAGTCGCAATCACTTCAGAGCAAGTTGGATCTTCAGCTCTGGAGGTGATCTACATGGCATGGCAGACTTCACCTGACTCGCCCGCTCCATTCATCAGTGTACCTCAACCTGCCTGTTCTGCTCCCTACTCTGTCTCTGTTGAATTCTCTCACCACACCTGCACTGCAGTTCTTTATGCCTAAATAAATAAAATATTAAAAAAATGTAAACTGGTTAGTCAGAAAAGACTTTTTATAATGGGTGAAGGGTGGGTGGGGGCGGCTCCCTGGTTGTGCAATGGATTAGGAAGTGGCACTACAACCTAGCTGTAGCTACCTCAGTGCAAGTTCGATCCCTGCCCTGGAGGTGACCCACATGGTGCAGAAGACCTCTCCTGTCTCGCCTGCTGCTCCCCTCAGCAGTTTACTTTTTCCCCACTCTGTCTCTGGTGAATCTGCTAATCATCTCTGCACCTGTGACCTGTACCCCAGTTCTGTATGCATACATAACTAAATCTTTATATAAAATGAAAGGAAGGATGCTATTTTTTGTCTTTTTCACATTCTTGGAAAAGCCTCGTTGTTGGAATATGGCTAAAAATTAGTTGACCTTCAAATGAATTATTTTGGATTGTATCTATAATTCCTATATAACCACAAAGTTCTTACGTGGTGGGAAGAAGGCAGAAGATTTAGTCAAAGAGATGCAGGAGATGAGGAGCTAAAGGAGAGACAAAAACGTAAGGGAGGTGAGTGAAACATAAACCATAACAGGACTCAGTACATATTTACAGTTCTGAAATGAAGACAACTATCACCCAGGGAATAAGGGAAGTCTCTACAAACTGAGAATGAGCCCCACCAAAGGAACAAGACTCAGTCCTACTATGACATGATATTGAAATTTATCAAAGATCTTCATTAATCTGGAAACATAGTTGCCCCAGAGACACCAGAACACATCATGTGGAATTCGATGTTAGTCTCAGGAGTCTCTCAGATGAAAATCAGCTAAGCCACTTGGAGTTTCAGAAAATGTGAGCTGTAAGGTAGTGCTGATTAAGCCACACAGTTTGTAGTGCTTATAAAATTGGAGGAAAAAACCTTTTTAGGTTTAGATCCAAATATTTCGTATAGTTTTTAAGTAGAGTTATAGCATTCCAAATGCATTTTTCTCTCACAGATTTTAAGTTTCAGAGATTGCCAATAGCTATGACTACCCCACTTGAATAGTATTTGATTGTACCTTTCAAAAAATGGTGCACATATTTTTCAAATGTGGAAAATATCAACCCAAAGAGAAGTATTATAAAACCCTGACAGAGTTATGGATAACATATAAATATACTGATTATTTTAGAATTTTAATTGATATAGTACCTAATAATCATATGCTTTTTCTTACTAAAATATAAAATTGAGAATGTGTGAAAATCTACTTTATAACATATACAGTGTTACTTACCAATGGCAACACACATACACACACACAAAAAAAGAAAATGACAAATTGATGGCTAAAATAATACATATTTTAATAAAATCATAAGAATATTCATCTGCTTTTCCAAGATTATTTTTTCTTATTTTTACCATATTTCTTCTTCATTGTTAACCCTCAGAATGTATTCTGTTCTTATTTATCTTCACTTCTTGATTTTTCATTTTCTGTTCTTGTATTTTATATGTTTAAAATTTTATATACAAATGAGTTTGGTTTGTGTTAGGGTGACAGATAAAATATTAAAAAAAAAAACAACCTCATGGGCCTTTTGAAGGAAAGCTCTTATTGCGTGCTGAGATGAGAAATGTTCAGTACATACTGACTTCTGCTGTTTCAGCATATTTCAACATCAAGTCATGAAGAACATATACTTCAGACTAAACTGAGTATAAAAGGAAAGGGAATTATTTAAGGCACAGCTGTTAGAATAGCTACTATTGCCAGTATAAAAGATAGCAAATGGTAGCTAGTCAGTGGATTTTAGAAAATGAATACACCATTCAGAGAAACAGGATTTGTCAATGATGGCATTTTCAGGTCACAATTGCCAGTGAGTTTTCTCGATTTTGGCATGCACCAATGTGGGTATTTCGTTACTGTAAAAAATCTACTTAAATTTAAAGGATTATTCTTATAACATAGTACATGAGAGGAAAAAAAGAGAAATAGATTAGGTTTTACTAAAAGCAGTTTTAGAAATCACAATTTTTAAGCATCCTAAATTGAATTATTCACATATAATAACTGTAAAAATAGTGTAGTAAAAAAATGTATAGTAACGAACTACCACTATACTATTTTATAAGCATAAACGTTCACTGAGCTGGAAGAAAAATCATACTATTATGTGTTTTTTTTTTTATTTCCTTGTATTTAATATTTTGACATATATTTACAAACTTAAATATTGAATTATTTCTTTAAGAAGTGTTTTTGGACATTTACGTGTATTACTTGCCAAGTTAAAGTGATTACAGCATATCCAACCATTTGAGTTGTCAATAGAAATCATTGGAAATTTACATCTTTCAACTCTTCCACTGACTTTAGAAGTGTGTATCACTGTAAAAAGTAGCATTCTTGTTATTTAGTACTTAAGAATTAATTTAATAGAAATAGTCAATCATATTTGGATACTTAATGTCTATGAAAAATTGTCTTCCAGTCTTAACTTTTCTTTTATGCTTTCAAGCTTCTCTACTCACTCCCTCATCCTAAATCATGGAATATGGCTTATATAGAGGAAGATATTAAATAGCATTCATGGAAATATAAAATGTCATAAAAATTAAAATTGAGAATTTGACCTCATCTAAGAATCACAGATATTATCCATGAGAAAATAATGATTGTTTATAAAGGCACTCAAAGTTAATTAAGTAAAGAAAACACTCAATGTATGTGTTACAAACATGAGGTTTTATAGAGAGATGCATTGTATTTGTCTCAGACCTGAAAGAACTAACAGTTAGTTGAAGTGCAAAAGGTTTTAGATATAGTACAGTTTGTTCTCAATGGAGGTTATTCTGAAACTTTTCCAATAATTTCTGTTGTGAAAACAAATGAAATCCTATTAAGCATTTGCAGCAACAGAAACACCATAATTAGGAGTGCAATAGTGATAGATTGTCTATTGGGTAGACTCTTGTTTCTGGAGAACAGAAACTTCTTTATTTCTCATTACCATTTTTTTATATATATTTCAGTTTTCAGTGTATGAAATTGATCTCATTGTTTCTCTCCTATAACTAGTATACTGAGAGTTCAAAGATTGTCATCTACTCTAATAGCTTTCTACACTCTGTAACAAACTGCCACAAAATTAGCTGCATTAAATAGCATTGTACAAAATATTTTACAATTTGTGTGGGGTCAGAACTTCAGTCATGGTTTGTGTTTTCAGCAGAGGATCTCATGGATAAAATCTAGGCTGTTGCAAGTTCTGATTTTTCAAATGGGGACTTAACTATGAAAACATTTGTTTCATAGCTGTTGGGCATAATTCAGTTCATTGCAATTTTAAGATTCATGACATGTTGCTTCTTACCACGCTGGGAGGAGGGAGGAGGAGACTAGAAAAGAGTATGCCAGCAAGACTGATGTTATATAAGTTGATGAAATTATGAAAGTCATGTTGCATCACTTTTCTTATTATTGATTAGAAGTAAATATTAATTCTGCCCAACCTCCAGACTGCGCACAAAGTGAAGAAGATGGTGATTATAAAAGAGCATTAAACCAAACATTAGATATCACTAATCTTAATGGCTTTTGGATGTTCTTTCATACCAGAGGCAACTTTGGGCTTTTTACTACTCTTTCTACATTTAGATCTACAACGGATGTTTCATTACCACTGATCTTTTTTTATTCTCTGATATCATATTCCTGAATGTTTATAATATGAACTAATTTCATGATTCATAGTAGTAAGATGTCACGTAATGTTTGGGTAAACGGGTTGAAACAGTGCAGAATTTTTTATTGAAATCACTAAGATGCTAGATAAACTTTATTTTTATAAATCATACAAGTTAATTAATAATAATAAAAAACTTTACTTAAAGCAGAAACAAATAATTTTGTTTTGCTAACCCAAATATTTTCAAATATTTCCCATGTTTCAATCAGTGGTTAAAAGACAACTGACAAACACTAACACACCTGCTTGCATAAATAAACCTGAACATGGATGAATCATTCTGGTTAATATGCCTCCAAGTGGGAGAACATGATATCAGTGTTTACACTTCTCAAAAGAGTGATCATTTCAGGCTTCGGGCTAAAGGTCAGGCCATTTGAAATGTGACACCCTTGAAAGATAATCAATGTTTTTTCTGAAACATGTGTTACCCTAGGAAATTACCAAACACATTTTCTTTTCAAAAACAAATGTACACATTACATCTCTTTTGCTCTTCACAAACAACATATTTTAAAAAATAGACCTTTTTTTGCATAATTTGGAATTACGTAATTTGAAGGTAATATATTACCCTCATTATAAGAGCATAAGAATGTTATTATTATGACCTGTTAATTTACTAAACGTTTTAGATACATCTGCTGTAATATAGTATATGATTAATATAATTATTATGTAATGCATATTTATATTTACTTATGCTTGTTATACAAATGCATTATTTATATTTGTTATTTATAATATTTATACTTATATAATATTTATATTTATTTATATTAAATGAATATATTTTAATGTTATGCAATATATGTGTTATAAATTACCTTGGGCACAATTTACAAAATCTGTTCCTAAAGTCATTCAAATTTTATTAATTAGCAAACAGTAAAAAAGATTTAATTCATATGCTACAAAATAAATGTAAATATTTATCACCACAGGAATTTTGTGGACAAGTACACTAAATATTGCATTTTTTTCTTTTCTCACAATATGAAATCATTATAACTATATCTCAAGTTGGCCAAATGATTTTTCTTTTTGGATTTTTCCTTCTCATTAATAATCACATCAAGGAACATATATATACATTCACACACACACACACACACACACACACACAATAATCACATCACATATATAATCACATCAAGGAATTGTGTGTATATATATATATATATATATATATACATACATACATATATATTTTCTCATCAAGGAAATTATAAATATATGTATAATTATATAATTATATATATGCAATTATTGATATATGTATAATAGTATATATTATATATAGTCCTCATAAAGGAAATTATAAATATATGTATAATTTTTCACATCAAGGAATATATCTATCTATATACATACACACACGTTTCTCTGTAACCTTCCTAATAGTGATAAAAAGTCAAATGGCTTAAGAGGAGTGTTAGTGAGATGATCTATAGCCCTCTTAGTGCTGCCGTTGGTCCCAAGGCCATAATTGACATTCATCATTGCCTTCCTAAACCATCTCTTGCTAGTGATTATGCTGGCCTAAGTAAACTGCTTGTTGGGGTGACCCACACTCTCATCAATAAAGGATTAGAGACTCTACGTAATTGAGTTAAGAAAAGAAGTTAAGGATTTCAGGATCCAGTATTTTTATTAAGTATCGATACTTGTGAAAGAGGAAGAGGTAAATAAGATTAAAAAGAGAAAGAACAAAATATAGGCTTCATAAAGCCTTGACCATTCCAACAGTGAGTTCCAAAACAAATGTTACCAGTTGGAGTTACATTTTCTCAGTTAAAATGGTCAGACTTTAATATTTGTGCTCCATGACATAATTAGATGAAGGGTTCACCCAAAAGAATAGAATCTTGTGAAAGGTGATTCTATACAGCGAAGGCCAATATTAGAGAAAGTAACAGCTAAAACTACTGCTCATTATACTTTCTGAAGCCATGCAGAACATCCATCCTTAAAGGGAGAATTAAGTGTACATTGTCTTACCTTCAATATACTAACCCCCACACTTTTATTAGACCACAGCTTCTTTATAACTATTTAGACTTACAACTAACCAAGATAAATTCCAGTAGACTTCCTGTACAGAAAGCATATTCTTCCCTGTTTCCATAACACAGTAGTAACCCTACTTCCTCATGACGGTAGGGATCAACAATCCACAAAATTATGGAAATCCCCTGCATATATTCTAAATGAAAATTACAAACTATGAAGGCAGAAGAATACTGACTAGAAACATCACAGCATATCCTATTGGAATGGCTACATACAGAAAATACAAAAGTCACTAGTATCTCAAGCATTATTCATGAGAGCTGATTGGGTTGATTCAATTCTCTTCTCTGTGGACTTTTTTATTATTATTATTATTTAAGGAACATATGTAAAGACTTTAGCAAAGTCTTTACACTTAGGATTAGAATCAGAAATCACCATGCCTAAATAATTCTCTTTCAAATTCAAATGCATGCAAATTAACCAAAAAATTCTATGTATGACAGATTATTGGTTGCTAGATAGATATAATTGATAAAGGAGGACATAGAAAATAAGTAATCATCAATAAATTTCCAGAAAATAAAAAAATGTTACTTTAGTTAAAAAAAAATGACTACTCTAAATATGTTGCTATGATTTAGTATTTAACTTGTTCACATGTATAGAGAACTTTTCCCTTTTTCTGATGGGGGTCTGAAAATGTGATTGACAAAAGACAGATTAGTTATATAACAACAGTGTATTAACACATACAGTGCTCATCAAGGTGAGATACTTCAGTGATAAGGAACTAAATAATGAGGATAGAACTTGACTTTAAAATGGAACACAGTAGAAGGTTATTTGGACTTTGGTAGTGAGCATGGTATGAATATATAAAACTGTAAAGGTTTAAAGCTATAACCCCCCAAAAATAAAATGATGTAAACCAATTTTACCTCTATAAATATAATTTAAAAAAAAACAGAACTTAACTAAAATACAAAGGAAGTACAGTTTAGGTTTTTAGTGTTAGCGAACTGTGGGGAGGAAGCTATGAGGAAATAAATAGCTAGTTAATAAGGTCTGTTTGTGTAGACTCTTTTTCCAGTTTAATCTCATCTATTGTGATAAGGTTTTTATCCCAGTCTGGTATGATAAAAAAGGAGGAATACTTTCACAAAGGGAATTTATGGTATGGGATAATTTATGCTCTTCCAGTCTCTGCTTCATCTCTACAGTCACAAGCTCAAAAAATTTTTAGATAAGAGTGAAAAAAAAAAAAACTGGATAATTTATGGTCTTCCAGTCTCTGCTTCATCTCTACAGTCACAAGCTCAAAAATTTTTTAGATAAGAGTGAAAAAAAAAACAAAAAACTGGAGTGTATTACTTTGAAACTCTTCATGCTTTTTTGTTTGTTTGTCTGTTTTTTAACCACAAACCTTGTTTTTTTCACTTGCTTGTTCATTGACTGAAACTGGAAGTCAGTAGCAGCCTGTTCAAGTGGAGATTCCATAAATGGTACAGGACATGCTACATAATTTGTAGATCTCAGTGCAAAATTAAAATAGAAAATTGTTGTAGTAAAGGTTCTTTAAGAAGCCTTTTCTCTTTTTTCTGTGCATTCTGTCTTGACTTGTAGTGGTCATGGTTTCTGATTTGCTTCTTTACATTTAAAATTATTAGTATGGAATTTTTAATTCATTGTATAATATGAAATGCTAGTTTTAAATGTAAATATAAAAACATTTAATTCATGCAGACTCACTGGACTTTGTATTTCATAGCTCATCATACATCTGCATTTCATTTGCCCAGAAGAGTGGAAACACTGTCCAAAACTAACTCATCTGCTTTTATTTAAATTCTTCATATATATATATATATATATATATATATATATATATATATATATATGTATATATATATATATTCAAGCAGTACTTTCTATCTTTGCGTTACTGGCTAGTAGGGAAAGAAAGAATGGTGCTTTATTTGTTTTTCTTTCACAGTAACATTTTCAGTGAAAGTTGTAGACAAACACAGAGAAACTTCAGAAATAAGAGTATTAAACTACTACAGGCCATGGTTTATAGTTTTGTTTTTTTCCTTAAGTCCAGGTATAAATCTAAATTGGAAGAGGAAAATCTGTGGAACATGGTGAAGTTGGTTATATCCCACAGAGAAGGTTCTGATGGTCATTTGATAATACAAATTCAGCACAGTGCTGCTGGGTCTTCCAAATTCTGGAAGCTTTGTCACGATTGTACATGCCTTCACAAATGATGGATGAGGTAGGAAGTTATATAGTAAATATATATTCAGTACATAAAAATGTAGAGATGATTTTGACCTCATCCAAAAATACATGCACATGTAAGCAAGCTAAATTTAATTGTTTAAGTGACATTTATTATATACTTCATCAATAAAAAAGAGAATCCAAGCATTACAGAGATGAGAAAGAATTTCCAGTAGAATTACTCAACCTATCATATTTTCCTGAGCAAATAAACTGTAGCCAAACTCTGCATAACACAGTCAACCAATTAATGTTGCATACATACTAAAATCTATCCATCTTAGAAGCAGCTGAGGAAACTAGCCTGTTATGTGACTATGTTCATTGAGATACTATATGAAACTTTACTCCAATTGGCTTCTCAATGCTTTACTTCTGGCTATATGTTTCTCCTCTGAGAGGCATTTGCCTGAAATAAACTTCTTTTATCTCATTCAAATTTCTATGGTACTAAAGTGGTATCTTTAAGATTGATACAGTTGTCTACTGCATAATTGGTTAAACATGTTGCCTAATTTTTCAAGAAGATTTATTTCACTTACTGATGATTGCAAATGTTGGAATGTAGACCAGAGGTGCAGGAGATAAGAGAATTCACTAGGGACAAAATGAGGAGCAGAATAGGCAGAATGACTGAAATTCACTGCTGAGAGAGCAGCAGGTGAGATAGGAGAGACAGAGAGGTGATCCATGGATAGGATTTGTGCTGCAGTGGCTACTAATTGCTTCGGTGCTGAGTCTTAACCTTTGTACCACTAGGGAGTCCCAATGTATTTTTTTTTTAATTGAGGTAATCTAATGGAAAAAGTGATCAATAAATATTCATCTTAATTCTTATAAGTAAATAATTCATACTTATTAACAGAACAAAAGTAAATAATAATAGGCATTCTTCTTATTTTTAATCTCTGTGAGTAAAATACATATGGAAATGGAAAAACTATTTGAATCTCGTTTGAAACACACATATCCATTCGGTTGCAATAATGAACAGAAGTTATAAGTATAAATTTATATCATTCATGTTTCCCAGATAACATATATATAGTTTCCAATGTGTTATTACATTTATTTTTAAACAATTTACAAGAAGCATAGACATTTTTTAAATTTATAAATAATATTCAAAAAAGATCTGAAACACAGATGTAGACATATGTCCAAATTTGCTTAAAGAGGAGTACTTAATTCATATCTTTGCAAACAAGATTACAGATCCCTATTAACCTAAACACGTTGCCCAATTTCCATGTTTAAACTTGGCAGTTGCACATGATTAATTTACTACTGACCCCAGAATGAAATGTGTGTCTAAGTAAATTCAGTACTTTTTATCTCCACATACAGAGAGTTTCCACTACAAGAAACTCTGTCATTAAATATTTAAGTTTACTATGTATGAAATCAAAGACGGCAGAACATGTTTACTAAACTGACTTTCCCCAAAGTTTATTCCAATCATGATGTTTAAATTTCAGCTACATTGTTTTATTTTCACATATGACTGTTCAACCTATGTAGATGAATTTGGATATGCAACATTATTTTTAAATAGCTTGAAAAATATACCACGCAACCAATTTGAATAATCTATGTTTTTTTCTCGATTTTTTTCCCTGTGGAACTTAAAATGAATACTGTTATATTTAATATGCTAAACTTATTTCATATAATTAACTAAAGAACTATGTTGTTACCTTAATAAATTCCCAAAATTAAATACCTTAAAACAATGAGGCCCTCCCTGGTGGCGCAGCGGGTTAAAAGCACAGCACTGAGAATCTGAGGCCACTTGCGCACGAGTTCCATTCCCGCCTGCCGCCTGCCCCGGAGGAGACCACATGGCGAGCCAGACCTCTCCTGACCCGCCCGCTGCTTCCCTCAGCAGTGTACTTCGTCGATCTGCCTGTTCTGCTCCCCACTCTGTCTCTGGTGAAGCCTCTCACCGCCCCTGAGCCTCTGGCCTGTACCCCAGTTCTGTATGAATAAATAAATAAATTAAAAACAAAAAAACAAACAAAAAAAACAACAATGAAATTGGGCCCTCCCTGGTGGCGCAGCGGGTTAAAGCACAGCACTGAGAAGCTAAAGCCGCTTCCCCATGAGTTTGATTCCCGCCTGCCCCAGAGGTGACCACATGGCATGGCAGACCTCTCCTGACCCGCCCGCTGCTCCCCTCAGCAGTGTACTTCGTGGATCTGCCTGTTCTGTTACCCACTCTGTCTCTGGTGAAACCTCTTTTTTGAATATTGTTTATAAATGAAAATGAAATTGAAATTATGATTGTATTATTCTCAAAAATATATTTAAAAAAATTAACAACAAATAACATTATGTCTATTTTAAACCTCAAACAATATACAAGCCATTTACATCAGAGAAAATCTTGGGAAATTCTTTGGAGTATGTTTCTGAGATTTTTATTACATGTAGACTATTTCCTTTCCCTTTAAGCATTTTGTAAAATGCACAACTATGTATTTTATTCTTTAATTTTTAATACAAATATGAAGCCAAGGCCACAGTTAAGTGATAATAAAGGTATAGAAATCATTTACTATGTGTTCAGAAACCCTTAGTTTTAATACGGGCTCATTTTTTTCCTTTCCCTTAGGAACACGTTACATTTTCTAAATCCTTAACATATAACGAATTTCCACTTTTAACTTGTTGCAATTACCAGCCCCACAGAACTATCTGAACATGTGGCTAGTACAGTTTCATGGCATTAATCAACTCTTTTCTGTTTCATCCAGTGCTCAATCTAGATTCTAAAAGCAGAAACAGTCTTGTATTGAATTACTCATAAATTGCTTATTAAGGTGCTAACATTGCATTCTGACTGCTTCTCAACATTCCATAGGCCTTAGGAGCTATCAGCCATTACATTTTATCATTACACATGCTCTCCATTTTAGTCTGTTGTGGAACAATTCTGTGCTACCTTTATAATTGGTTTTAGCTATTTAAATATGGTTGGCTTCACATCCTCCCTATCTGCTGCTCCCTTTCTCTTCAGTTTAGTTCTTGACCATTTAGTACTCACCAGATAAATGTTTTCAATTTTAAAATCACCAAAATAACCACCAAATTTTATCAATACAATACACAGATAATAAAACTTTCAAATAGCAGACATTACTTTGTGGTCACATTCAAATCATTTTACACATTAAAATATCAAGAGTGGGGTCTCCCTGGTGATAAAAGGGATTAAAGCACAACACAGTAAACCTATCCAAGCCCCTACAACACAAATTCAATCCATAGCCAGGGAGGTGATCACATGGCACAGCAGACCTCTCCTGTCTCACCTGCTGCTACTCTCAGCAGTGTATTTTATTCTGCCTGTTCTGCTCCCCCCTCTTACTCTGGTGAATCCTCTCACCCCCTGCAACTCTGGCCTGTACCCCAGCTCTTGTAAGCATACATAAATAAATCTTTAAAATAAAATAAAATATCAAGGGAATTTTACAGTTATAATTCAAATATTCAAGTATTTAATGCATGCAATTTCTGTGAATTCCACACTTCTTAAGCATAATACATTTATAAAAACATGAAATTTTAGTCATATTGAAGGATATGAGTTTGAACTGAGAAATATCTATATGCAACAAGTTTAATTTTCATATATATTATTTTTTCAGTCGAAACTTACAACTTAAAAGGTAGTAATTTCTTCATGCTTATAAAGTAGAAATAATCTCACAGTCAGAATTCTAGGGTGTATTGATCTGATTATTTATTGTTCTATATTCTACATATAAATGAAACCATGAAAGCACAAGATGGGGGTGGGGAAATCACAGTGTGGGAGGTCTAACGCACTAAGATGACTATGTGTGCTCAGGTGTAGGTATGGTATGGTGTGGTTTGGTGACATGCATCATCTTAAGTGCTATGAAGAAATGTCTCTGAATCATGTACAATGCTATAACCAATTTATCTCAATTAAAAAAGAAAATGAAAGTTAAAAAAACAGTAAAATGTCACCATTTTTAGTGCATTAAGTTTAGAATAAATGTTTTTATTAGTTGATTCTTGTCAAAATAATAGCTCATTTTCTCAAAACATTTCTTAGACAGGCTTGGAATTCTTAGTTTAAATTTTCATTCTGTTTGAACAGTACAAAATAATTGTTTTATATTATCAAGACTTATCCAATTCACAAGGAAGTAGGATATCTGCAACTTGGTTAATTAAATGGATAAAACAGTACCTAAGTGAGCATGATTATGTGACATAGCAAAAAAAAAAAATGTGTGAATTATTAGTTTATAAGTTAAAGGTTTTAAGTTTACAATTTAATGTATTTGTATATATTTATGTGGGTAAAACTTGCTTAAATTCATAACATATTTTTTGTGTATGCTTTATTTATTTAATTTTTAAGATGTATTTATGCAGACAGAACTGGGATACAGGCCAGAGATGCAAAACGTGAGAGGATTCACCAAAGACAAGTGAGGAGCAGAATAGGCAGATTGAAGAAGTACACTGCTGAGGGGAGCAGAAGGCGAGACAGGAGAGATCTGCTGTACCATGTGGGTCACTTCCTTGGCTGGGGACTGAACTTGCACTGAAGCAGCTGCAGCTAGCTTTGCAGTGCTGTACTCTAATTCGTTGTGCCACCAGGGAAGGCCTGGTCATGTATTTTAGTATATTATTCATACATACATACATACATACACACATACATACATACATACATACATACATACATACATACACACACATGTGTGTGTGCATATACACACACATATATATATACAAATATGTGTTTTTTAAATTATTTACATCATTATTCATTTTGTGCATTTTTTCATCTCAGTTGTATTCCTCTTGGACTTTCTACCATCAACTCACCTATGTGCCGTAACCAGAGTCCTGTGTTCTCTTCCCACCTCAGTTTTGATCCTATATATTATTCTTACTGATGTGTAGTCTTTACCTAATAATTTGTTAAATTTTCATGGTATATAACTAAGCTGTGAAACTAGATGTTTCATTTATTTTGCTCACTTCATAATACTTCAGGGAACACATTTTGCTTTAATTAAAATTTTGATTTAAATATCCACACAAAGTATTTTGGAAAATTAAATTACCCTACATCTACTTGATACAGCAATCCATTATATTTGTCACGTCATGTTTCATCCCTTGTATTCTGGTACTCCCTTCTGTGCTATTGGAATCACTCTATGATTTCAGTTATTTTACACCAGGAAGTTTTTATCAATAATTTTTCAAATTTCTTCAGGATTTTCCTCTAAATTGATGACATCTAGTATGAAAAGCCGTATGGAAATATCTTAGAACATTAAACATTGATCTATCTCTCCCAGCAATTCCAATCCCAGGCATCTATCCTCACAATTCAAAAATACTAATTTAAAAGGAAACCTGCATTCCTACGTTTATTGCAGTACTGTTTACCACAGCATCTGAAAAAAAGACACCACATGGTGTCACTAATTTGTGGAATATGATATAAGAAAGAGTCAGAAAAAGATAAGCTGAACATCTAACACTTGATAGCTGCTCAACAAAATGGAATCACATGGCAGGGAGGGAGGAAAGGTAAGAACAAAGAGAGAAGGAAGCCCGATGGATTATGGCGGTGGAATACAAATGAGATGGTGCCGGGTGCATGACGGTGGTAACACTTGACGAGAATATATAGACATCACCTCAATTCATGATCAGTTCATTACTTATATTTTAAAAAAATAAATTTTGTCCCTAAATTTAATTAGAAGTGGTTATTAATGGCTGATGGCTAATATTTTAAACAGTATGAATGAACCCAGTAACTCTAAGCACAGAACAAATTGCTCACCATGGAGGAAAATTCCGTCCGTATGAGAAAACACTTTTGCAAGCCCCTGCCATGTAAAATACTACATATTCTCTGATTTCATTGAGTGGGATGAACAAAGACATTTGGTCAGTAAACTTACATGCATAATCCAGAAGTGCTACTACTGCAGAAGTGGTTGGAGAGCAATATTTGCTAGTGGAAAATAGAATCCAGCACTTGCTCCTTTTTCACTTACACACATATGCAAGTTGGCTTTAAGTATAAGATTGAGCTATGACGAGCTGCTAATCCCCTAAGAAATTGAAATAATTTGTAATGCAAATTCTAATACTAATTTTAACCTCCCTTACACACGTTCAAAAATCCTTTGTAATGATATTTTAGTTGTTTGAGACAGCAGGCAAAAGTTTGAAATATTTTAATCTGGCAACTTCAAAGTACACACATACTCTCTCTCACATACTGAGAAATATATATGTATGTGTGTGCATAAGATGCATATACACACATACATGTAACACACATATAGTGGTTTAATAATATTATTTATACTAACCCACTCATAGAAATAGGAAACCACCTCAAAATGGTTGTAATATCATTAAGTAGCCAAGACCAGGTCACAGCTGTCTAACCTGAACAATATCTCCAGATGCACCTCAGTTGCTTGCCAGTAGATGATCAAGGAAAAAAGCCAAAAGAGGTGACACCAAGGAGTTAACAACGGACCCTGATGCTTTGAATAGAACATACATTCAGACGTCGGCATCTGGTTCTCACTTTTGCCAAATGTGCCTTGTTTGTATCCACAGCTGTTAAATGTGTTTATTGAAAAGGGATAGACCAGCGAGAAGAAAGAGTTTGGCGAGAGATATGCCAGCTTCTGTGGGAGGCAATGTCAAGCCAACATGCAATTTACTCACACATAATTATTTGCTTTAGAAATCTGGTGTCATTTATTAGAATAACTGGTATGTGTTGAGCATGAACCTCATGTTATAACAGTCATCTTTATTCTTCATTGTAAATTAAAAATTTATAATCATGCTAAATTGATACACACCTAAAAAGAAAATATATCTTCATTTATTTCAAATAAGTAAATGATTTAGATTGAATTATTAAAAGCAGGGTTTCATATAATTTTCTAATTACATTTGTGATTTTTTTAGCTTTTCAAACATATTAGCAAATAATATATATTTCTGATGGTGTCCTAGTAACTATATGAAACTATTAGTCATTCAAATGTGGACAAATAACATGTATTGTTTAATGTGTATATGCTTATGAACGTAATATTTAAGCCTTTCAAACTGTGCATGTTTATTCCTGCTTTGTGCTCTATTTCTTCAGCAGAAATATATGTGGAAATATTTTAAAAAGTACCATAGAAAGTCAATACAATTAAGTATTAGAATAATTTTCATAATGCAAATTTATTGTTTCACAATTCTTTTCTCATTTTTTTTTGAAAGACTTATTTGTACATACAGTACTGGGGTACATGCCAGAGGTGCAGGGGTAGTGAGAGAATTCACCAGACAGAGTGGGGAGCTGAACAGGCAGATCAATGAAGTACACTGCTAAGAGGAGCAGCGGGTGGGTCTGGAGAGGTCTACAGCACCTTATGGATCACCTACAGGGAGGGCATTGAACTCATGTTGAAGTGGTTTTAGCTTCTTAGTGCTGTGCTTTAACCCGCTGCACCACCAGGGAGGGCCCTAATCATGTTATATTTAGAAAATATTATAATACCCATGAAGAGGTAGGGGATATTTTTGACAAAGTACTCAAACAAATCATATTGTTATTTGTTGTTCTTATATCAAATAAAATCACTGATACTCCTTATTAAGGCACAGATAAAAGTTATTCACAGTTGGATAGCTTCTACAAAATATATAAACACTAAAAATTGTAACATATATTTTATCTACTTGTAATTCAGTTTTTGCTAGTGTTTTCAGACCAATGACTAGCGGCTAAATTTCAGGAGCTGTCCTTCTTACTCTCAGGCCCTATTTTATTTTAAATTACCCATATCTTGTACTATAAGGTTTTATAATACCCTGTATCCAGGACTCAAGTTTCCCTAAGGGTCTTCCTGAAATCAAGGAGTCACTGAATTGAATATGTGCTCCTATGAATCACTGTCTTTTAACTTTTATTTTTAAATGACTTGTCCCTTGGTATTGAGATTAGATTTTTTTTTTAACAATTGAAAAAGGAAATCATAGAGATTTAAACCACTGTTCCAACTTAAAATACTACTAGAAATTCTAAAAATTTTCAGAATCATCCTCTTCTTCCTAACTTTGACTCTCTTATTCCAAAAGTTGTTTCAAAGGGACAAAAGGGAAAAAAAGATCACTTTGCTCATGATAAAGGGAAAGTCCTGCTGCTCTAATGATAAAAGAAAAATAAAGTCTTCTCTTGTCATGACTTTTTTCTTCTTTTGTGATTAAAGTATCTCTTAAGATCTTAGGAAAGTTTTTGCTACTCTTGTGGCAATAACAACTAATGATAAGGAATCTCAGAAAAAAGACATCCTTTTTTTTTTCAGAAGAGAGACATGTGAGGTGAACTTGATAAGCACTACACTACAGAAATTGGAAATACATGTGAGAAGTCTAAACCAATACTGTATTTTAGAAAATCCTCAAAAAATGACCTATTCTGTGGACAAGTTTATTTTAGATAACTAGGTTGATGATGTTGACCCATTCTTCACAATCTAGCTTATAGAACCTAAATATTTAAAAAGAATAAACTTGTTAACAAAAAAGAATAAAGCAAGCTCCTAGGAGATAACAGAGCAGAAAATCTAGATGAATTTGGGTATAGTGGTGCCATTTTAGATTCAACACCAAAGATAAGATCCATGAAATAAATAACTGGACTCCAATGAAATTTAGAATTTCTCACTAAGATAATATCCACATAATTAGAAGACAAACCACAGATCTGGAAAAAAACTATTTGTAAAAGATACATACAAATAGAATGATACCCAAAAATGTACAAAGAACTTTTATTCTTCTTGTGAAGAAAATTTAAACACCATACAGAGAGGTAAAATCTTTGAAGAATTTCATTCAATCAGAAATAAGATGCACTAAAAACTTCTAATGAAAACAACAATGATAGAACAAGCCAATTTAAATGCGAGACCTAAGTCGTAACAAGCATGTCTACAAATATATAGATAGCAAATAATCATATAAAATGTTCTGTATTTATCAGATTAATGGACATTAAAAGAATAATGAGGTACTAATTGCCAATTAGGATGGCCAAAAATCCAGAAAACTGAAAACACCAAATGTGTGGGATGCACAGGCAAGCTGGTATAACTTTCCAGAGAGATGCCTGGTGTGTTGAAGAGGGCCTACAGATCCCTCTGCACAATGATTAATTTATGTCAGCCTCTAATTACAGGGGAACTACTGTTAGCAATGGTAGCACACTTGTGAGCATTCTATACGATGCCGACCAGGAACAGAGGTGGCGAATTCCGGGTAGATGTTTTGTGTGATCATGTTTCAGTTGTTGAAACCTGTTCTAGTTAAGCCCACAAACACCACCTCCTGCTTGTTACATCTTTGCATAATGTGGTGGTAAAGCCAAATATTGCATGCATGCCAAAATGCTACTATTACTCTGCCTGAAACAATAAACTTTGTTAGATTCTTTCTTGACCTTTCTGTGCTCATTTGTTTTTGTGCCTCTAAATTCTGGTTCCAGGATTCTCTGATCGGACACAAATGTAGGCATTCTCATACTTTAGGGGTAGGAATGCAAAATGATCTAGCTAATTAATTCAGAAGGAAGTTTAGTGGTTTGTTACAAAACTAAGTATATAAGTATCATTCCATTCGGCAACCGTTAGTGGTTTGTTACAAAACTAAGTATATAAGTATATAAGTATCATTCCATTCGGCAACCATATTCCCTAGTATTTACCTATAGTGATGACAAAATATGTCCATACAAAAACCTGCTGTATGTGGTTTATAACATTTATATATATATATATATATATATATATATATATATATATATATATATATGTGGCAGTACCTCCAGTAGTTGTAGGAGTAAATAATCTGACAAACATCTAGACAGTGGAATGATATTCAGTGTTAAAAAGTAAGCTATGAAAATATGCAAAGCCTGGAAAGGCACTAAAATGCTTATTACAGTACCAAAAAAGGCAATCTAAAGTAGTGACACACCAAAGGATTCCAACCATATGACTTTCTGCAAATGTCAAAATCAGAGAGAAAATAAAACCAGGAAAACAGGGAAAAAGAAAAAGCAGAATACAGAGGAATTTTAGGACAGTGAAAATACTTTGTATGATATATTATGATGGGTTCATATCATTATACATTTGCTCAAAGCCATTGAAAGTAAAAAACGAAGAGTGAGTCTTTAGATGACTATGATTATGATGTGCCATTCTGGTAAGTGATGATGATAGGGAGGGAGGCTATGCATTTGTAGACATAGTGGGTAGATGGGGACTTTCTGCACCTTCTACTCAAATTTATTTTCTTCCAAAAACTGCTCTGACATTTTTTTTTTAAAAAAAGGACAAAATGATTGAGTTAGTGCTGAGTGCTTCGTCAATGCTTGTTAAGGTCAATACATTGTCAGAATCAGACAGTAGACCATGGTCTTTGCCTTCCATCTACCACTTTTTCCTTTTATATACATGTGTGTGTATGTGTCTGTGCATGTGTGTTTTTTGCCTGCTGTTGACAACAGAACACATTAATTATTTATAATGATTTTCTGGTGATCTTTAAAAAATAACATAAGGTTTATTTAAAAATCAACTTGAATTAGGACAAGTATATTTATAAATTTGAGAGGTTTAGGTGGTAATTTATGTTGCAAAATGTAATGGAAAATCCTGTTAAATTGTGGGCAAAATGCAGAAAAAAAAATATATATATATATTTAGATAGCACTAAATTTATTTGCTTTCTAGGTGATAAATCAGGTTATAAACATAATACACATTATACATGTATATGTGTGCATATATACATATTAATTCTTACATGCAAGTGACACTTGTTGACATAAATTTCAGAAATATTAAATATTTTGAGACCCCTACCACCATTTGCTATGCAGTGCTGGCTGTTAGGATCATAAATCTGGTCATATAATTTTAAGAACATGGTTGGAGCTGACTGACTTGAAGCATATAAAGTCTTAACTGCCACAGATAATGTCAACCCAAATTATTATTTCCATTTCACCACAGATTATGGGACAGGAAGACATAAATGGAAATTAAAAAATAAATTCAACACATATTTCAGAGTGTACCTTTTCATGTGGAGAATAATAAATGCTTAGAAGAGCCTGCAGGCAAAGTTGTTGAGGCAAAAAGCAGGGATGCCATTCAAGAAACAATTACATACCATCCTTGGGGAAATGGAGTACTAAAAAGGCTATGCCTTGATGGACTAAATGACCTTTATTCTATATCCAAAAATCTCTCATGTTCTTATAACTCTAATCAAGAAATATTTCAGCAATTTGGCCTCCAGCAATGTCAATTCTTACTTGAATTATTCACCTCATCAGTTCACTGCTAAGGAAGAACCTTTCTCATAGTGCTACAGAGTTTGCATATTGGCCAGATGTAATTCCCAACATGGTTGTTCATATACATTTTCATACATTTTTCACAGGGATACCTTAATCAAGACTATGAAGTGATAAATATAGAAGGTTCTTTTAAATTCACTGTGGTTAAAAACTGGCCCACACTGGTTCATTTATTTCATTAGCTGAGGGAACTTGAGGATGATTTAAGTTTTTTTTTCCTGGCAAAATATGTTTCAAATGTCTGTTTTTTCATTATTTGTATTATCCATAGCCATTTAGTTTTATTGTAATACAACATTATGAAATTAAAAATAAGAAAATAGAGAACTAAAAAGAGGCTAATTAGAGTTGACCTAAAAACTCCTGCATTTAGCAACTCCATACTTTAGAAGGCAAGCAATTGCTATGAAAGAAATGTGATAATATTTGTTTGGTGCCATTGAGCAAAAGGGAAATTAGCAGTGAAGAGTCTTCTGATGTTCAATAGATATAGCTGAACACAAAATTCTTGAGCAATATGGGAAATTATAAAAATACATTCCAATTACTATGTTCTTAAAGTGAAATTCAGCGAATGAAAAAGAACATGCTCCCATCTGTCATCTAACTGACTCTTAGAGTTCCCTTGGTGTATCATAAGTTGGAACTTAGTGAATGTAGAGCACGTTTTCAAAGCTAACAGGTCAAACAAACTAGACATTTCAATGGAAGAAACTCTAGAGATTCTGAAAAAAAAACTGTATTTAGCTTTTATTAAACAAAAAGGTATGAATTATCAAAGATGAAACTTTCATTAGTTATATTGATAAGCATATATGTTCTTTTAGCTCAGATCACTTTCATAATAAATAAAATAGGATAATAATGTGTAAATGATATTCTATAAGGTTCTGTAGCTAGTATTATACTAGTAAATAGTGATTAAATTTATAAAACAGTTTGGACTATTGGTAAACCTATGCTAAATAATGTTCTAAGGGCTACATCTTATAATCTTTTAAATCATTCAACCTTAATTAAGATTAGTATTCGAACAGCAATTTAAATTTATGGAAAGTTTATCTCCCCTGTAGAAAATAATTTTTTTAACAAAATGTTGAACATATAGGGAATACTCATGACAAAATTTCAACAAGGACAAAACCATTAAATCAAATAATTTTCAAACAACACATAATAAAAGAAAAAGTTGTGTAACAAAATCACCAAACTGCTAATTACTACTCTGTTGTACATACCAATTAGGCTAGTATTTTATTAACATATGAAATTTTGATAATTATTAACACAAACTTATCCAACACGTTTGTAAAGTAGTCACATTCATTAGCTTTTGACTAAAATTATCCTTGGTCATCCTCTGATGGTGTTTTAATATTTAAAGTTATCTGAAACATATTCAGAGATTTTTAGTGTGAAATGTTTATGATTATTTTGAGTAATCAGGCTAAACTTTGCTTTAAAATAGCCAGTGATTACAAGGTGATGAGACCAATTTGGCACAACTTTCATTTAAAATTAATATCAACAGTTGTTTACAGTGATACCTTCTGCTGAGCATAGATTTGATTTGCTGTCACGTTAATTTACCAGATAAAATTCTAACCCAATCAGTAATCAATATCTCATTACGTTTTTGGCCTTGTTTAACTTCATTAACTGTTCCAGATATTGGAGTTACTCTAAAAGCATCAAATTTCTTAAATTAGTATCAAACAAAACCTCATCTAGATACATCTTAAGTGTATTAAGACTTATATTAATATTATTTATTTATAAAATATTAATGTGATATAAAAACTTCACTTTATTTTATGAATAATTTGTGAGTGAGGTTAGGTTCAGAATTCTGAAATTTTGAGATTTAAGAAATGTCCCTAAAAATTTGTCTTACTTGCCAAGTCATACAAGTTAATGATTGAAAATTTAGACTCAACATTTAATTATAGAGCTAAAAATAATACTTGACATTCTTGAAAAGTGTATTGTAAGGTCTGAATTTATGAAAGTCTTGGTCTAACATATTCTTACTAAGGAGAATTAGAAGAACACTGCAAACAAAAATAAGCCCTATTTTACAGGATCAAATAATTACAAAGTTTTGAAGAATAACAGTCCACAACTGAGAAAGGAAAAAAAGAGAAAACAGAGACTAGCACTTGGAATCACAAATTTTCTAGAACATTATGCTAATATTTTAACTGTTCTAGTTAGTGACAAAGTAAAGAGGTGCTTTTGAAATCTATACATCTGCATATATACATGTACCTGTGTGTATGTACATGTATGTGAAAAGATTTACATTTTTAGTCTTTAGACAAATGCAAATTTATACTGTAATTAGAAATCCTCAATCACTGGTGGTAAGAATATAAATTGGTTGAAAGAATTTGGCATATTCTTTTATACTGCCTTATAGAATTGAATTTATGCAAAATTAGAAGGCAACAACTCCATTCTTTGATATACCCCCATCAGAAATGAATGAACTTGCTCTAACAGACAAACAAAAATGTGACATTATTTACAATATTATAATTATATAATCCAAAACCCATTAATCATAATCTATATTAAAATATGTCATAACATTATAATGGAATAATTCACAGCAAAGTAAAAAATAAATACACCTGAACAAGTTGGATGAGCCTTATAAAACATTAAATTGGAATATCAGTCATAACTGAATAATATTAATTGTTCATTTCATGTAAACATGCTAGATAACTTGTCAAAATACACTATAGTTTAGATACCAATATAGTGATTATTTATACTGAAGAGGAAGGGAGTGGTGACCAATGAGAATATGGGTATATTAGTGACATTACAATTGAATGTAAAATTTTATTTGATTCACAGTATGTTAAGACATGCTTTCAACTGCATTGTACCTTGTGCTTTACCTTAAAAAGACTTGAAAATACACAATAGTGTCTATTCTACTTTTACTTACCAAATTACATTAAAACAGCTTTCTACTACAAATTTATTCAGAATGCTATTGCTTTGCTTTTTCTTAATCTCTTCTTCAAATGTGGTCATACTGTGGAAACAAATGTTTTTCACAAGGTTTTATAGGTAACACTATTTGAATAACTTAAGTGTTCAATTATTATCTAAAATAGTATATAGATTGCCAATTTTGCCAATTTTACATTTATTTTAATTAAAAAATCTCAAATATTATTAGGATTGTTATATTGAAAATATAATTAAACAATTCAGTAATAGTTTTTTAATGTTATTTTTAATATGAATATAGTGGTGATTAAATATTATTGCTATTTGCTATTTTTACTTAATAATTTAATAAAATAATTTTAACAGCATCAACTAGTTTAAATAGCAGTAATATTTCTTTAAAGCAATAAGTGTTCATATCTTCATTTCTTAATAAGAAGTGCAATACTTTTTAAATAAGCAAATTGACCTTCAATGGAGAACATCCTTATAATCAGATATTTATATCAAATATATTTTTATAGTTTTTGTAATAGATTAAAAAGGTTCTCTGTTGTCATCTATCATGTCCATGATAATTCTATGATGTAGGCATGGTGAGAATCACCATTTTATAGGTAATAACACAAAACTCAGAAGTTTTTAGTAGCTCCTTAAATTACACATATATTATTTATTGTGATGTTGGAATTATTTGTCAATTCACTATTATTTACAACAAACTACATTTCCTTAGGCATTTTCTCCTCAGTGTCATTTGAGAAAGAAAATAAAAGTATATTTATATTTTAGCTACAAATCTCGATTTGGCAGATGGAATGATAAATTATCATTGATACTCTTTTTAAAAGCAGCTTATAAAAAAAAGTCAAAATACCTAGGTATTAAGCTGGAAAAAAGAAAATACAATAATTAAAATATATATAATGAAGGGGATCAA
>NW_004567104.1:55395999-55417325 GCF_000260355.1 Condylura cristata | reverse complement strand
GAGCCCCTGAGCCTCTGGCCTGTACCCCAGTTCTGTATGAATAAATAAATCTTAAAAAAAGAGATAAGAATATGCAAAAATATGAATATTTTTGCAGTTTTTCAATTTATAATAAATGGATATATGTTTGCAAATAAACAGGATCAACATGAGTGAGCCTAAAATGCAGTTTCATATGCAGAAAGGATTTCCCAGGAGAAACTAAGATAACAATCCAATTAAGTTGTTACTGTATGTAAATGAGAAACTGCAATTTAAGTTACCATAATAAGGAAATATTTCAGAATGAAATTAATGTATTTTGTGATTTATTTCAAACAAGTCAAATGATAAGTTGTCGAAGGAACAGGTAAGCTTCAGGTGATCAGGAACTGAAGGGAATCAGTTTGTAAAGTACATTTAATGATGGATGGTTTTTGAATGTTAGCAAAAAACCGTATCATCACTTCACAATTAAAAATTCATTAGAACTTGTGAGTCCAGGACAACATTGTAAATAGAAGCAGCATGTGAGAACTCTGAGTGAGTATAAGGGCT
Source organism: Condylura cristata (assembly GCF_000260355.1). Taxonomy (NCBI): domain Eukaryota; kingdom Metazoa; phylum Chordata; class Mammalia; order Eulipotyphla; family Talpidae; genus Condylura; species Condylura cristata. The sequence goes on along the minus strand of NW_004567104.1, from coordinate 55,416,788 downwards.
TAAAAAGACTAATCACTGTTCAAGCTACTATATCTCAAAATAACAACTTATAAATATTCATACTCTAATAGTCCTATCGCTAACTAAATAAAAAAATAATATTGCTTAAATGTTGTTAGCTTTTACCATTTATTTCACTGATGCCCCATATTAGTAGTTAATACTACATAGACATATGTTGAAGAAAATTTCCTAGAACAAATGCTATATTCACATTGATTATCCAAGTCCAAATTCAAATTATCTTTCTTTTAAGGAGGACTTTTCTGGGTCTACTTATTACATATGATATTTTCTATACTCTCAAACCACTTACCTACAAATTATGGTACTTATTATGTATTTTTAAAAGGAATTTCATTTAAAGGCAGATTACTTTTTTTTTTAAGATTTATTTATTTGTACATACAGAACTGGGGTACAGACCAGAGGGTCAGGGGCGGTGAGAGGCTTCACCAGAGACAGAGTGGGGAACAGAACAGGCAGATCGACGAAGTACACTGCTGAAGGGAGCAGCGGGCGGGTCAGGAGAGGTCTGCGGCGCCATGTGGTCACCTCCGGGGCAGGTGGGAATCGAACTCATGCTGGAAGCTTTACCCAGCTGCGCCTCCAGGGAGGGCCCAAAGGCAGATTACTTTTAAGAAAATAGGATCTATTAGAAAACTTTTGAACAGCCTGACCTTTTGAACATAATTGTAAATTTCTGAATAAAGTGGATGGTTGAACAAATAATCACAGTGAACAGAATAACATCCATGTTTTCTCTCTTTTGATGTGATATCTTGAGATAAAGAACTGGGTGAATCCTGCCAAATAGAGACCTTACTCATCATTTCTTAGTTTGCACAAAATGATCAAAATCATTTTACTTTGGTCCTATATTTAACTCCCAAGAATTTGCTTTAAATATTTTTTCTGTCTTGAAAAACCAGATGATATGCAACACTGGCATGAGTTTACCAAGTTCAGGTTACCCCTTTCAGAGCAAGTGTTCACTTGTTAACCCAAAGGCTCATTTCTTTACTGTTCCTACTCTTTTATCTCTGCCTCTGCAGTTTGTTTGTTTAGGAAAAGGATCTAAAGCACACCTGTTTCAAATGTTCAACATTACAGTTAGTATTATAATAGTTATTCTTATTAATAACCCCATAGTTAGGTTTTTGAGAAGCATACACAGTAGATTCTTTAAAATTTCAAGATGCTTAATATAATTATCAGAAGGCTGAAGAAAGAACCACAAACCAAACAATAACCAAGTGGATGGTGTCAGTTACTTAAATGTAGTAAGAAAGCAAAACAGAATACTCTGGTAACATTAATATGTCAGGCATTATTTTAGTGAAGTCACACTGAGAAATAACCCTTAAAGATTTTATCTTTGTCTTAAAGGAAATGTGTTCACAAAAAAAAAAAAAATTCTTAGTAAACTACAATGTTAATTTTAAAAATATTTTTATAGCAAAAGTTGCTAATCTTACTCATTCATAAAAAAACAACCGTAAGGTATAGGTATATAAATGATAATTTGCAACTGTTGGAACAGTGCCTGGAATTGTGTTACATTTTTCATGGCCATTTATATATAAATATACACATATGCATGTGTGTATGTACATATGTATTTTTTTTGTGTGTATACATACTTATACACACACATGCACCCATGTTTTTCTATCTTTTGGGAATGGCATTGTTCTTCCTGTTCTTTCTTTCATTTATTGCTAGCATTATGTACTATACCATCATTCAGAAATAAATAAAAGTGTTCTCATTTTCACTGATAATCAGTTAAGAATGATACATTCTTCAAAAAAATTAATCACTAATAGTGCAGCAATATGACTTGTGCTTTAGCAATTGTGCTAAAAAAGTCTGCCAGTCTCCACCAGCCACTAACAAAACAGCTAATGTGTTATGTAAGATGCTATTTTGGAAATCTTGTGAATCTACCTCCCTCAAAGCTAGTGAAGTTAGAGTAATCAATATGTTGAGGAAAAGAGATACAAAAATACCCCCCTCTTAGTTGAGTTTTACTCTACAGTGGAAGTTTTATGAAAAAACAAAAGTCTGCAGTCTAATTAAAATATTTTAAATAAGTGTGCTCACTGTTAATTACTCAAAAATTGATAATTTACTCAAGCTAAAAGCAAAACTCAAATTTAAAATAGCAGCACACAGATGATAATGATTCACTAAATGGTAATTATTTGAGCCATGCTTGCTTTTGTATAAAGCATTTTGCTGTTATTAATAAGATCTAAACAGGAAAATTAAATATTTGAACAGTTTATTCCAGACTTCATACAGATTCTGTATTTCATCTGTTAATTCACTCTTTCTATTTGAAGCATTAAGGACTTGAGAACCAAAATACCACCTGTGGTTTTATTTTATTCCTAACACATCTCACTTGTGATTTTAAAGACTGCATCAAAGGGAGGCTCTTAAGGTGAATGTCCTCATTGTCATTCCAGAAAAATAATATGGTATTATCTCCTAGTGATGTGGTTCACATCTATAATAATGCTAAACCTAACTTATTTCTGTATTTTTTCTAAGTCTTAAATACTTAGTGAGGAGATAGAGTAGGAACTTCATATCTGATTGGCATGCATTCTGTTTTGCTAAAGAAATGCAATTTAATTAACCATGGGCATTCTTCATTTAAGCTTTATGTTACATCCAGCTATCTTGCTGAAAATTTCTAAGTGTAATCATAATCACTTAGATAATTATTAATGACTATTTCTTCAAAATAAAATAAGCTTATCTTTCATTCGCATACTTACAAAATGACTGATTAAAAAAATTCTCCTTAGAGCAAAAAAAAAATAATTTCCTACTTCCTAATTCAGAAAATATTAAGATTTTTAAATATAGTATCTTAATAAGTCTTATATATTAAATATAAAAAATAGCTAGTAATTAAAAACAATAAAGACCATGCTGGATTTTGATTTTCCAGTGTCATTGGAAAAACTTTTAAGGTTAGATTGTTTAAAACAATTACTTGATGGAAATAAAAACCTGTGTGGTTTTTTTCAACATTAAATAATAATGATAAATACTTTTCACATATACTGGGTATATGCATATTTTGCCAATAATAAATATGTAAATAAATATTTCATAAAAATAAAATGCACATGTCAAATTTGAGTTAAATACATATCAGACATGTGAAACAATTATATTGAATCGTGCCAAATGTATTGGCAGTAAGTAAATTGTTTACCTTCCCCCAAATTTGGTTTTGTTTGAAATCTAAAATACCAAGTAATAATTCACTGAAAGGAATCATAGACTAATATCTTGTTACAGAAGAACATTGGATTGTTGTAAATTACTTATGACTTTTGGTAGCTGATTTTGGAATTGTCACTTAAAACACGTATGTTGACAGTGAAAGCACACATACAAATAATAGAATTAATAACATTTATAGTGACTTTCTAAGATTATGTCTAAGTAGATTTCAATACATAAAATAATAAAAATTGAGCTTCTGTAAGTTATAATTTAGATGTTATATCACATTATCTTAATATATTGAAACTGTAATTGCAAATAATTGAACTTCCAATACACAACTAAATGAAATTGCTAAACCAAAAGGAAATTAGCATTGATTGCAGTTTAAATAAACTGAACAGATTTTGTAGTTCTGATTTATTGAGGTGGGAACTAGTCCTAAACCTATTAACATAAAGTTTAATTAAAGTGTTCTGAATTTTAACAACAAATGCAGAAGAAACATCCATACAAAATATCCATTCTTTTTACTGTGATAATGAAAATCAATATGAAAATTGCAAGAGTAGCATTCTTAAATTAATACCATGCAACTAAGAAAACTAAACATAAGATTAGGTTTTGAAGACCATAAGGAATATAAAAAAAAAAAATACTACATGATTGCTACATTGATACTTAGCTTTCATACCTATAATCAATACTTTGGGGAGCAGTGAATAATTTCTTGGAAGAATGTTGTAAAGTAGGGATGCTATCTACTTACTTCCTTAACACTGTATCTTTAAATAATACCCAGGCATTGCAAAGGAAAGCTATAATATGCCCGTTATAATGTAATATTCCTAATAAAAGATAATCTATTCAATATGATAAAGATGACCCATACAAATCTTCATATGTCTTTATCTTACCACAAAAAAGTTTGTTGAAGTTGTGGTTTATGGCCCTCTATTATCCTGCTAAAATATGATTAGGCTAAGAACAAACCTTCTAGTTTTATACTTTGAATCAATTCTATTTCATAACAAGTGTTTACATGACAAATCTAGTTCATATTAATTTTATAGATGAGTAAAGTGTTCAGCCTGTTACTATATTTTTTGTGACACATGTTTAATGAATTAATCACTTGTTTAAACTTCACCACCTCCAATCTGAGCAAAGCCACTGAGGCTGTATTGAGAGTAATTCTGACTAAATTTACAAGTGGCCAGTATTACCCTTCTTAGTAACACAGATTTTGAATTAACCATATTGATGAAATGAATGTCAAACCAAGGAAAATAAATTACTTGTGTAGTATTCAAGCTACTTATGACCAATCAGCTATGACTTTTGGGTAGGATTCCATTGAACTGCATTCTATTCTATTTTTACTGAATTAAGAATATTATCAGTGACATTAATCCTACTCATTCCTATCTTTCTCTTCCTTTCACACGCATACTCCAATGGCATTTCCAGTTACAAGAAGACTGAAGAAAAAAGAAAAAACTACTCGTGTGAATTGTCAAGAAAGCACATTTCAAGTCAAATACTTATATACACACAGCTGATTTGATAGGTGAAACCACAAAATAGCAGTGAGAATAGACAATTGAAAAGAGACTAGCCAATACAGAGTGTGCTAATAAAAACATATCAACATGAGTAAATGGAGCTCAATCCTGCTTGAAAAAACTTTGAATAATATATCTCAAAATAGTACCAAATGGGAAAAGTCTGGGAGTTGTGTATGACAATATCTGCTTCTCTTAGTCAAGGGGCATGAAATCCCTTGTGAGTGAAGACTAACATCCCAAGTGTCTCAAGAAAAACTTTAGGCCGAGCAACAAAGAAGCCAGGAGAGGTGAAGTGGGCTTGCCACTGGAAAGGTCAGCTCTCAATAGCTACACTATGAACTCACAGAAGTTTGGCCAGATATATTCTAAACAATAGTATCTGGTATAGATGGAGACAACAAAAAATTGCAAGATACAGCCAAAACATGCAGTATACTGTGACACAGCTTATGAAATACATCATTGGGGTAATCAGGGGATGATAAATCATTATAATCACTTTACATTGTGTGGGATAAATACATACTATTGCAAAAAAAATATTAAAATTGAACTAGAAGGAAAATGAGTTTAATCTAAAATGTGTTAAGTGGTAGAAATAAAGACTGACAAAAATAATCTGTAGAGTTAAGAAAATATGTTTTTAAGAGAAGGGAAACAACTCAGCATATAAAAAAATGTGTAAGTAGGGCCTTCCTGGTGGCACAGAGGGCTAAGTCTCAGCACTATGAAGCAATTGCAGGCACTGCAGGAAGACTTTCATCCTCAGCCAGGTTGCTGACCCACATGATACTGCAGACCTCTCCTGTCTTGCCCGCTGCTCCCCTCAGCAGTGTATTTAAGTAGATCTACCTGCTTTGCTCCCCCACTTTGTCTCTGGTAAATTCTTTCACATTCCCACACCTCTGCCCTACACCCCAATTATTGTATGCATAAATAAATAAATCTTAAAAAAACAAACAAACAAACAAAAACCCTAACCTCCAACCAGGGTATCTTTGTATTTATTACAAAATACATACATTATACATTTTTAATAGATTAATTTATTTATGCATACAGAATTGGGGTACATCCAGAGGAGTGGTGGGTGAGAAGATTTACCAGAGAGAGTGGGGAGCAGAACAGGCAGATCTATGAGGTACACTGCTGAGGGGAGCAGTGGATGGGTCAGGAGAGGTCTGCCACGCCATATGGGTCAGCTCCCTGGTGGGGGATTGAACTGCTGCAGTGGCTTCGGAGAGGTTCACAATGTGGTGCTTTAACCTGTTGTGAAACCAGGGAGAGCCCAGAGGTTAGATTTTAAGGTAGAACAATATACTAGACAGATTCCAATATTAATGTACTTCATTCAATTACTTCAAAAATAGTTACTATAGGTCCAATATCTAACAGACACCGTAAGCTTTATAGCAGTGACTGGAACATTAAACATCCCTAGTCCTCATACTGCCTTCATTCTGTACATGTATACATGTATTTTTGTTTTCCTTCATCCGTTTAAGTTGTATTCATTTCTCCTCTTCAGTTAGATAAAAATTCCTCAGGGGCATGGCTTATTTTTGGCAGGCTTGATATAAAAGTTAGCAAGACTATTTGTATTAAAAATAGAGCTTCATTGTTGTATTCAAATGAGTCACTGTATACGAGGGTAAAATGCACTGTATTTCTGGTAAAAACTGTATTCCAGGGTAAAACCACAGAAATGATACTGAAGTTCACAGATTTGCACCAATGTACCATCGAAGGACAGGTATCGGCATCTTGTTCCTTTCATAAACAAGGATTTTGCAGGTGAGAATCACAGTCATTGTCATTCCTCTCTCTTTTTCAAAGAAATATTTTCCTTTTGTCCCTTGTTACCTAGAATCTAGCAACCCACAAGATTCAGCCTGGGAACTACTGGAGAAGCTGGAGGCTCTCTGAGGGTCACGTCTTCCCTACCTCATTCCCACAGCTTGGAACTTAACACTGCCTCCTAAAAAGACTATTTGAAAGGTACATCCCCAGATCTGCCACAGTCGACTCATTTTTTGCTCACCCTATCTTCTCTAAATATGCTTGAGGACTAATTCTTACAGAACTCTGGTGCTCATTTTACCTAAGGGAAAACTTAGGGGGGTATGCCTCCCCAGAACATTACTCACTCTTGAAGCCACAAGAGTATGCAAATCATTGCCCCAAACTAAGACAAAGTTGTAACTGTACATTGCTCTCTCAGATCAAAATGCATTAGTTAGAAGTGTTAGTAGGACTTACTTTTTAATGGTATAATATGAGCAGCTATATAGTAGGTAGTGATGCTATTTGTTAATGATCCATCAACTGCATTTCCATCCTTTCACATTCATTACATACAAATTTGAATCTAGTATTGTGTTTTATTTGAAAATACTCATGAGTCTCACAAGAGCCTCTACATAAAGCAATGAATGTGGAACACTTACATAAAAAAAATAAATGCAGTCTCATTGTAGCATATGCAGTAATTGCTTATTTTGGGGGTGGCAATTTAGTTCTGCATTACATGACCTCAAATTTCACATTGAATAAAGTGGCTCAACAACTGTTATGGTACCTTAAAACAAATATGTTAGTACTCCCTATAAAGATGAGCACAATTTATTGCAGATGCCAAATCTTTATTACGTTTCTGGCTAATGGCAGAAAAATATGAAGAGTGAATCTAAATGTGCTCATACTGTGCTCAATGTGTTCATAATGGAAGCAGAGTATTTAGAGTGAGTGTGAGAGCTCACTTTCTTCAGCACTTAGGAGTTAGGAAGGGGTATTAGAAGTTAGAGGTCACAAGGGTTCACCCAGAAAGACTAACTAGATTTTGACTCCCAAATGATAAAATTTTTTCTTACATGTTTTTTGAGTCAAGCAAAGAGCAATTTAGGGCCTTTGTTTTTGTTTTTATCAAAGGAAAGAAATCAGCTTCCAGTTCTCCATCATTCCTCTCTCTTCCTCCTCTCTCCATCATCCCTTTTTTCAATAGTCTTTCTTCTCTCCCTCTAACTTCATCCAACCACTACTGCCTCTTTTCTTGCCAAGTCAGCAATAATTTAGAAGTACTGTTTTTATTTGTTCTCTGCTAGGACTTAAAGTACTTCTTAATCCTTTATTGCACAATAAATTATTTTGGAGTCCTAGAAAATCACACCAAGTCAGTCCTCACTACTCCCTATGACTTCTCTGGAGAGAATTCATAACATCCATAAAAATAATACTAATTTGTTTTTAAGATAGCCAGTTAGCTCTAAAGTATACCCAGGGTTGAGGGTTGAGAACTTCTGTTCTATCAACATTTTCTGGTGCATACACATTTTCACATACAATTTTTACATCTTATGTATAAGGTTTATCAGCCCAATATATAACTTATGAGAAAATGTTCTATCTCTTTTATTATCTATAAGTGGCTTAATATGTTAAATCTGGTATATTTAAGGGACAGATTTCATGTGATAAAAATTACATGAAAAATAGTATATTTTTTTTATCCACAGACACTAAAGATACTCTGGACAGCAGAACAAACCTTTTTCAACTTTATTGATCTACATAAATTTCAGTCCTATGTTAGTTTCTTTCTTCGGTTGCCCTATCAGAATGAAACATTGAGTGACTTTAAAATATCAAAAATGAATTTCTTACCTTTCTGGAGACAGGGAAGTCAAAGATCAGGTCTTTAGCAGATGTAGTGATTGGTGAGGACAGTCTTCTGATTTGCAGTGTCTTTTTTTTTTTTTTTTTACTCAGCAATCAGATTCACTGTTAATTTGATAATTGTTTTTCTTCATCTTTTTGCTTTTTTGTTGACTTGTCATTAGCTACATCAGTGTGGAAGTTTCAGGATTACAGCTTCCCCCTGGCTATAGGCACATTCCACAGAGTACCCACCGCCAAAGTTCTACTGTCCTTTACTCTAACAAGCGGATGTCCTCTCGGAGCCTGTCATTTTTGCTGTATTTTGTTAGTTCCGTTATTTTATTTATAGTTCACATATGTAAGACTATCAGGTATTTGAATTTCACATTTATTTCTCATTTCATCCCTATTGTCCCCAAAGTGCTACAGGCCACTAGTGCTTCATTAGCCCTTCAACGACGACCACCTCGATTGTCTCGGCTATCATAACAGTGCTGCAGCGAACTTGTCTTTTCATTTTCTGTAGCTAACTAGTAGGAGCCAAGTTTCTGGATCTTATGATAGCTACATTTGTAAGTTTTTAAGGACTATCCACACTGCTTTTCAGAGAGACTGCACCAATTTACATTTCCACCTACAATATACAAAGGATGCCTTTCAATACTTGTTCCATCTTTTTTTTTTTTTTTTTTTTAATGGCACGGTCTCGTAGATGTGAGGAAATACCTGTACATCCTAGCATCAGCATGCACGGGGCAGGCTCACTATGGACTTGGGTAGATGGATAGAGGCTCCAGAGTCCTCAGTGCATCTTCCAGGCCCAACTTTCTCTCAGGAAACCAGGTACACAGGCACAGCAGGCAGGGAGGATGCATGCAGGGAGAAAGGTGGGGCTCAGCGAGGGTAACCCTGAATCTATGCTTTCTCAGGGCTGCCTGGGCATCCTCTCATGTCCTCTCGTTGTCTCTCGTCTCTTCGTAGGCTATGCAGCTCCTCCACTCACTGGTGGGTGCCTTGTGGCTGCTTTTATCCTGCCTCCAGGCTCAGACATGCACACTGAAGCATGCATGCGCCAGACTCCAGGTGACCGCAATGTGCACGCTTCCCCCAAACTCACGCTCCCAAGCGCCTTCTGCATGGACGTAATCAAGGCCGCAGGTGACAGCCACAGAGGCTAGAGGCGTAACACGATGGGCTGATTCATTTCCTCTGAATATATGTCTTCACATAGGAAAGAGGGGAGAAAAAATAATAGGAAACCCTGTGGTCTCCTGTGTGCACCTTCATGATCTAATTAGCAGCTAAGGAGTCTACCTTAAAAAACAAACAAACAGGGCCCTCCCTGGTGGCGCAGCGGGTTAAAGCATAGCACTAAGAAGCAAAAGCCACTTGCGCATGAGTTCAATCCCCGCCTGCCCCGGAGGTGACCACATGGCGTGGCAGACCTCTCCTGACCCGCCCGCTGCTCCCCTCAGCAGTGTACTTCGTCGATCTGCCTGTTCTGCTCCCCACTCTGTCTCTGGTGAAGCCTCTCGCCCCTGAACCTCTGACCTGTACCCCACTTCTGTATGTGCAAATAAATAAATCTTTAAAAAACAAACAAACAAACAAAAAACCAAAGATTTATTTATTTATGTGTATAAGAGTTGGGGTGTGGGCTAGAGATGGGGGAGTTTAGAGGATCTTTAGAGACAGAGTGGGGAGCAAAACAGGAAGATCTTCTGAGACACACTGCTGAGAGAAGCAGGAGAGTGCTGCTAAGCCAAGTGGGTCATCTCCCAGTTCTGGGAACTGGCTGCATAGCTTCCTGTGGTGATAGCTTCATAATGCTGAGATTTAACCCCTTTTTGGACACCAGGATGCCAAATCCCACTTAACACCATCACACTGCAGGTGAGGATTACAACATACTCATTTTAGAAGGAGACACCTGTAATCATTCCATGATTGTTGGTTCTAAGTTCCCAGAACACAGGTGAATCCTCTCTACCCCCTCTCCCCCACACCCATCCCTGGACTACACTAAAAATTCAGAATTAAAAAAAAAAATGCATATAGGAATTGGGATGTTAATGTTATACAAAATGCTTAAACTAATATATAATACTGATATTTTAAGTAAATGAAATTTAGCGATTAACAAGATTTTAAATCAATTGATACTAAAAATATAAGTGATCAAAGTCTGTGCTCAAGATAAAATTAGCATAACACAAGGCGACCTCAAATTATTCTACTAGGTTTAGTGATTGTCCTAAAGGCAATTATCAAGCTAGAAAAATTAAGTTTTTAAATGTAAGAATATTAAATTCACATTACAGCAAGATTTTAATAATCTTGATTTTTAAAATTACCCCCAAATATTCATAAGGCTTTCTTTTATTAGACATTTAAGTAATTGCTATTTGGCATACATTTAAATTTTACTTTTGATATTTTTAATTAAACTACTTATTTCTAAATAATCTTTAGGAAAATCTTTGTTGTTTTACTCTGTTAGAAGAATACAAATTTTCTAGAAAAAAAGACCCTGTCATTTTCACTGCATTTACTATGGCAACAAGCCTAATAATTACTTTTGTAGGATTTATTTTCAGCAGATATATAATTATTTTTAAAACAATTATATATGTTCCTTAAAATTTACTTTTTAAATTTCAAGTTGCAAAGCATGATAAGTGTCTTTAAATCACAGCACAAGATCTATAAAACTTATATTTTCCATTAGTGAGTTTTAAGTAATATTTAGTACTCTTAATACAAAGAATCTTAGAATACTGGAACAGAACACTCAAATAGTTGATATACTCACACTTAACTTTTTCTTTTTGAACTTGGCAAGTACAGAGGGAGTTTCTTATGATGGGTAGGATGCACACTCCTTTAATGCTCAAAAGAACAAATGCTTCCAAATTATATTTCCATCTTGATTTTAACCACCTGACTCATTGTTAAGCCTCCTGAGTTAATCTTCTGGTGTTGGTGGACTCTCCCGGGTGGTGCAACAGGTTAGGACTCAGTAATGCAAGTACCTGCAGCTGCTTCAGTGCACGTTTGCTCCCCCACCCCGGAGGTGATCCACAAGGCACAGACATCTCCTGACCCGCCCGCTGCTCCCCTCAGCAGTGTACTTCATCAATCTGCCTGTTCTGCTCCTCACTCTGTCTCTGGTGAAGCCTCTCATTGCCCCCGCACCCTTGGCCTGTACCCCAGTTCTGTGTGCATAAATTAAATCTTGTAAAAAAAAAAAATCTTTTGATGTTGTTGTCTCCTGACCTGCCTGCTGCTCCCCTCAGCAGTGTACTTCATCAATCTGCTTCCTACTAGATGTTATGAATTTGCTCCTCTACTGCTTCTGATCTTTTGAATGAATGACTGTCCTCACTCAACAGAGCTCTTATAAATATTAAGGTTGGAATTGCAAGAATATTAAAAGTTGCTATTCTATTCTGGAATAGCATACATATATCATTAATTTAATGATAGGTAATTATAATTCCTCAAAGTGAAACATACAATGTGATAGTGTAACTTTACTTCAATTTCTTAAAAAAAAAAGTAAAAAATTATGGAGAAAATTTTCCTTTGCTATTTTATTTACTGATTTCTATAAAAATATCTTTGTTCATACATAAAAGCCTTCTCTTTACATTTTTTAATGAACTCTCCATCCTAAGCAACTAAAATTTAGCAATAAGAAAGATCTAAGAGATCATTTGTAATTAGACTATAATAAACCTGAAAAGTATGGATAGGACCATATAAGCTAGGTTAACAGGAGAGAAAGTCAGAGAGAGAGATTTAAATTTTGATTAGCAGAGAGGAAACACAAAAACGTTCCTTGAAAAATAGCAGTAAGTATGGAATGAAAATGATGATTAGGTGTTAAAAAAATACATGGCATAAATAGAAATTCTCAATGTTGGATTGAATCAGGGATAGTTCCTTAGTTCTGTTTTCTGTGCAAATGTAATCCCATATTGATCTATACAATCTAAGGGCTGCAAATACATTTCTGTGACCATAATTCCTGGACTTCTATTGTTAACTCCATACTTAGTTATCTAATAACCTGCTTTGCACAGCCATTTGGAGATCTAAGCAACATCGCAAAATGAATTGCTAAATTGGCTCCCTTAATATTTTTCTTAAAAGTCAGTTGCAATTCCATCCTTCTCTTTGCTCAGCCTAAACATTTTTACATCATTATGACATTTTATCTTTTTCTCAAACCCTAAAGTAAATCTTTAATAAAATTCTTAAACCGGTTTCCTTTCCATATTCTCACTACTTGCTTAGTTTCCTACTGTCACTCCTTGTATTACCTCCAACAATTTTCCATCTTTCAAGCACTATACATATAAAAAACACAAACAAAAAAAAAAAACTTCAATGCCCCTTGAATAAAAATAAAGATAACCCTAAAATGCTCCTCTAGAAACTGAATTTAAATATTTTTCTTAGTCTGAACTTAATGTTATAAACACTTTCCTAAAATTGGAAGACAAAATTAAATTGACAATTAGTTTTAGGACTGTGCTAGATATAGTTATGCTGGAAGTTCCTGGTTTTTAATCACTCAATTCATGCATGGAGTCATCAGATGGGAAATATTCCATAAATAGACATGACTAGCTTGATCTTTGGGATGATATAAAGTTATATGGCCTCCATCATATTCAGTAATGTTTAAGTACAAAAAGACAGTTGATAAATAGCTTAAAAAGTATTCATAAAATTATTCTCCAAAATCAAAATGGAACAATTTGTATGTGTGTGTGTTTAACATACACAATTAAACAGGAAAAATGAGTTTAATATAAACAATGAAAATAGACTTCCAAGTTTGGAGACATTTTTCAGTTGATTAAATGTAATAAAAGTTCTAGAAAGGAAAAAATAATATATTAGTATAAAAATCACTGATTAAGAAAACACACCTTAGAAACCAAGTATTCAAAAAAGAACATTAATAATGTCATTATCAAATAACCAAGAAATACTGGTTTTAAATTTGTACCTTTAATACTAATAAAAATCTATGTTTCTGCATAAAATTGAGGACTAGGAAGAGGCCTCTGGACAAATAATTCCACAAACATAAAGAGGAGACAGAAATAAAAACCATAGTAACCTGATTTGTCTTCTCAAAGTACTGACTCAGTATCTTAATAAGAGAGAAGTCTGTGATGCCTTAGAAACATTTAAACACTTTTGTAGAAAATAGAATTCTTTGTTTTCTCCTTGCAGTACCCTGATCTTTGGCTGAAATGTCTAATGTTGGAAATAATAGTATACCAAATTCACATATTGTTCCTTATTTCATAGCATTAGAGGTAATCATTTTACTACAACATCCATAAATGTGTGAAGGTGTGTTGATCTCATAAATAAATACTTTCATGTACATAGAATAACATATATACATAACACTTCACTGCAATTATTACCCTCAACCTTCTAGGAAGGTGGGAAAGCAAACAAAATTCTAACATTTAACTGGCTAAACTTTATACTTTGACCCTTGTCTAGCACTTATGAAATCTTCTCCTTCTAGGAGTTAATGATAACAGTTCAATCCATCTAAAATGTCAGTCTTAGGTTCTATTACAAGAAGCTATGACTTAATAGTGAGTGAGGCAGAAATTTCATCTTATTACCAATATGTATAAGTACTTATGACACAATTTTGGAAACAAATTTCATATTATAGCACTGAAATGTATGATCTCCAGAGTCTTAAATTCTGCTGTGCATTTGGTCTCTGATTAGATGAGACAAAAGTAATCATACAACAGAAATATAGATATATATTTGTTGAAACTCAATTATTTATATGTATGGGACATACATATAATTGACTCTTTGCCACCTTCAGAAAGTGACTGAATCTGAGACTTAGAACTGAGTTGAAAATTAGTTTCTGAACTTATTTAAAATATATCTCCTGTATTACATACAGGTCATACTGAACAATTTCCATTAAGATATTCTTTATAACTATCATCAGATTTTTTTTTTCCCTTGACACCTCATTACTCTAGTAATATTGGTTTGCTTATATATTGCAGGTTAAATATGCAAGGTAAATTTAATTAATTCCCCTTATACTTTTAAATATATGTATCGATTAATTTATTCTTAATAGTTTATTGATGAGTAACTTTTTAAAAATATCATATTAGTAAGTCTCTTTTTCTCTCAACTCCAGTTCTCCATAATTAAAAAAAATAATATTTTAATTTCTCCTCCATGTCAAATTCAAGTCTTCTATTACTAACACTTAAATAAAAATAAAAGCAACTATATGCCCAATGTTGTTTCAAATAACAGGATTTAACATTGTGATGAGTAAATAGTACTCCACTATGCAAACAAACCACACACACACTTACTTGCCATACATGCCATATTTCAATCCAGTCATCTTCCAATTCACCCTTATGTTGTTTGCAGCTCAAATGTCATATGGTTTTACTGATATGTGGTGTATAGAGAATCTAAGCAAATGGGTGAGCTAAATAAAATGAACTTGCATATTGTAATGCCAATAAGTATTACCATGAAGGTAAAAGGGGTTAATTGCAAGGTGAAGAAAAGAATAGCTGAATTTTAATTGGTGAATTAAGTTAGTACATTCAGACATTTTTAACGATGCACAGAAAACTTATATAATGTAATTCAACTTGATTCAATGTTGCTTCAATTTAAAACAAGTTCAAATAATACAGAATTAAAATAAAAATGACAGAAATTCCTTCAATGGAAACATTTAAGCTAAAGTTAATGTCCTGAGACATTTTTCCCCTGATCTTTCTGAATTGGTATTATAATGACAACAGATGTGTCTGTTCTTTGAATATCAACAATTTCCCAAAATCGCATTACCTGAAATTTACATGTGATTGTATAGAAATCCCATCTCTCTCTCTCCCTCACCATGCCGTCAAGCACGAACAATCTCTCATCAGTTTTATCTTCCATTCTACAACACCTGGCACCACACATTTGCACAAACAAGATTCCTCTCAAGGTTACCAGATGGATCTCCAATTTACTTCTGTGTTCCTGCCATGGCAGCACACGAGAATACGGCCACTGTCTCCTTTTCATAGGGGATACCAGTTTTCTGTGCCTTCCTAGAATGATTTGCTGCCATTCTGTCAGAGTTATGTCAGATGCAGCCAAAGCTACTCTATTGATTCTATACTATTGTCATGGGAAGATCTGGGAAGCTGCTATTGCTCAGAATGTCAAAGTGGAAATATGGAACAAGTATCCTCAAACTCCCTTGTCCCTAAACTTTGTGGAGGGTTATCTATACTGTCAAGAATTTTAATCCTACTATTAAGGTGGGAATTGCATTCGTCTTTTACAGTGATCCTTACTAGGATCTTCACATTTTTTACCAGCCATTTTTGGTCTAAAATTTTTAAAACTCTATATAGTTGTGTTTATGGATTTTTTGTTTGTTTGCTTGTCCCTCTATTGATGTGTTTGCATATGCTGGTGTGTGTGTTAAGAGAGATAATAGAGAATGAGACATACACTACTAGATTCTTTTCCCTCCCTCATATTTACGTACAACCTATTTTACTCAAATCACAACCAGATTGTTACTTATTTAACAGCAAAATAAATGTTACTATTTCTTCTGTTTCCACCCTAGAATGAGAAAATATTTCAATAGTTTTTGTTGTGTCTTCTCCAGGTATCTCTGGAGAGTGATCTTAGCCAAAGTTTTGAAAATCTATAATCCCTTTGATATATACTCAGCAGTACATTTCTTATATCTATCAATATACATAGAATAAGTTGCAAGTCTTATAGTCTAGTGTTTTGGGTGATGCAAAGCACCATCATACATATCAGTATGTATGTATATAATATACTTTTTCTCACCTGTTTTCCTGTGTGTCTTCACACAGCTTTGTCCATCAACATATTTATAGTAATTAAACTATATATTATATCTGTGCATTATGTACATATAATTACTTTATGATTGTCTTGACATTCACATACATACACAAATCATAAACTAGTTCAATGATACCTAAACCTTTTGATATTTTAACATTATTGTTGAAATTTATATTTTCATAGGGATCACTATATAGGAAGCCAAATTTATTATAATTTAATCAATCATTAATTTTAATAATGATTTATAAGTATATATTTTTAAAGATTTATTTATTTATGGATACATGAACTGGCGAACAAGACAGAGGTGTGGGGCAGGGTGATGTGAGAGGATTCACCAGAGACAGAGCGGGGAAGAGAACCTGTGGATTGACTGAAATACACTGCTTAGGGGAGTAGCAAGACAGGAGAGGTCTGCCACACCATGTGGGTCACCTCCCTGGCCTGGGATCAAACTCAAGCTGCAGTGGCTGTGGATAGCTTCATAGTGCTGAGCTGTAACCCCTTGTACAACCAGAGAGAAGCCCAGGTTTTGTAAATACACCCACACCCACACACAAATACACACTCACGTGTGTGTGTGTGTGTGTGTATATATATATATATACATACATACATAAATATTCATACACATATATGCACACACACATACATACCATTGATTTTTGCCATGATCATATTCTCCAGCATATGCACATAGTGCAAAACACTGCATCTATATTCAAGAGACATGTTCATTGGTTCATTGTTTGGTACCTGTTTGAGGTGATTATACATCACTTTCCTCTAGAAACAATTTAAGAACATCACTGCAAATGAAAAGCTTGGCTTCTTGAGTTTAATTTGCTACTTGTCAGATAGAACCATTATAGTAAAAATCTTATGGTCATGAGGGAAAATTTTTGAAAAATCAATGAGTTTTATCATCACAATTGAAAGCATTTACAATACACAAAATACTTAATAATTTTATAATCCATTAAGGGCAATTCTTATAAGTAAGAAAATGAGGGAAGTGACAGGGCTATTTTATTTATATGTGTATGTGTGTGTGTGTGTGTATGTTTAGGGTTGTTGAGAAAAAAAATACATTATATAAAAAATGTGTCTACTATCAGATAGTACATTTACTGCACCACTAAATTTATAGATATAATCTAAGAACAAATAACAGTTCTGGGCTATCAGTGCAAAATAATAAAATAGTATTATAAAAATGAGATATTATGTATTTTTCATATTTTGGATAGGAATTGTATTACCTTACTAACAAAATACAATTTTCACAGTTAAATCTTAAGACATACAAAAAGAAATCCTGAATTTAAAATGTTTTGGTAAAAAAGAAAAAACTATATATATATATTCGATCCCCTGCCCCAAGGTGATCCACATGGCACAGCAGACCTCTCCTGTCTCACCAAATGCTCCCCTCAGCAGTGTACTTCGTGGATCTGCTTGTTCTGCTCCATGCTCTGTGAGAGGATATTTGCTCTCATATTTGAAATTTATATTGTCACATGATCTTGCTTATGATTCTGAGATACACTGTTAACATACTTGCTTACTATTCTTAAAACTCGTATAGCACTACTGAGGTCGAAATACACAATATCCTCACCAAAGTATCCTCTCACCACCCCTGCATGCTTAAGTAAATAAATCTTAAAAAAAAAAATATATATATATATAAATTTGAATGACTATATAATTCATCCAATGGAAATTTTGTGATATTTAAATGGTTTATGTCTATAGTAGATTTCAGCATCCATCCTACATTACACAGAAAAGCTTTATTTTTATTCTCTCATTCATTAATCAATTTAAAGTCATTTATTAATTGGCAAGCAGTGCTTCTTCCAACTCTATGCAAGTGATCCATGAAGTTTTAATGCTTGTATAGTAACCATAAGAAAGACATAACTCTGGAAATCCAATAAAAACTATTAAAAAGGGAGAACAAAACAAGTGTATTTTTAAAATTCATAATTCATGTTTATAGCCATGTACCTTTAAGTTGTAACCAAGTTAACTATATCTGACACCTATATTACTAATAATTAATCTAGACAATATTTTAAAATATAGTTAGATCTGTGGAAGATTATGTGTCTTATGTTTTATGTAATGAAGGTAGATTCCTTATTAGAATGGGTTAGTAAACTTCCATTGTTCTGTTAATGTAAGGGATAATTCAGCCTTGGTTCATTAACAGACAAAACTATACTGGGATTTTACTATTTACATTTATGAACAATGGTTCATGAACAATGACATTTTAAATGTTCTAATTGGACAGCTCCCTAAAAAGTCAATAGGAAACATTTCAACCTCAGTAGTGCTATACGAGTTTTAAGAATAGTAAGCAAGGATGTTAACAGTGTATCTCAGAATCATAAGCAAGATCATGTAACAATATAAATTTCAAATATGAAAAAGTTCAAAGAAGATAAAATGCAAATAAACCATTTCACTTAAGTAACACAACATAATAAATAATGTAGTCCTTTTTATTTTTCTTGGTCATTCATCTGAGTACTTTACATATGTTTTTTTTTCATAATAAACTGTAGCTTAGGTTATATTACTATACACACCTGCCAGGTTATTTGGTTCTAAATGACAATGCCAAAACTTCAATCTAAGTAACTTGGTACTAAAGATAATGCTCTAATGTATATTGAATTGCTTTTTTATATATGTTCCTAGGATTAAATGTGAAATATCCCAGATAACTAAGTGATCCAACATATGATTAATACAGTGGATGCAAATTTCTGTTCATTTTAAGGTCTGTGAAAAATATATTATGTAAGTGTTAATTATTAGACCTACATTTATTTTAATAAGAATGCTTCATAGGTGAAAATGTATGGAACCATTATTTAAGGCCCAAAAAATGTCACATAATTCTGAAAGTTAGATAATTCCTCACTTATAAAAAAACAAAGCAACAAGGCCATGAATTTTATACTATTTTAGTTTATATTAATTATCATTATTGTATCAAAGGCAAATTACAGACTTCTATGTGTCTTTGAAGGTATATTCTCTTCAGAATCATTTCAAAGGACAGAAGAATAACAAATTTCTAAATTTAGAAACATTCTGTAATAGAAAAAATGTACTTGTCTCTTAGTACACTCCAATCAAATTTAATCTCTCCTTTAATTCACTCTGACTGTTGGCTGTAACTTGACTCATTTCCACTTTCACTAATTTCATATTCAGCAGGGAGAACTCTGTGACTAGCAGGATCACATCTTAAAGGAATTTTAGTCAAAAGAGAACTGAAGGAAACAGTAAGTAGTATTTGGATTTTTTCTTTTCTACCAACTTGGTATTTCTTTAACAATAATACCAAAAGGTCGTTGATATATGTATAATTTGTCTTCTTTACTTGTGTTAGAAAAAGTACTTGTTAAATACCTTTATTACAAATAAACTTTTGTCAGATTGTCCTTGTCTAAGCAAAACAAGAAATTAAGGAATTGATTGTTATTGATATATAACATTAGATATTATTACATATAACATTCCAAACTTCATGACTTTCATATAATTTGTATAAAACATAAATGCCTAGATCTTTAAGCTTATATTATGTGATAAAACATCATATTATATACAGTTATACATAACTATGTATAATGTATAGTGAGTGCACATGTAAGTGTTAATTATTAGACCTACATTTGTATATGCTTTATACACATACACTCATGCCATGGAAATGTTTTCTTAGTAAACATTCAAATGAACTTAAAATCAACCCATAAACTCTTTTTCCTTCATCAGAACGTCACTAATGATTTTTACTCATAAAAATTAGCTTTGAGGCCCTCGCTGGTGGCCCAGCAGGTTAAAGCGCAGCACTGCAAGCTCCCTACAGCTGCTTCACGGTGTGTTCCATCCCCGGCCCTGAAGGTGGTCCACGTGGCATAGCAGACCTCTCCTGTCCTGCCTGCTGCTCCCCTCAGCAGTGTATTTCGTCAGTCTGCCTGTTCTGCTCCCAGCTCTGTCTCAGGTGAATTCTCTCACCACTCCTGTATCTCTGGCTTGTACCCCATTCTGTATGCATAAATAAATAAATCTTAAAAAAAAAATTAGCCTTGAATCAGAACATTGACATTTCTTAACTTTCTTGATGTCACAACTGTAATGTCCCTGAGAATTGGTGATGTCACCATCTAAATGATGACTGGAAGCAAAGGATAGTTTCCTGATATAAAGAACTTAAAAGTCTAGAAAGTAACAGTATCCTATTGTTTTAATAACAGAAATGTGTGAAAGTAGTTTCTCCACTCCTTTAGTAAGCTTACAGTGGGGTGATAATGACACCTTGTTACCCAAAGGCGCTATAGTGTCTCTTGTTAAAAATTATAAAAC
>NW_004567104.1:55392508-55395714 GCF_000260355.1 Condylura cristata | reverse complement strand
AAAAAAAAAAGCTTTTTGGAGAGATTTAAGCTTCTGACACAGGGAAATTTCATTATAATATTACTATTTACAATAGCTAACATATGGAAACAACCTAAATGCCAAGGACAGATGTGTGGGTCAAGATGTGGTACATATACACTATGGAATACTACTCAGCCATCAAAATTTTTCAAAATGCCATCTGTGGCAACATGAATGCAACTGGAGAGGAACTATTGTTAAAAATTAAAGATTTTTTAAAAAATAAAAAAATGCATAGATTTAAAAATAAAAACAATTTTGAGACACAGAGTACCTTAATAAGTAGTAACAGAGTAATAGGAAAACTTTTTAAATATGGATTATTAAATCTAAGATAGACTATCTTTTGTAATTTTGGAAAATAATTCAAGTCTTGGTTTTTGATGCTAATTGTATATATGCTAGATCTTTCCATCACATTTGTATTTCTTTAATGAATATTCCATCTTTTCCTCATTATGCTCCAGTGCAAATATTTTCTACTGGTTTATTTTCTAGCTCATTAATCTTTACTTCAGCTAATTCTGTGGAGTGTGGTGGAAGACTTTGGGCACTTTGGTTGTGGGAGAACTATGGCGACTGTACCTGAGAGGAGAAATTTTACATTGTGAAAAATAAACAAGGATTTTAAATATGATTATAACAAATATAATTGCAAATATCTACATTTAAGGACCCTTGACTTAATCAAGTGTACATAAATCCTTCAATATATCATATGTGATAACATGAACTATACTATATGATTATACTATGGATGCATTTTGGGTCCAGCTTTCCGTCTACTCACTCCTGAAATATAGGGACTCCCTGGTGGCCCAGGAGTAGTGCTATCAAGCTATCTGCAGCCACTGCAGCATGAGTTGATCCCTGGCTAGGGAGCTGATCCACATAGTGATGCAGATCTTTCCTGTTGCACCTGCTGCTCCCTCAGCAGTGTATTTCGTAGACTCACCTGTTTTGCTCTCCACTCTGTTTCTAGTAAAACCTCTAGCCACCCCCTAGCACCTCTAGCTTACACTCCAATTCCATGAATAAATAAAAATAAGTCTGTGTAAAAAACATGAAGTTGTATGTAAGTAAATTCGTAAGTTGATAATTTAATAACTAGATGTATATTGTTTAGCATTTATTATATTGCATCAGCAATAAATTTCATTGAATCTGACTCTTTAGGAGAAATGCAAATATATTTTCAAAATATCAAGGTGAGAAAATGTTTATGAACCTAGAAAGGAAGGAAATTATACTTCCTTAGTATACTGCATCAAAGTATTTTTATATTGCATAACCATGTTAAAAGGGGGGAGATGTTTTTAATTGTGCTTTTTTTTTTTTCCCCAGTGAATTTCAAGTTTAAAGGTACAGCAATACAAGGGTATATCTGGCACCACAAGTTAGAATAGGCAGATTTTCTCTAATCATTGCTAATGAATTCCTAAAAGCTCTTAGAAAACAAACTGAAAAGAAATCCATAGGGGAAATACTGCAGAGAATTCATCTGAGATATCAATAGAATAGCAGATAAGGTTAAACTTGGTTCACCATCATGACATAGAAAGGACATTACCACTTCTCTTATTGCTAGTGTGGTCTTTTTCAAATATTTTTAGTGGAGTGAATCAAACTTAAATTAATTATTGTCAAATTTTCTTTAAAAATGTTGCACTCATGGTTTAATCATATAAGGCTGCAGTTTCTAAAATAAGAAGGAAGCATGTTAAAAAAAAGAAACATTTTAACCTTCTTTGGTGAGTAGCTATTTTGATATCCATTATTACTTGACATGATAAAATTAAGTAACAGCAACGACTATAACAGGAAGCTCAACAAAACCACTTCATATATGGATCATGCATAGCACAAGCCCATTACAGTAAAAAGTTTATGATATAAAATGTTTTTGCTTTTACTTTTATTCCTTCATTCACCAAATTGACATTAAATGAGTTTGTTTAAAATCATGAGCAGACACTGAGAGGCAAAATAATGTCACAGCTCTCATGGTGTTTATGTTATGGGTTCCTTTCAATTGATGGACCTATTCATTTAATTTTTTTTTTTTTTAGTTCTGAAGGACTTTTTTTTTTTAACATATGTGGGTATGCTTGTACATGTGAGTGCGTGTTTAAAAAAATTATCTCCCTGCGCGTCTACTTTAATTAAAAATGCATGCTTTTGACATTGTTTTAATTACCTAATATTACTTGTGTCTTAGATTTTTATTTTTTTAAAGATTTATTTGTTACTTATGCCTACATAACTTGTGGTGTAGGCCAGAGGTGCAGGGGGTGAGAATATTTACCAGAGACAGAGAGGAGCAGGACAAGCTGCTCTCTGAAATGTACTGCCAAGGGGAGCAGCGGGAGAGACAGGAGAGGTCTGCTGCTCCATGTGGGTCACCTCCCTGGCAGGGGATCTATTAGTGCTGCGGTAACTGTGGACATTTTCCCAGTGCTATTCTTTAACCTGTTGTACCACCAGGAAGGGCCCACTTGTGTCTTAAAGTTTAATTGTTTTTCAAATGTTATATATTTTCATGCTTAACAAATTGTCGAAAGCAAGTATTTCGACTCATGATCAAGTATAAGAATGCTCAATGTGTTTCTTATTTGGTAGTTATATGTTAGAATCACTTCACTAGATAGAAAAAGTGGTAATTTAAAGGCTCAGTTTAAAATTAATGTGATCATTACCTACTATCCTCAGGTAGCACATTTTCACGAAATGGACTAGTTTGTAACATCAATGCAAAACAAGCTTCCTTTACTTTAACTGCTTAATTTCATTACAAAATTATTTGTAAAGAATAATAGGGATATGCCAGTATTAGATATACTATGCTCTATACTACTCTAAAGCAATTTACCATATTTGTCAGAGGTAAGTACATTGTATAAATGTTGATTAAAAACTGCTTTTATATCAAAGCATTTTTGCATCTTTCAGAAGAGTTGATATAGGTACAAACTTCATATAAATGACACTTAAGTCCCTTACTTTTTTGTTGCTATGTTGCTAAGATCTATATCCCCACTGTTTGAAGTTAAACTTTCTGTTTTTTTTTTTAAATGGATGACAGATAATTGCTATTGCTCTTTATTAATTACATAAGCTCCCTTTGTATCACTTAAACCCAGGCTCTGACACTAGCTTTCAAGGTTGTTTTACTATGCTTTAAA
>NW_004567104.1:55376905-55392408 GCF_000260355.1 Condylura cristata | reverse complement strand
ACTAGCTTTCAAGGTTGTTTTACTATGCTTAATAAATGACTTCCAAGTTTAAAAAAAAAAAAAAAAAAAAAAAAAAACTTCTCATTTATTTTTTTCTTAAAAAACAATTCTCATGGATTCTGGTTTCACAGAAGTCCCATTTATGCTGTATTTCATTTAGTAGTAAACTGTACTCAAGAGAGATGTTTTGTGGTACAAATACTCTTTTTCTTACATTTTGTCACAAGATATCTTAGATATCTTAAATAATTCAAAAATAATTAATGCCGAGTAAGGACAAGAGCCTTGGAAACTAAATTCTGAAGTCTTCATTATATAATCATTTTTCAAATATCACTAACAGTTCTAGAAGGACAACATTTTAACATACAGGCTACAGTAACCTTAACTACCTACAAAAAGGAACAATACGAGAACTCTCACTTATAGAAATGCTGGGATACTGAGTAAGAATGAACTGAATAATCTTAGCAAAAGTCCTTTGGATTCTTTAGAAAAAAAGTGCCAGTAAATTTTGTGATGCTATTATGAAAGATTGAGCTTGAGGCACTAGTCAATGTTTTTAGAATGTAATCCCTGAAAGTGAGTCCTTGAATTCTTCTTTATCATCAGCCCAAACACTGGACTTTTTTTTTTTTTTTTAAGTCATCTCTGTGTTGTGTCAGAGGACTCTCAAATGGTGGGATTAGAAAATATATAGGTATTAGATATATAGCTTTGTATGTTTTTAAATTAAAAAGTGCTAATATAATAAGCTAAACCCAGATCATAGTTCACTATCTATAGATTACAACCATAAAGAATGGGCATCGTAATATAAGTTTCATATAAACCTCAGTTGATTATACATTATATATTTTTTTTAAAGATTTATTTATTTTTATTTGTGCATACAGAACTGGGGTACAGGCCAGAGGCTCAGGAGCGGTGAGAGGCTTCACCAGAGACAGAGTGGGGAGCAGAATAGGCAGATCTGCGAAGTACACTGCTAAGGGAAGCAGCGGGCGGGCCAGGAGAGGTCTGGCTCGCCATGTGGTCTCCTCCGGGGCAGGCGGCAGGCGGGAATCGAACTCATGCGGAAGTGGCTTCAGATTCTCAGTGCTGTGCTTTAACCCGCTGCGCCACCAGGGAGGGCCACATACATTATATTTTAATGCAAGTCTTCATATAATCTATCCAATTCTAGTACAAAAGAATAAATCAACTAATCAAAGTCTTCAGACACAAAGTCTAAGATAGTATCATAGGTTACTGTAGCATTCTCTAATTAAATAGGTAGAGAACATATTTGGAAAGAGTGAAATTTCTTCAAATTTCCAGCAATTTGAATAACTTTTCTAATTAATATGATGCTATTGCCTTCAGAAAAGTTCTCCCTACAAAAATAACATACTTAGAGAAGCAAATAACTGTTTCTACCAAAAGGTGTGAAAGAATATGTTCTGAACAATATATTACATTGCTTCATGCTAAGTGAAAGTCACAGAATGCCCAGCATAGCATCTCCTAGAAATACAGTATTTGTTAGACATAACAAATGAATACATATTCTCCCAGGGAATTATAACATTTGCAATACAGCCTGAGAGACAGATAAGCAGTTGCCGAGACTGACAAATTTCTTCTGACAAGCATGTGATGAAATACAAGAAAATTTGTTGAGGTCAAAAAGCCAATACTTCCTGCAAGAAAATCAAGAACACGGAATTATGGATAACTCTCACCAGTCTAGATTTATCTGATTATTTTAAAAGTTTGCAATATCAATTTAACAGTCTTGTCATAGAAGTGAGCACCCAAGTGTACTTGCTATTAAATTGTAATAATTCCTACAAGAATTCCTGGTCTTAATCTCAATTAATTTTTAACTTCCTAGACTCTCAAGGTCATTTTTCATCTTGCTGAATTCGGAGAATTTGTGGAATTGTTGGTTGATACTAATCTGACCCTTTCGAGCTTGAATTCTAAGTTGAACCATATAGCTTCCTGACAGAGTACCTGGAAAATGCTAACTTACTCGTTTGACAAGTTTCATGATCTAAGGAACTTTGAGGGCAATGATTCAATACACATGACACTGAAAATTCCACACTTAGACATCTAGCCATTGTTTGATACAGTGTTTTTCAAACATTCTACATACTAGTCATTCTATGATGCAATAAAATAATGCAGAATTATAATTTATGTCTCAAAACTGTAAATTGGATAAAATTGTATTTGTGAAATTTAAGTCATTCATACTCTGGATTTTTCTAGAAATCTTCATCAATATTGGGCAATATATCAAATAATATTGTTCTAAATAAAGCTGACCCTTGTGTTTGTGATCTGCATATTGTAATAGTCATTTCAATAAATTTGCCTTTATTTCTTCTGGTCACATTCTTATATTATTTATTTAGACATAAAAGAAGTCACTAGAGTGCAGTCTTCTTTTATTCACCTCACAAGGGTCTTTGAATATACTGATATTATTTACATTCCCCAAATTCATTTCTCTTAAGGGAATTTTACTTTTGTGATAATAAATGGACATATGCTTCTAAAAATTACTTTTACTCAGCTATAATTCTCACTGTTTCTGTCTTCTAGAATAGATATGGAAAGACTTGAAAATGATAATCTAAAGCAAAAGTAAACATGAGCATTTCTGATTAAAACAGTATCGTGGCATTTTCAGATACATGCAAGGTTTTATTTTATAACACTAAGTATACACAGAAAAACACTTTCGACTTACTAGGCAGTGCTTGATTTTTAAAGTAGCTGCATGGACATCAACAAGTAAATGTTAGTTTTTGCTGGATGCAGTGAGGTGGGGTAGAACCCCAGAGAATGAGCAGATACAAGGGAGGGAGAATCACAACAGAATGGGCATCAGTATACTTGAGATTGCTGGCCAGAGACTTTGCCAGCATATGTTGGTGTTCATGATGCAACCATTGGACGTGGTCAATATTCAACTGCAGTCCCTGAGGTTCCTGGCATCACCTGGACAGCCTCCCAAGTATTCTAGGGCCACTGACTACTTCCAGAGGACTCTTACTTGAGAAGATAGACAGAACTGTCCATGGGCATGCCTGCTCCTACCATCAGGATCACCTCCATGATTGTCTTGTGCTTCTTTGGGTTTGATTTTGGAGAACTACTACAACAGAAAGTACCAAAGGTTGTTCTTGGCAACCCCCAATTATTTATCAGGGTTCCCACCAAGGAATGATAACCCTGGGAGAATGGATCAAAGCTGTAATAGATTCAGGTTTCTTCAGGGAAAACAAAAAGAATCATTTACCATGATTGTGCAAGAAACTGTACCAGGCATCTGGAATGTGAATCTCTAGAAGGAAATGTCTCATATCTTTCTTGTTTGTTTGAGATTTATTTATTTATACATACAATAACTGGGGTACAGGCCAGAGGTGAGGGGGATGAGAGGATTCACTAGAGACAGAGTGGGGAGCAGAACAGTCCGACTGATGAAGTACACTGCTGAGGGGAGCAGAAGAGTTCTGCTGTGCCATGCAGGTCACCTCCCTGGCTGGGGATAAAACTTGTGCTGCAGTGCTGCAGACAGGTTAAAGGCTGCAGACAGCTGTCCTTTAACCTGTTTCACACCAAGGAGGGCCTATGTATCTTATGAAATATCTTCTTGTCAGTGGGATATATTCCATGATATATGAGTAGTTGAAAAATATTTTTACACCAGAGGAAAAGAGCAGCAGTGATCTTAGCATCCTTTTTATCCTGATAGCTGGAGCTTTACAAAGCTCTCCAACTAGGCTGGGGCAATCCCCAAAGGTGGGCCCAAGTCCCACTTCCAGACTGTACCTGCTGGGAAATACCCCACTGGTTTCAGAGGTGTGCTGAGGAAGCTGATCTGGGATGAAGGAATCACAGCCTTGGATAAAAGGTTCAATTCAGTGATGACCCTAGCCTCCCAAGCCAACACAAACTATTTCTTTGGCTCTGAAGTTGAAGTGAAGTCCTTTAACTGGGCTACCCCTAACTTGTGAGGCTGAAGGCCCTGCAAGGCTTTTGAATGCTAGAAGCCAGAATTGAGGAGGAACCAGCGTAGAGCCAAACCATGTAGAAGTTTAAGAGTTGCAGGGAGGATGCAGGAGTGGGATCAGAGCTGTGTGTGAACTTGATGAGAAGACTGCCTTAATGACATCTTTGTATAACCTGGTGTGCAGTTGTGAAGCTCGAATTCCCTCTTCTCAATTTAGGGTATGTCAAGAGAATTTGGACACAAAATAAATAGCTTGACCAGATACTACCAGATGCTAGAGGCTATAGGTTGACTGCTAGCTCTAATACGCCCAGAATATGCCCCAGTCTCAGCCTTTCACTGAAGACACCAGGCATGTTTTCAACCAGCTGACCAGCAACTAGAATTTTTGATCCCTAGCCAGGAATATGGACCGAACTGCAGGGTAACAGCTAGTCCTGACCTGCACATGGGGATGTAGACTGTATGTTCACGTCTGTTTGTCCAAGTGAACCAAACATATGAGTCTAGGGGCAGATAGCCTGCTCACAATTAGGTTGGCTTTTCTTTTATTTAGTGCATGCAGGTAATAAAATTTAAACCAGCATAGCATAATTTTCCAGGAATGGACTGTTTTCTCTCCCATACAAAAAGGAGAGTTGAACTGACAATCCCAGTTTACTGAGATTAGCGAGAACACTCAAGGTGTAGGAAGGTAATTTTTACATGCTTTTCTCATGAGAGCAACCAATTTTAACAAGAAGTAACAAATATTATTACTAAGAAAGTAAAAGGCTAGTTTTTACTGTACAGTTTACAAAAACACTTTTACAGAAATTCTAAGGTTATTAATCCCAGGGTTTCCTCAATCAGTCTCATTTTTGCAATGACAATTTCATATTGTTAGAAGCCTCTCTTCCACCATATTCTTCACACTTCCTCCCAATACTTACTTATCCCTCCACTCTTATCTCAATATTTACTTATTTGACACTTTGGTAGACTGTATTTCAATTGATATTATGAGTCAAATGGACCACTAAATACTGTTTTTAACATATTATTAAAGCTACAGGCGCTATCACCAAGTAGGTTAACATGATAATACAGAAAGAAATTTTAGAAACACCTGTCACTACTTCAAAATTTCCATAATTTTCAGTGGTGTAAATAGCCTCTCAGTGGAAGCTGATATTGTAATGCTACTTCTCAGCAGTAGCTCTAAACTAATGATGTGAGAAAGACATAGAGTATGCAGAAGCTATTTGAATGCATTAAGCTACTCTGGAATAAAAGAGAAAAAGACCAAATAATAGAACTCTTCTATTACAGACATGGAAATACCTTCCTAAATTATTCTGGTATTTTTACTACTTTATAGATATTTTAGAATTATACCTATATTATTATTGAAAAGTGTATTTAGCAAACATAGATACATGGAATCATACTTCCTGTCCTTAATTTTAAAGTTGCATTTCCAAAAGTGCATTTCTATTTTCAAAATAAACTGTTCTTAACATAAAATTAAAAACAAATTAGGAAGTCAAGGATTTATTTCATGAAACACTCTAATTTTATCAGTGGGAAAACTTGAAATATCTCCAATTTTTTTTAAAGATTTATTTACTTATGCATATATGACCCCAAATTTTAATATCAGATTTACTCCTGGACTTTCTTTCTAAAATGTGAATGTTATTTTGAGTATAACTGTCATGTCATGTATACTCCCCTATTCTACCTATACCCAGCTCCTTATTTGCTTCATGGAACTTCATATCAACACATAAAAAATCAATGATGTTGCTACCTAGGACAAAAAGAATTTATGATGTTGAAGAGAGATTAATTTGAAATAAAAGGAATCAGGACAGAGATCATGGACTTTTCCCCTAAATATTACATTTATGTATTATAAAGCTTTTTCCCTAAAACTGCCCAGTTCTAGTGATGCACATTAAATTGTTAATTATGGCCTGTGAAGATAAAACAAACTTTTCTAATTTACTGCTAATAAAAATATTGTTGGTCATCATGCTAGAAGAAAATATGTTTCTTTATTTTCTTGAGAAAATATGTATAGTAATATTTAATAAAACATTTTAGAGCTAATGTTACTAAATAATATACATATGTTACTTTCATGAATTTTTTGAAGTTTGTGGTATTTGGTATCTACAACATTTGTAAATTATCTGAAATATTATCTCACTTTAAATAACTTTTATCTAACTTAGTAATTTGCGTTGCATATTCATTCTTAAAAAGAAACCCCACCAAACCTCAATTTAACCACCTTATTAAGTAGTTTAAAAATAATAATTTTAATTCACTTATAGCTATTTTTTTTCCAATTTGAACTTAATAAGAACTTTCGGGCCCTCCCTGGTGGCGCAGCGGGTTAAAGCACAGCACAAAGAAGCTTAAACCACTTCCGCTTGAGTTCCATCCCCGCTGCCCCGGAGGTGACCACATGGCGTGGCAGATCTCTCCTGACCCGCCCAGTGCTCCCCTCAGCAGTGTACTTCATTGATCTGCTTGTTCTGCACCCCACTCTGTCTCTGGTGAATCTTCTCACCCTCCGCATCTCTGGCCTGTACCCCAGTTCTGTATGAATAAATAAATAAATCTTAAAAAAAAAAACTTCCTATATTAACATGGAGTCAAATTTCAAAACACAAGGCCACAAGGATACTAGTTTTGCCTTATTCAATAGCTTTTATTATTAATTTTCTATACCAGAGTGTAATATTCTTTAACGCACAGTCACTTCAAAACTGAACCTGTAGTTTCTTATTTCTTCTAAGATATATATATATATATACACACACACACACACACACATATATATCATCCTCAAGCTATCTTAGAATAAGAATAAAGGTTATATCTTCTTGTTAATGGACATATCAAATAGCAAGTTTATCTCTGAAAAGACATCTCTCTAAATGGGTAATTAGAGTAGTGAAATTTATGGAATAGAATTATGAACAATTCTGATTTTGAAATCATTACTGAAAAGACATCTAATACTATTCAATTTTATGAAGATAAGAGATAAATACATGGAATTCACTAATCTGGGAACAATTTAATTATTGAATTATTTAAAATATACACATATCTTTCCTTCTTCAACACATACTTTTGGTTAAAAGTATGGCTATAAAAATGACTATACAACAATTTGAATTCCATATTAACAGCAGTCTGTCAGTAATTGTTTTTCTAGTAATCTCTGCAACAAACGATAATCACATTTCTATTTAAATGGAGATCTCATTTTAGGAATTGGTGTATTGTAAGTTCACTTCAACCATGGATCTCTTTTGATTTCTTAAATGGAGTTCTGGAAATTAAAGATGTAATATCTGTTACCTTTGGACACTTAATAACTTATTTTCTTTGCCTTCACTACCTTCATAAAATATATGTATATCAACAGCGTCTTCCTTCCATTAAGATTGTTATTTTGGTATTCAAGAATCAGTAGATATACAGGTTAGCCTGTAATTTACAAATTTCTAAAAGAAACTTCAGAAGGAAACCTCTATAGACCCTAGTAGTATTTCAATATCTGATACACATAAGTAGAATAAAGGAGGATGCAGGGATTTAACAACTCAAGAATGCCAGTGGTATAATATAAATTGCCTAGAGTACCTGGAGTCTTACTACCCCTGTCCAACTGTAGCTACAATAAAGACTGTGCTCTTAAACCTGGCTTTTCTCTTGACCTAACTGTTTAAGTAACTATGTGATTATAAAATGCTTAAGGGAAGTAAGTAATGAAGAGGACTTGTATAACTTATGATCTCAAAAAATTATTCCAACAAATCATAAATTGTATTCTTAGATGTAAAAAATATTTTGGTATAAAGAAGTGCATACAAATAAGGATTTTTTAAATTTCCATTATATTTGAATTTTGATGATTATATTAAAAAAAACATAGTAATTCTTGAGTAATTCTTAACTAAACATGTATTTTACTTAAAAAGGCAATAATAGAGAAAGGTAAATGAAAAAAACTACGATATTTCTAAAGATCTGAAATTATCTTTGAATTATATCTCAAGCTATTAGCTTAATTTCTTCTAATTTGTTTTTGCTATACAATGCACAATTAATCACATATATATATAAATATACTCACTAATATATATATAAATATATTCATTTTTCAAATGTAATCTCAAATACACTGCAGGAAAATTAGCTGGTCTAAGTAAAGTACTGGAGGGTTATAGTTTAAGTTTTTCACCTTAAGGATTAAACAAGAGATGACATATGGATCTATTTAAAATAGTCAATAAAATATCTTATGAAACTTTAAAATTAGCAATCAGTAACATAGCAAAAATCCTTCCATGTATATTCAGAAACATATAGTTTCTCATGTATCTTAAAGCACTTTGAATCTGAAGCACACTTCCTAGCCTCCAAGTAAATTGAAAAGCCCAGGGGACTGAATACCAGCAGATGGCTAGTAAACATGGCACTCAGATACTTGAGTAGTTCCTTTACATTGCCATCTGCCACATAATCCTCTCTGAGAGTAAAATCTTTCAACTATAAAATGCTGTCCTAATATTTCACAATACCCATTAGTACAATGGACAGGTAAGAAAAGTTCTGCAATGGATGGAAGTTTTTTAAACATTTCTTAATAAATACTTTCTGGAAATATATTGATATACTTAAAATTAATTGAATGTGTCACTGTGTTTAGCTTTCATGGAACAATTACATTTACATATACATAGCCATCTGGTAGTATTTGCATAGTCATACCTCCTGGGTTGCAAAACTTACTTCCCGATGATCATAGTGTTTGTCAGTACTCTTGCACAACTGTCAATCAGTTCTGGTCTCTAAATATACAAAAAACGAACATAGGGTAGAGGAGAAATCAACTTTACCATCTCAGTATATCAGAAATGATTTATAATTCCAGTAAAAGGCAAAACCATTATTTTGGATTTTGTATTACACATGTTATTATTATTATTATTAATTTAAGGTACTGAATTTACTACTGATAGTTGTTTATACATTTTTTTAAATTTTATTTTTATTTTATTTATTAATTTATTTTTTGCATAGAGGAATAGAGAATCTGGGATGTAAGCTAGAGATCCAGGAGAGTAAAAGGAGGATTCACCAGAGACTGAGTGGGCAGTAACAGGCACATTTCCTAAATACATTGCTAAGGGAGGCAGTGGGTGAGTCAGTAGAGTTCTGCTGGCCAGTGTGAACTCAGGCTATGTAAGTAATAGCACCATAGCTTACCCCTAGGCCACAAGAGGCCCCTATTTTTACATTAAAAAATTGGGGATAGGTAGAAACACAGTACTCCTTTCAGTGACAATTAAGACATTGATAATGCCTAATATGAAACGTTTTGATTTTATACCATCTTCTCAATATACATGTAATTCCATTTTCCATAAAGCAAGTATAAATGTAAACATATTTATTTATGTAACTACTCTAGGATATGATTTTGACTTGCTAGTCTGAATTTAGGAGTAAACCAAGGACTTGACAACTGACATCTCTACAAGGAAGTGAGATGAGACTACCAGAAAGGACTGGAAAGCCAGCAAATTGGTCTTTCCAAGACCAATATTGGGGTACTGGGAGAGACATCAGTTCCTGCCCCACCTGGACTCACTGAACTTTTCCTGGATCCTCACTTGCTACAGAAAGATTACCATCTTTGGAGAAGAGTACTGTCTCTAGCATAGATTTCAAAATATGTAGGTAAGGAAAATATCTCACAAGGGTATGATATCCAGTACATACATATACCTCATACAACTCAACAAAAAGAAAACAAATCACCCAATCAAAAACTGGGTAGAAATGTAATAAACACTTCAACAAGAAGATATATAGTCAACAGACACTAGAAAAAAATATTTAACCAATTTTAAAAGTTGTTTTAGTAATTAATATTGAAAAAATATAGCCCTTATCTTTAGCCACATATTTCATATAACACTTTTAGATGCAAATGAATAATGATTTTTATGAACCAGTTTTCCTTCATATATTGCTTGATAAATAGTACTATTGAACTACTTGAGAATTGAGTAATCTGGCAGTATGCATATCAATATAACACAAATGAAGCAGATACCACTATAAATATATTGGGTAGTAGTGTAAATAATTGACCATAAGTTTGTTGTTAAGTTCACATGAAATAACAGAGACATTGTTTGAATTTTTAAGGTTTTTTTTTTTGGTTATTATTTTTTTTAAATGTCAGAATTAGATTATTTTCTGCAGGATATTTTTAAAATGTTATGTGGCCAGATTAAAAAATTATAAAAATGAGTTTTATTTCTTAATATTTAAATAAATTTTACAAATATTTTCATATTTCAAAGTGAAAGCATTCTCTAACTCATTGTCATTAATATTATTACTAAAGCTATTTATTTTTTGATATGCTTTACTTTGACAAGAACATTTTAAAGACAATTTTTCAAATGGTTTTACTTTTACTACAAAATCTAGAGGAATATACAGACATTTCATATTTTATGCTTTTTCCACATATACACAGCTCCTCCCACAAGTTAGGGGTAGAATTTCTACCAAAGAGGAACCAACATTCAAACATTGTAATCATCAAAATCTATAGTGCACCTTAAGGTTCACAATGATGTTGTATCTACAAAGTTATAAAGCCACTTTTAAAATATTTTCATGGCCCTAAAAATTCTCTAGAACTTGCTGACTCATCTGTCCACAGCTGTGATATACTCAATGTGGGGGGTTGAGCAGATTCATTAGAGACAGAGTAGGGAGTAACAGGAGGATTTATTTAAATGCATTGCTGAGGGAAGAAATGTGCAAGACAGGAGAGGTCTGCTATGCCAAGTGGAGCACCATCCTGGCCAGGGATTGAATTTCTACTTGATAGTTCTAAGACTTTAACCTCTGCACCTTCAAATTTAAGGCCTTCAAACGTTTTATTCTTTATCCTGAAAAATGTACATGAAAATTGTACAAAATTACAAACAACCCACAAATAGAGCACATAGATAATTAAATATGTAAATTATAAAATATCCACATAATACTTAGTTTTCCTTATTCGTTTGCATAAAACTTTTTGTTGCTTTATTGGCAGAATACTAAAATTTTGTACTCATTGCATATGCTATTTAATGCTTTATTAAGAACACAAATAATTATAGTGGAACATTGAATAAAGTGAAGATTTTTAACAAAAATAAGAAAACAATAAGATCTTACTTTTTTATTTAATATACTATGATAAAAATAGGGAGAGGTTTTAATATATGTAAGGGTGAATGCTTAATGCTATAATCAAATCATGTATAAGTGAAGGAAAAAAGCAAATATTAAGTGCCCATAAAGCAAGCTGAGGTAATAGTTTTATAAAAACTGTATACTATGGAGAATCCCAAAATAAATTGTTACAGTTATCAAAAATTTGCAGGAGATAATACAATGGAGATTAAACAAAAATAAAATGAGAGTTTTAGAAGGGAATTTCACAGGAAAAGGAAGTGGGAAGGCATAAAATAATGAAAAGAAAGGATATTCAGTTTGTAGGTACAACACAAGTTAAAAATGGATTGACATTGGCACTCCCTTGTGGCATGAGGGGTTAAAGCACAGCACTATGAAGCTATTGGCAGCTACTGCAGCATGAGTTCCATCCCCAGCCAGGGAGCTGACATACATGGCACAGCAGACCTCTTCTGTCTTTCCACTGCTCCCCTCAGCAGTGTATTCACTCTATCTGCCTGGTATGCTCCCCACTCTGTCTCTGGTGAATCCTCTCATCCCCACACTTCTGGCATGTGCCCCAGTTCTCGTACACATAAATACATTTATAAAGTGTATTGACAGTGTAGGATCATCTGGGAAAGGGGACTGAGGTGTTTGGTTCTACTTTTAAAATTTGAAACAAGTTCACTTAACAACACAGTATCAGTAACTACATTACAAAGAAGAATTGATATAAGAAATCTATCTCAAGAGTAACAAGCACCAGCACTGAACATAAAGGATTATAATAAGGAGAAAAAATATCAGCAAAGAACTAGAACATTTTATCCTTATTTGATGAGATAAGTAATGACATTAAAACATAAATCAGTTGTGGCAAAGTAGATACATAGAATGTATTCACCAGTTAGAAAATATTGCTTATGAAAAACTTAAGAAATTTAAAAGGGTGAATATAGATAATGGGCATAAAAGAGGAGTCAAAACTGTCTTCTGCATTTTGAGACTTTTTTTTTATTTGGATAAAGGAAATATATTTTACTAGGGATTTAATTAGCTGACTTCAGAGTTGAAGTAGACAAACAATTATTATCCTGTACTTAGGGATTTATTACTGTTATAATTTTAAACAGTGCTCTAAAAGCAGATATAAAAATATACATGTAATGTATCATCTTTCATTCATAAGTATAAAAATGAATGTATATGGTGACATGAAAAATATAAGTATTATAAAGCTAAAAATAACAAAACAAAGTTTTGAATCACCTCATTCTAACAATTAAAACAAAGCTTATAACTAAACCTTTAATTATAATGGTAATTAATTTAATATAATAATAGCAAACTTTTATAAGAGGGAGGATATTTGTCATATAATATGTTGTTGACCCTGATATAAAAAAGCATTTAAAAAAAAGGAAAATGATAAGATATTCTCTTTATGTTACACATCAAAATATATTAAAGGTAAACTATTGTAAGTGTATATAAGTTAAAGTTTTAGATGTTGACATATAATTAATTGAATTCAATGAAATTAAAATCAGTTTATGGTAAAAGTTTGATGTCAATAATATAATGGGCATCTAAACAAAAACTAGGAAAATGTGCTGATCAAAGATATAAAAATACTACTCACAAAATAGGTTAGTAATAATATTTAACATATTTTCAAAATAGAAAATGCAATTTTTTTAGAAAATCTTTATTTTTATGACATAACAGTTAAAGCTGTATAGAAACAGAAAAAAAAATCTATCAGGAGAAAATACTTCATAAAATTCATACATTTTATAATAAATACCGGAAGACTACACTTCTGACAAGGTTTTTAAAGGACATATAGTATTATAAACTATACAATATAGTTAAAATTTTAAATGAATGTTTTAAAAAATTTAGAAATTGATGTTTGTCAGATATATACAGATGCACACACATGTATATTCATATACAAAATTTTGTATGTATATTCATATACAAAACTTATTATAACCAAAAGAGAAGATTTATTATTATAAAAATGAAAAGACAAGAAAAGGACATTTGTGCAGACTCAACAGGACAAAAGAGCTGCCAGATACAATACATATACATATATGTATGTGTGCATTATAGGGGCTTTATATTAAAATGTCATATGCAAATATTGAAATTATGATTAAATTACCTTTTTCTTGTTGTTAGTATAATTACATTGCCCATTCCCAGATTTACTAATAAGTACAACATACAAATTTAAATTTATTTGATTTTCACAAATTACATTCAAGACATATTTTACTTCTTGTTTTGCAAATTAAAGAGAAAAGCTGAAGAACATTTTAATTTGAAATTATCTTAGTTCAACAGTCATGCTAATTCTACTCTCTACCTCTGGAACTTACCTTTCCATATTTTCTATATTGTTTTCATTAAAAACAAAGCTATAAAATATAGAACACTCACCATATAGCACAAGGATCTCAGCCCATAGTATTTTTTTTTAAATATTAACAATAGAAAAATGAATGCAAAACACTCAAAATGGAAATAAATGGAATGGAATTGGACTTGGAGAAAAATGAATGTGTGGAGTTAGTGATGATGATTTATGGAAATGATAATTATTCTACTCTTATATTTTAAATCTTCTTTGAAAAGTTTTCATTATGCTGATGATATTTTTTTAAAAAACAAAGTATGTTAAAAAAATTCTCATGAACTCTACAACATACTATTGCAGAGTTCCACACACTTGTGTGTTCAACCTATAGTATATTACACAAATTCCAACTTCACAATATCAAATGATGCTAGCAAACTAAGAATTGACCATAAATTTAGCTTGTAGAGTCATTATTGATAAAGCCAAGAACTGTTTTGATAGGATAATGGGGTAATGAAAATCAACTGATGAAAATATGAGAATGAGGAAACTGGAGAAAACATTTGTCAGTATCATTATTTTGAAAAAAAAAAAAAAAATCCGGTGCTAAATTTAACAGAAAAGCAAAACTAATGTTGTAGGAAGAGTTAATTTCATGTAAATATTTTGTATATTTACATACAATTCACATCATGTTATATAAGCTTATGGGAATAAAGCAGAAGACAAAGCAAAGTTAAGGAAACCAAGTACATGAATAGTTGCTACAGTTATGTTGGTAGACTTACGGTGAGACTATAGGGTAAATTATTTTTTCCTATTATTTTTACAATCTGAAAATCATGAGTAAAGTTGAATACTGAGAATAAGCAAGGAAAATAGATGCTGGAGTTTAGAAGAGGATGAAAATTACATAAAAGAATCAAACAGGAGAATAAAAGAAAAGGAATTTGGAAATTTTTATCTCTATATACAGATATACATGTAGATAGATATAGATAGATGAGACATAGAGAGATCTAATAGTATCTATCTTTTGGCCTATTTGACTGAATTTGTGCATACATTTCTAGTAAATTCTCAGGTTTGGATTTATAGGTTTCTCTAGACCCACATTAAGAAGAGTAATTGATTTGTCCTGGCTAGGGGTTCTGCTGGTTAAGTAAAAGATTGGAGAAAGTGAAAAAGCAGCTATTGATGAAGTAATGATAATGGTAGAAAGTGGAAGCTAAGTCAGCTAAGAATATAAGATGGGATTTGAGTAGCATAAAGAAGGGTAAAAAGTAATATAGTCAGAGTTGGATTGCCTAATAAAGTTAAGAAATGATTAAATTCAGATTTTTATAACAAGATAAGACAAACAAGAAAAATGGGTAACAGCAGTCAGAAAGGAAGAACTTTAATAGTGTATGTCAATATCAGATTTGATATGTGAACCAAATTACAGTTTATTTTTATTGGTAAAAATTCATTATTAGCATTTAAGATAAATTGCTTCAAAGGTGTATATTGTGATTGTGATGTTTTGCCGAAGTTCTAAGTTTCCTGTTTTATTTCTTAAAGTATTTTAATTGACATTGGATATATTGAACATGAGATTTTTTTAAACAGATGACATCTTCAGAGTAATATTGCTCAATATTTAAGAACTTGCTCAATATTTAAAAATTGCTCAAATTTTTAAGATTTATTTATTTATGCATACAGGGTACAGGCCAGAGGAATATGGTTGGTGAGGACTCATCAGAGACATAGTAGGGAGCAGAGTAGGCAGACAGATGAAATACACAGCTGAGGGGGCCAGTGAGAGAGACAGGAGACGTTTCTGTACCATGTGAATCACCTCCCCGGACAGGGATCAAA